>NC_048221.1:42721617-42772063 GCF_002007445.2 Ailuropoda melanoleuca | reverse complement strand
GGCTTCTTAAAGGCTTACTTGGAATTCTTTTGCCTAACTGAAAGGGTCTACTATCACTAAATCTTTCTGAGATCTTAGTAAAGGATCTTAGAGCTACACTAGTGATTTGATCTTTGCTCTAAGGCGAATTCTTTGAGAATATTTTGCTAGCTAGAAGAAAGAGGATGAGAAACAGTTCTGTTTTCCGAACTGGAAAGTCCCAAGCCCTCTGTATTTCCTCTACATTTTGCTTGCAAATTGACACTTTCAACATTCACTTTCAGCTGCCTTAGGTAGTTACACAAATTCATTTAGGTACATTTTCCAAGTCACTCCAGATTATAGTGTCACTTGCCACTGAATGACACACGTAATTTTCTAGGCTCCTATAGTGTTTCCTCCTTTCCTTTAAGGTTATAATATGTATATCCTCCTGTCTTTCCCAGCCTTCACTCAATACCAAATTCAGAAGCTACTGGCACATGTTTTATGTTTTCATTATAGTAGCTGCTTACTTTTAGTATCAATTTCTGTATCAGTTATCTGTTGTTGCTTATTAAACTACCTCCAAAGTTTAGTGCCTTGAAACAGTTCGTTTGCTCATGAGTCTGTGGCTCAGCAATTTGGGCTATATTTAATGAGATGGTCTTGCCCCTGAAATGACTTAAACAGCTACAATCACCTGATTGCTCAACTGGGAATGAATAGTCACATGTCTAATAGCTGGTGTTGGCTGCCCATTGGGCCTCTCTTCATATGGCCTCCAATCCTTGTGGAGGCTAACTCCAGCTTAATCACAAGGTAGACAATAAGCAGCCAGAGAATGGTAGCCAAAATTCCAAAGCCTCTTGAGGTCTATGCTTAGAAATTCCACATTAAAACTTCTTCCATATTCCTACTAGTCAAAACAAATGGACTTATTAGTCCAAATTAAAGAGAGTGAGGCAATATACTTCACTTCTTGACAGAAGGATCAACAGGGTCACACTGCAAAATGGCTTTCATTCAGGTATGGAAAGAATTTCTGGCTATACATGTATTTATTTGCTTTCTACCAGATCATTGGTAGAGCCTCTGAAATCAGGGACTTAATATCTTTCTAATTTTTTTTAAACTCTTTTTACATCACACGTTCAAATATTGCTTCTGCCTGATTCTTTATTATATAGGCTCATTTTGAACTCCAATTACCCATATGTTAGACCCTCTTATTCTATTTCCTATACTTATTAGACTCCCCTCTGGTCTCTCTCTCTCTCTCTCTGTATATGTCTCTGTATGTGTATGTGTGTGTGTCTTTATATTCAGTCTGGATATTTCCTTCTAATCTATATTTTAGTTTACTATTTTTCTCTACAAATATATCCAATCTGCTTTCATACTCATCTAATGAGTTTTGTAACTCCAGTTGTATTTTCAATTCACTTGCTACTCTAACAAAGTTCTCAATCTGAATGTAATAAACTTAGTTATTTTAAAGTCTGGTTCTAATAGCTCCATTATCCAGAACTCTTATGAATCAGTTTCTATCTCTATGGCCTGTCCATCCATGTGGTCTTTTCTCATCATGCCCCTGGTTATTTTTGATTCAGTATGAGACATTTTATATGAAAAGTTTTAGAAATAATTTGAGGCCAATAATGACATGGTCTTCTCCATAGAGTATTTATTCTTGATTCTGGTGGGTGGCTAGAGTTAATGGCAAACTCAGTTTAACATAATCCTATTGTAGTTATTCCAGCTCATCACTATTTCCAGAGGATAGCCCTACATGATCCTAAGCCATAGCATGAAAGTTTTACCAAGGGACCTTTTTTGGGAAAGTACGTTCTCCTTATCCTATTAGATACTTAAAAGTGCTGATCATTTTCCCTGTCTTTCAGAACCTCTTCCAGATAAGGCATAGCCTTTAAGAAACCTGCAACCTCAAGAGTCCATGCTTACCTTCTTGACTTTCCTTCTTCTTAAAGATCTTCACTGCCTTGTTAGCTCTCTGATGCCTGCAAGCAGATTTTTTAAAAAAGACTTTATTCAATTTGTTATCAGTGGTAAAGATTGTCTGAAAAACCTAGTTTGCCCTTACCAAAAGTGGATGTTTCAGTAGTTCCTATTATTATCCTCTTTTACTGATAAGAAACTTAACAATGTTCACACATCTAATAAATGAAAGATTGAGAGAAAGTGACATGTTTACAGTAAGAGGCTTTCCAATTCAGTAATGCTCGATTACTTTGCAATTACAGATATTTATAAAAAAGAAAGGAAAAAGGCAACATCTGCCAAGAACTTTACTCTTATAATTCAGCTCAATTAATATTTATTAAACACTTATTATGTGCTAAGCACCCAATAAAGCAATGGGAAGCAATGATATACACACAAACAGCACCAATAGAACCCTCTGTTATCAGTCTAAGAACTGAGTGGTTGGAGAAAGTGACTACAGTTTATAAATGTAGGTGGTCAGCATTTCACTTTAGCATATGCCATGTAAGAGTAATTGTTTGGATCAAATGACAATTCTATAGAGTAAACATATATTTATATCCAAACATATCTACTCGTTTATCTACCTGAATACTGAAAAATACCTGCTTCCTGGCCTATAATTCAGTGTCTCTACAAACGTGGTTAAGATTCCCCATATGAGAACTGCATGGGGGTTCTTGTTAAAAATCAGACTGCTGGATCCAGCCCACTTAAACAAAGTATGATTCTCTTTTTATCAGGCCCTTGTAAGATATGAAAGCACCCAAAGATTTTCATGCACATTAAATATGGATATCTGCAACCTTAAATGTATAGGTGTTTTTTTAAGTCTCTTACAAAGAACTCTTATAACTTATTCATTCATTCATGGACATTTTACCCTTTCTCAGGACTTCAATTGCCATCTATATTCAGATAAATACCAAACCTCTATTTTTAATCTAAACATTTCTCCCGAGAACTGAACCTCAATGTCCATTTGTTTTCTGAAGAAATTCATGTGGTTGTTCCATAGGTGATAATGTCCAAAACTTACCAAATTTTTTTTTATTATCCTCCTACTAAACTGCCATTTATTCATACTCCTCTGTTGCCCTCAGAATTATGGGCTTTACTGTTCACCATGTTGACCAAGACCAAAACTGGTCTTGACCCTTCTCTATCTCCATGATTTTAATACTTTGAAGAAATTAAAAGTCTGGTTCAACAGACTTCATCAGTGTGTCCCAAATCAAGCCAATTCTTTCCATGTCCATTGACATAATACTGGCTCTAGAGTTCTCTTGGCTAGATAATAGTTAACACTTAATAAAAACAAATAAGCAAACAAACAAAAATTTCTCTCAGCTTTATGGTTCTTGAATCTGTGACCACTGGATCAGAATCACCTGGGATAATAGTTAAAAATACACCTGGGCCCAACCTCATATCTTTTAATTTTTAGTTGTGGGAATGGAGCCAGGAGTCTTTTAAAAATAATCATCTCCAGGCAATTATCATGCAAATGTATGTTTGAGAGCCTCTGCTTGTAGAACTGGACACTTTACTTAAAGACAGCATTAAAGGGGTTAAATGTAGGGCAAATGAATAGTCAGAAATAGAAGAATTGTGTAACACATAAAAAAAATTCAGATGTGAGAGAAACCAGAGAGATAATATAACCCAACACTTTACTCCATAGAGGAAAGGCTGAGACAAACAAGGTCACCCAGCTGGTTAGTGACAGACTCAGGAGAGGAAGCCAGAACAGGTGGCCTCCAATCAAGCACTCTCCATTTTACCATGCTGCTGCTGCCTCCTCAATATCTTCAAAACTAGAGATTATTTTAGGAAAATTATTTATACAAACTAGAATTTGATAATAATATAAACCACCCAATATTATCTCTCATGTAAAATATATATCTTGTTAATGTTTTATTGTAAAAAAAAAAAGTATATCAGCCGTTTACCTAACCATTTCAAGGTTAAGATTTCTAAATGCTTCTAAAGAAGATCAGTGCATATTTCTTATTAAAGGAAAATGTTCTCTGTAGGTTTTTCAATGTAACCCACAAATATATTTGCAATCATTTTAGTTGTAAGGCAAGACTTTGAATTGGAAGCCCCTAAAGCTTTTCCAATCAAAGAATGCAAATAAATTTTCATTGAGATTTAGATTTTAAGAAGTCATCTACCTAGGAATCTTCAAGGAATACACTCGTTTAACTTCATTATGTAGTTCTGAACTTGAAATTGTGATTGGAAAAAAAGTAATGCTTTCTTTCCAATTATTAAAGAGACATGTATTTCAGAAAAGAGAAGAGATGTTTAAATGACTTATTAAAACTTGTTCAAAATGTCTTGCATAAACAGAAAAAAGTTTAAACTTGAGAAAAACAGCAGTTTCAGGAAGATTTATGAAACTCTGACTATATTAGCACTCTAAATTTTCTTGAAAATATTTTTTCAAGATAAAACTTTTGCTGTGGATTAAAGGACATGAAACCTCCTTGGCACTGGGTAGTCATTTATTAGAGTAGATGGTGGGAGCCCAGGGATAAGGTTGGGGTTTTCTCAGTGTTCCTTCCCAATGTCCCTGGGTAGCAAAACTCAGCCTTATATCTGTGGTTGTCTCATGCAGAGAAGTGTTTCTTACCATCCCCCAGCAGTTTCATACCTTTGTTTTCTATCAATACAAGATTCTGTGTGAAAGGGTTTCCTACCATCCCCCATTTGTTTCTAACCCTTTCCCCTGAAAGAGTGCATCTTTGCCAGGTTCCAGGAAGCTGGGAGATTTTATATCCCTGTCACCACAGATTAAGGTTTTTTTACTTGGGGAGGAAAGAGTCTGGAGGTGTGAGGCAGGTTTTCTTCCTGTGTGCCATTAGAAGTTCCCTGTTTAGTCTTTGTTTTGTCCACAATCTTTCTTATGAGCACTCAAGCAAGGCCTGAGGGAAAGAGCTTTCAGAGAGCAGACTGCCATTAAGATTGGGGCCAAAATTAATCAGAACTCTTGGGCTAGACCCACACTTTTCCTTTAAGAATTCACTAAAATTTTACCTTTTTCCCCCCACCCACCACAATGGTAGCCCCTGAACCTTGCTCTGCTAAAAGCGAAATAGTTCATTATGTCCAATCTCTTCTTGGAGAGACTTGGCACTTCAGGAATTCACTTTATTCAGTTACATACAACACAGGTCTCTAATGGGCTCAGAAGAAGTATGATTTGGTAGTTTATCCAGCTGTTGCTCAATTATTTGGGTGGGGTAGCATCTTCTTGATGTTTTCTTCCTTACTATACTTTTAATGTCGGCTGAAGCTATTGTCATATCTCCTTTTAATCCTGATATTGGTGATTTGTGTTTTATCTATTTTGTTTTCGATCAGTTTTCATTGATGTGGATCAATTTTATTAACCTCTTCAAGGACCCAACTTTTTTTGATGTTTTTTTTCCCATTACTGGTCTACTTTCTATTTCATTGATTTTTGTATGTGCTTAAAATGTTATGCTTTCTACTTTCTTTGATTTTACTTGTTTTGCTTCTAGTACCTTGAGTTGGATGCTTAGATTGCTGATTTTAAACTTTCTTTTTAATATATGTGGCTATATTTGTAAATTTCTCTGAAAAATGTATCTTGAGTTACATGTACAGATTTTGATATGTTATATTTCCATCACCACTTAGTTCAAAATAATTATTTCCACTTTGGTTTCTTCTTTTACCCGTGGTCTATTTAGAAATGTGTGGCTTGAAAGCCATATATTTAGGGTTTTTTCTAGGGTTTCATCTAAGAACATACTAAGATTTTAATTTAGGTGAATTTATTGAGTAAGACTCAAAAAATAAATCCCCATATATATATATATATATGGTCTATCTTGGTGAATGGTCCATATGCACTGGAAATCAATTTTATCATTTTATAGTTGTTGCATATAAATATAAATAAGGTCAAGACAGTTAACAGTGTTGGACAAATATTCTCTATCCTCATCATTATGATTGTAGATTTAAAAAATTCATCCTGATTTGTCATTTTGGTTTTCTGTTTTAAAGCTCTGCTACACGATACATACACATTTGGGATTGCTATTTCCTTTTGCTTGATTCTTTTATCATTATAAAATGATATTTATTTCTGATAACACTTCTTGTTGCTTTCTTCTTCCTCCTTCCCACCTTTCCTTCTTACTCTTCTTCCTTCTTCCATAATAATACATTTTTACCTATCCTTTCACTTTCATCTTATTTGGGTCTTTAATTCTTAAACTGTATCTCATGTAAATGGAAAAATCTTTCTCTTTTTCTAAATTCAGTTGGACAATTTCTGTCTTTAAATTGGAGTATAATTCCATTTATATTTTCTGTAATTATATACCTGGTTAGCTTAAGCATATTATCTTGCTATTTGTGTTCCATTAGACCCACCTTTTCTTTGTTCTTTCATTTCCTCATTTTGGGTTGACTGCAGTTGTTTAATATTTAATTTTATCTTCTCTACCATCTTTTTAGTTGTTCTCTTTTTGTCATATATTTTACTTCTATATATATTTTTAATCCTACAATGTATTTTTTAAAATATTTGCTTAAACAGACAATAGTCATCTAAGTATTTTTTAAGTGTGATTTAATTTAGTCACATGCTATATTCTTGAAGATATCTTAAATTTTTTCACTTCAGACTGAAAAGAAGAATCTCCTTTTAGTGTGGGTCTCCTGGAAACAAATTCTATTAAATCTTTTTTCTGTAGAAATTTCTGTTACAGGGGCACCTGGGTGGCTCAGTCAGTTAAGTGTCTGCCTTTGGCTCAGGTCCTGATCCTGGGGTCCTGGGATCAAGCCCCACGTTGGGCTCCCTGCTCAGTGGGAAGTCTGCCTTTCCCTCTCCCTCTGCCCCTCCCCCAACTCATGCTTGCTTGCTCTCTTTTTCTCAAATAAATAAAATCTTTAAAAAAAACAAAACAAAAGAAATTTCAGTTACCATTGATGAACTTAAACTGACACATCATAATCACCCAAAGTCCATAGTTTATCTTACAATTTCCTCCTGGTGTTGTGCTTTCAATGGACTTATACAAATGCATATTTCTTTCTCATACTATCATCTAGGAGTCCTATAGATTTGCATTTTATATATAGTCCCCTCAATTACTTTGAGTTGATTATTGTGAAAGATTTAAGATCAGTGTTTAGAATGTCTGTTTTCTAGTACCATTTATTAAAAAGCTCTTCCATTGTTTTCAATTTTTTGTTTTATCTGTAATTAAATCTGAATAATTTCTATTGCCCTGTATTTCATTTCACTGATCCTTTCTTTCTGTACAGTGCTCTGTAAAGCATGTCCAATGAATTTGCAATTCTGATATTTCATTTTTCAAATCTAGCATTTCTATATATTCTTTAAAACTTTGCATTTTCTCTTGAAATTCTCCAAGTCTTCCCTCATTTTGTTCATCAATCTTTATGTATTCTTTAACCTACTTATAATAATTCTTTTCAAGGTCTCATCTATTAATTCTAACATCAGGATCATCTGTATGTCTCCACTAGCTCTCTTTTCTCCTGATTATGGGGTCATATTTCTCTACTTCTTTGCAGGTCTAGATATTTTTATTCTATGTTGTACACTGTGGATTTTGGATATTTTCAATTTCATTATTTTCCTTTAAGAGTACTGAGTTTTATTGTGAGAGAAAGTTAACTTATTGGCAGTTCCCTTTAATCATATTAAGGCTCAATTTTAGACTCATTAAGATGTATTTCTTCAGTTTACCATTAATTCTAGTTGTTTGTCCTCAGATGTTTTTCTTACTCTTGAGTAATAAACCTGAAGTTTCAGCAGAAAGCTCAACCTGTTTACCAAGAACTTTAAAGTTGACAAAATTTTAACTCAAAACTCTATCTTTGTATCATTGGACAACTTCTGAAGTCTCTGGTTAGCTATTTAGCTTTTCAGATGCTGCTTTACAATTTAAATTTTTTTTTCATCCTGCACATTTGCAGTTTAGGACTCAGCCAAGGATATAAGATGAATCTGCACTCATATTTGGAACTTACTGATCTGTGGTTGAGTCCTTTTGGGGATTCCCCCCTCGATATCTAACCACTCTGGGAGTCCTGATCTCCACTCTCCATTTCCTCAGCCCTGTCTCTTTATGCCTGATTTCTTCCCCAGTTTGTCACAGTGAACTGGGATGTGCACTTAGGGAAAGTTCAGTTAAATACAGAGTTCACCTATTATCATTCCCTTCTTTCATAAACTTATATTTGCTTTCTGAAGGAAAATTAAACTAATAGAACATGGTCTACCCTTAATGGATATGGAATTCCTCCCTTCCCAATTACAGTTATTATGAAATCCCTGTCCCACAATCCCAATATCTCAATAATACAGGATCTGTTTCTATAATCTGTATTTTTTCCCTTGGTGTTTGATCATTTGATTTTCTTTTCTAAAGTTTCAGTAATTTTGAGTGCAGAACATTGAGCACAAGAAATTGTAGAGTATCTAGATGATGTTCTCATACTCTAGAAAGAATGAAGTTTCTTTTAGAAACATTTAAAGCACAAGCATATTACTTTAATACAACCAGAAGTGAGATGATTGAAGTCGTATTTCAGATTTTCACACAGAATTTAGGAGGGGTGTTAAACAAAATTCTTAACTCGAGGTGAGGAAGAAGGAAGAGTTTATTGGGAAATCATTTACATCTTATAGGGTCATTTTATGAACTGTTACTACACTAGCTATGTTTTATGATATCTTACAATTATTGAAAATTTATTTCAGATCATTTATTATCTACAAAATATAGCATTTGAATTTATACTCTAATAGATAAATATGTGCCTTATGCTCATCTTAGAGCACTTATACCTTCTCAGACTATAGATGTCAGGAGACTTGGGGACATGAAACCTTATGAGAAAGAATATAGTATGGGAGAATAAGTCTGAATTGGATTTAAAAAAAAATATCCCAAGTAATTTAGCTAGCCAGCATTCAAATCCCAAAGATAATTTACATATTCTGAAGCAAAGGCAGTTTACTGCATTGAATATGAATAAATGAAATGTCCAGGTGATGACTTTATAATTTTCCCTAAAAATAAGCTCATTTCTTTCATGAATGTCCCATTTTTCTGATCTCTTGAATTCTCATTTTAAAATGGGGGCTTACGTTATTCTGTTTCCACATCTGTTAGGCTAAAAAGTTCTGTACCAGTTTGTTAACTTCAAACATTGTTTTTTCCTGAATGTCTAATGTGTAAGATAGCTCAAATTTGGTCTGTTCTTGTTAAAGTGGAGATGAGGGAAGAGCCATTTTCACTGTTAGGCATCATAGACCTAGGACCTATCAACTTTTAGCACCTTCAGAAGGTCTGAGAATCAAAAAACATGTATAGTCTCCAAAACAAAAAACAAAAACCTTCAAAAGATAAACTGATAAATATTTGATTGAATATTTGTGAACATATTTTGTTAACTATCCATAAAAACTTCATCACTTATGAGAACATTGTGTGGATTAGGCTATTTTCACTTTGTAGGAATTCCTGAATCTGCATTATGATTGCTGAGGAATCACAGGCAATGAATTAAATGAATTTCTTGAAGCCACTCAATTTCTACAATAAAGTTATAAAATTATTTCAAATATTTTATTCATATGGGTGCATTTTCATGTGTGATATTATCTTTCAGGGAGGAGTGTCTTAAAATCACAACTGCTGGCCTCCTCCTTCAAACTGCTCCCTTCTGCAGAGGTTCAAGAAGGTACAATTTGAAAACCACAGTAATTAATGTTTTCTCAAGTCTCTTTGAGCTTGTAACATTTATTATGTGCTCAGTTTATTTCCAGAATTACAGTGTTTTTGTTACGCATTGAGTAAGACAGAGCAAGCGCCCACGTAGCTTATTTCATGGTTAGGACTATGAATGGCAATATATAATAGCAGTTATATCTAAGTTAGGAAACAGTTTAGTGTGTAAATAGAAATAATTCCTGAGTAATCTGCAACTTGTTCTTCAATAACATTGCTTCTGAGGTTAAAACAACAACAAAACAAAGGAAACAAACAAAAAACCTAAACTAGGCTGTGGTTAAAGAAGATACTTGAAACCCAGGACTCTCCATCTCATGCATTAGATCGCTCTTGTCGCCTTATCTTACAAAAATTTATGGGAAGTGAACGAAACTGTACACAAATACAACCCGAACTCTTCATATAAAACGTTCTTATACTTAAAGCGCTAGGGAAGTAACAACACATAACATCTGGTTATATGTTATGGCACTGAGTTCTGAAAAAATATATTCTCTGGAGTTTTTAATTGAATGTCTTAAAACCTCTTATATTAAAGTTATTCTAAACCTACAAGTCAAGAGCAGCACATTTTCTGAGCTGGTTTTAAAGTAATTATTAAAGAATAGTGTTGTTCTTTTTTTAGGTCAATGGAAAGGGTACATTCTCTACTGCCAAAAAAAAAAAAAGAGAGAGAGAGAGAGAGAAAAAATGAAAACTAGCATATTAGAAAACTTCCTTCTGATAAATTTACAACCCAAGATACCATGAAGCAGCCTTAGCTAGAAGCATTTTTTGTTTAGTCTTGGTAATTTAAGTTCTGAATACAATTTAAGCATAATGTGTTTGTTGGGAAATTGCACCAGCTCAGGAAAATTTCACATTTTTAACTAATGTTATTGCTGTGCAGGGCGCTTTTGTGTATGTTAGCATTTGACTTATTGTTAAAAATTTGACCCTGACTAGGACCATAAAACCCTAACTTGCTTACTAAGTGCACCCTTTTATTCTTTTGGAGGAGTGATAAAAATACACACATGGATTTATTCTTCAAATAGCTAAGCATAAATGTATTTGTCCTTCTCCTTAATATTAAGAGACTACTCCAGCAACTTTGGGGCAACCTATTATTATGTGAATAAGTTTTATTTGTTATTCATCAGCTTTCAAGTACTTAATACTTTATCATTTATTTTGTTTTTTTGGGGGTTTTTTACTCTTCATTGTCTATAATTGCTTCTTAAAAACTTTCAAATAAAACTTCTTTACTTATGATTTCTATTCTTCCCAAAATCATTCCCTGTAGTCAAGGTGAATCATTGCCACCCCTTTTCTTACCATTTTGTGCTAAATAAGCATATTCTACTGTGCCTATGTGACTAATTTCATTTTCTGCTGTTCTAAGAGAAATCTCCCAGCCCACTGAAATCAGTCTTAGAAGGACTGCTGAAAGACTACTTCTCAGTATATGCAGAAGTTTCCAATATTTGTCTCTCTTTGTGACAGAGACTACTGTTTAACTGACTACACTTCCCTCAAGATATAAGGACTTTTCATGGAGAAAATATGATAGAGTAGGCTTTAATTTTTATGATTGTTCTGTTTCTACGAATATATATATATATAGTGTTGGGTGTCTGGATGACTTGGTTCTAAGGTATGAAGGACTAGAATTCTTAGTATCTACGGGGCATACAGAAAGGAAATAAAGAGCCCAATTCAATCAAATAATGTGACATTGCTTGGTATTTGTTATTCAAATCTGTCAGAAAATTGTATATGTCCATGTTGTATGTCAGAGCTCTTCCGCCAGACAGTTGTGACATAGGAATGCCAGAGGAAATGGACTTCCATCTTGACTGAATACCCTGGGGTTTTATGCATCTGCTGTTAGTCATCTTAAACATGTCAAGCATTAGGGAAATATATCTTCAGGGACCATTAGACCCACCCCTGAATATTAACTGGGTCATCTCTGAAGGCAGTGAAATACTGCAAAGATGTGGTCTTGGCTCACTGTGTCTTGAAAGTTGAATAGTCTTCACAAAGCATTGGATTCAAGCAAAGTGTTCATGCAGTACACACCCTCAGCATGAGTTCATGCATTCAATTGCAAGATTGATTATGTATCTCATGAAAGCTGCAGCCTCAGACTACTACTGAAAAGCTCCTCTTAGACCAACAAACCAAGAACTGCCTCTTCAGCAGAAACAAGGTCTATTAAGAGAAAAATCACTAGAGACTCAGCCTGTGCTGGAGATTCTCTAACTTCATCAGGAAAAGGGAAAGGTCTGGTGGGCTACAAAATACAATAACCAAATCACCTTGTCACCTAACATTGCAATGAGGCTAGCATTCATTTACTCATTCATTCATTCATTCATTCATTCATTCATTCATTCAAAAAACAGTATTTGTTTGAGCATTCACAACATACCAGACAGTTCTAAGACATGGTATGGGGTGATGTCTGTTTTGCCTCTATAACTCCAGCACTTGCTTGTTTTACATGCTTAATACACTGTCCTTCTCTTAACGTTGCAGGACATGTATTCCAATGACTACAATACATGATACACCGTTAGAGAATCATTAAAAATGAGAAGTCATTTTCAAATATTATGCTTTCAATACTTTAAATATTTATTCCTCTTCTTCAGCCTTGGGTTTTGTTTTGTGTTTGTTTTTTTTCTTTGGACTTTCAAATAGTATTTTCTATTTGTTTATTATTCCTCCCTATATAATGATATTTGCATAAAGCATTTGTCTATTATTCTTCCTACTATACTCATATTTGAAAATCAAATCTCATATCATAAGGGAAGCCTGGCAATCACAATCAGGCAGTGGCTCAAAGTTAGTGTCTGATGTCATCCTCAAATAAGATATAATATTCAGTTGCAGAAATAGTGACAAGAATTGAAAAAAAACTTTCATCAGACATTGGTTTGTTACATGTAAACATTTGAAACATCTTATAATTTTTGTTATCCTGGTGTTGGTCGTTCCTGAATTTTAATATGCCAGGGATGTCAGAAAATGAAAATGCTCTGGTCTCTCTTGACCTCTGAGAATGAATCTGTACGATTATGTATGAATTATACACACACATACACACACACACACACACATATATATATCATGTTTGCATGTGATTGTGACTATGCTGACGTCTGTGGTCAAATCAGTGGCTTATTTATTTGCTGATGATGGTTACTTTCACCAGTCTGTTACCAACACAAAAACTGGTGTAAAAAAATCCACCAATCCTGAAAACACTGACAACAAAAAGCACGACTTGTTAGCCTCCACAACAATCATATCAATAAGGTGGGAGGCCCAAATGTGCTCTACGAAGGTGTCAGAAAATTCATTAACAAAAATTTTTTCAAAGATTTTATTTTTAAATAATCTCTACACCGAAGGTGGAGGCTCACACTTACAACCTTGAGATCCAGAGTTATATGCTCTACCCACTGAGGCAGCCAAGTGCCCCTCATTAACAATACTTTTGATCTGTTTAGTATCAATTCTAATCATTGGTTAATCTGTCCAGTGGTCAGCAGGCTTCACTATTACTGTCTGTCAGGATAGATGGTGGGCTTATACTTAAAAGTATAGACAAATTTTATACATATTACAGTTGTTGGTTGAGACCTCAGACTCAACATTCTCTTGTCTAAATGGCAACTAACGATTACCAACCCATGAGACCTCTGTTGACTTGTCAAACAATTGTTCATAAAGGAAGTGTCCACTGGCTCAGATTCCTGCAGTTGCTAGAATTCTGGAGAGGTTCATTAGCTACCATTCACCTGGGTATTCCATTCACCCTGTTTCAGGAACAGACATTCTTTGCGAGATTGAGGAGTTGCACATGTTAGTATGTGGAGTAAGTGTAGAGCTCCTCTGAAGCACTTTCACTTTTTAAGTATCAATAACAATAATGCAAGAACATTACACTTGGAAATCGCCTGCCCCTGGCAACACTCACAGTCCTTCCATCTGCATTCATTTTCAAGTATTTAACTCAGATTATCCTGTTACAAATCTAGTGCTTTGAGACATGCTGGCTCCATTTGGTAGAAATACTTGATTTTGACCTTTTGGTTTCCTCACCACCTTTTGCATTGCTTTTCTGTAGAGCATGCTTGGGTAATTTTTTGAGAGCCCAATTTATGAATCCTTGGCAAACATCAGACAGTGTGAATATGCTAATGATGCTAAAATACATATTACACATTCAAATGACTCTGACTTATGTATGTGACATATTCTAGTTATTTTACTCCCCAAACTGTTAATAATAATGTTCAGGGGCAAAATCTGTCCCTCTTTTGACCTTTGAAAATAAAACCAGCATTATATATGCAGTTTTTAAAGGCAACATTTTGAGCTTGCAAATATAGCAGATTTAGTTGCTTTTAAGTCTGTATTTGATTGTTTTAACAACTTTAATAATACTGAGGTTGCTAAATTGCTAATGACTCCCCACTTAACTTCTGTTCTAAAGAACTCAGGGTGGCACACGTTTATCTTGGAATACTTGCAAAATACGGTGATGAAAGACCGATTGTTGCATATACGTGTGAATAATATGAACATCAGTAATAGAGTAATCTATGATTGCTGATGACAACTCAGATCCATTCAACACTGCATTTTTGTAGAGCCTTATAGTTTAGAAAATGATTATCCATACATTGATTCACTCTGATTTTGATAACCACTATGATTACTGCCATCATCATCTTCATCAAGAATTTATTTATTGTTTACATAATACAAAGCACTGAATAAGAAAGTGAGAGATCCAGTCTTGATCTTAAAGACAATACTTTTCACCAAGTAAATGTATAGATGACTTATACTTTCTTATTTCAATTTTTCATATGATTGCAATGAATTAGGAAGGGTACAATCTCCATTCCACAAAAAGAAAAACTAGGCTTAAGATAAGTAAAAGTAGAGGAGCCTGGGTGGCTCAGTCAGTTAAGCATCTGACTCTTGGTTTTGGCTCAGGTCATGATCTCAAGGTCCTGGGATAGAGCCCCACATTGTGTTCCTTACTTAGCAGGAAGTCTGCTGGAGATTCTCACTCTCCCTTTCTCTCTGCCCTTTCCCCTTGTGCTCTCTCTCTCTCAAATAAATAAATCTTTAAAATAAAATAAAATAAGTAAAAGTAGTTTATCTAGGGGAAAAAAGTATCAAAGAACCAGGCTAGTTCTGCAAATAGTCTAGAATGTTCCTTATCAATTTATTCTGTTCTGAAGGGAGTGACTGAAATATTTTAATAATTGAGAGACAACATTCTGAAAACACAGGGAAAGAAAATTCTCTTGTGAACAATAAGAATATAGATATTATTTAAAATAGATTTCAGAGGTGCCTGGTGGCTCAGTCAGTTGAGCATCTGCCTTTGGCTCAGGTCATGATCCCAGGGTCCTGGGATGGAGCCCTGTGTTGGGCTCCTTGCTCAGTAAGGACTCTGCTTCTTGCTCTTCCTCTTCCTCTGCCCCTTTCCTCCTGCCCGTGTTCCCTCTCTCTCTTTCTCTTTCTCTCTCTCTGTCTCAAATAATAAAATAAATAAAATCTTTAAAAAAAAACAGATTTCAACCTTTTCTTCAAGTTAAAAACTGTTAAACAATCCAAAAAACCCAACAAACTACAATCTTTCTTTTCTCTATTATATAGGAAAGCAGCACTAAGTAAAGATGTTTCAGTCTCAGAGTTCTCTACTGATTCCAAAATTAGCTATAGATTCTGTTTTAGTTTGGGTCATTAGATATCTCCGGAAAAAAAATTTCACAAGAGATCTGCTTGGATTAAAAATGCATTCTGATGACTCTTTTCATTGCACTGAACGACCAAATTAGTTTGTATGTATTCCTTTCTAGAAAGCATATAATAGAATAAGTGATATTTACAACAACTGCCCCTGATGAGCCCAGCTATACCCTAAACTGCTGCTCTTCTAGCAAAGATAAATATTGACATTTTACTTCTATGACTATCACTGTCCTAGAAACACGTGATCATATCTTCAGCCTTCTCACTTTCATGGTTATATGCTACTGCACTGAGTTGTCCAATTCATTCCAAGGGTCACAGTCAGTGCCTTTGGTCATCAATGCCCTCAGTCACATCCTTTCCTTCTCTACACTGCCAGGATCACAATCTTTCTCAGTGTTCTCTTGGTCAGGGGATGATGTTGCATTTTACCAGATGACTCAAATTTGTGCACATATCTTGGAATCCAATGCTAAACTACTTTTCAAACATTGGAAGAGCAACAAGATTTGCTCCAACTCTGTCTCCTCACTTAGGCAAAATGTGGAAACACAATGCTCAGTAATCTAAAAGGCACAATTTCTCACCTAGAGCTGTACCAAACCTGGACGTATTCCAGAGAGCTTAATACTTTGGCAACCCTTCAAATCAATATACAGTAAACATTTATTCAATATTTATCTAGAAAATAGTCTGAGGTATATGTAGGAAACAGATGTAGATGAAAAAACATGGCTGTTAGCAGTTTTCAGCCTTGACTTTATTTTCCTGAACAATTAATTCACCTTTGGTGTCAAACTAACAGACCCCAATTGGAAAAACAAGATTCTCCAGTTAACTGCTTTCCTTGGAAGACACATTCAGGTTCCTCTTCTATGAACATATTTCTTAGAGGTCTCACCCCCATCCTACATGACTGTTAAAACTAGTCTTTTCAAATGAACTTTTCTTCACAAGGACTCTGGTAAATTTTTTTTCTACACCTCATTCTATTTCCAGGTAGTTTCTTTCTTTCTTTTTTTATGTTGGTAAAGTTTCAGGGCCCTTTAATTAATCCTGCTATTCATCCTATTCTGTTCTTTCCCCAAATTAATCTACTTATTGACTTCAAAGCTTCCACTATATGCGGGAGACATAAGTTATGGGAAAAATATTTTAGTACAGTGTAATTCCTTTCTCATAATGATGAATAAGTGGAGGTCCCAAGAAGGGAAATGGTTTACCTAAAGTCATCCAGTATTAGTACTATCAAAAGTAGCTCTGAGCCTACGTTAGTACTTGCTCTATAATGTAATTAGATTAAGAAATAATGTGAATGAAAAAGGGAATAAAATATAAGGTATCATATACCTTAAGGGTTTAAAAAAACATATTAACAGTTATGCAAGATCCTTTTCAATATCTTAACCTTATAATTTTGACTCTCAAGATACATCTTTGGGCTCTAATTTTATATTCCATTTTTCCCCTTTTCCGCTCAGCCTGGGAACTCCTTATCCCCTTCGTCCAGTTAATTCCTATGCTTTTTTTGTACATCATTTTAGGCATCATTTTCTGGAAGAATCCTTTTTTGGCTATCCACATTAAATGTTTTTTTTCTACCCTTGTCCTTATGAGTCGCATGCATTCAATTGTAATCAATAGTAATTTATATTTGTTTAGCAATTTTTCTTGCACACTGTCCTGCAACCTCTGATGAAAGCAGAGACATATCTGTTTTGGTTATTTTTTCTACATTTCGTTCAGATACCATGCCAACTGTGGCCACAGATTTTGGCAAGTACCCAGCCTCAACCAGACTCCTCATACCAATGTAATTGATCTGGGGAACAGCATATGAGTCATAACTGCGTTGGAAAACTGTAGATGGTAAGGAAGATACTATTTTTTGTTTTGATTGATAGGATTTAATCCAAATGTTTAATGCCCTGGATCCATCCTGTTAGGAGCAGCTGGAGAGACAAAGATAGAGATAAAGACAAAGATAAAGACAAAGATAGTGAGGTCTCAGGTATTGGAGTCTTGAGATTAAGGTATCCCAAGACTGGCTCAATTTTTGCCCCTGCCACTATGGCTAATTGAATCCAAAATATTCAATTTTTAATTTTTGGCTATTTTGCTTAAGCTAATATAAGTTGAGTTACTTTCTCCTGCAACCACATTTCGAACTAATAATTCACTGTATTCACAGCATCAAGTACAGTGTCACATGTGCTCAAATAATTCTTAAATAAGAAACAAATAAATATTTTTGGATTTGATTCTGAGATTATCCATTTAAGAAAAAGACAGGGTATCTGTATTGGTTCTAATTCATGCCTTATGAATCAACTGAGATTTAAATATGCTAAATATTTGATAATCCTATTGACTAACGGCTTACAGACTTTAGAAAAACCTTATAAAACAAAGTTATGTACAAATATGAAGTTGAATGAATCTAACAAAATCCTTACATTATAACATCAAAATATAGAAGTTAAAAACTAAGTTCAAAATAAGCAGGATACCAAAGAGAAGTCAGTCCTACACCGAAGGAATTTAGACACATCATAAACTAGGATCATATGATTCAATGGTGGATTTGTTAACTCTTAAAGAATATGAGAATAAAGGAATTTATGAGTCATTTTGTCAGAATCTGTGTTTTTTCATTCGTAAAATAGAGATAACCATTCTGTAAAATGAAGATAAGAATTGTGGCATGGACATTTATCACACTTTGGCTGTCCTGTATGTAAATCTGCTTACTATTAATACCCCTAGCTCACACTGGAGGAATACGTGATTGTGTAAGTTTTCAATAGAAAATCTTGTCCGTCCTACTATTGAATCCGAAGATTCTTTTCTCTTCCCCAGCACATAATTTTGACTTGCCCAGTCAGATGCTTTATTGCTTGAGTAAGTGATACAAGTATTTGGAAAGTTGTAAGGGTTTTGTTGTAGGGAGAACTATGGTGTACCAAACAGTCATTGCTTTAAGAGACTGTTGGGATTCTTGAAGGTTACACCACTGGAGATGTTTTGCTTCCTTCTTTAATCCATTTTCCCTAGATCCTACCAGTTTGGTTATCTCCCTAATCTCTTTTCAGTTAATTCCTTTCAGCCTGATTTATTTAAAGTGAATGCTGAATAATACAAATACCTACTCTAAAAGAGCTTTGGTAAAAATTAAATGGGATAATTTTGTAGGATATTTAATGCAGAGTTTGGTCCATGGACCTGCTGAAATAACCTAACGTGGTTCCTGACATATAGCAGGACTTCTAAATATTTGCCAAATGGATACATAATTATAGAAAGAACTGACAATGGTAAACTATAGCACAGGCTCATAAAATTTTGCATGCTTTAGGAAAGCAAATCCTATGTCTTGTAGTTAATGTGGACATTGAGCTATATGAATTTGTTTTTTAAACCAAAATGCCCAGTATCACAGAAACCATTCCTGGAAACAGCTTGGTTCACATGCCCTGAAACTTATCCGTGGGTTAGGAATTGTCTGTGCTAATTGGCTTAAGTTGGAGGTGGGTTCAGCCTTTGTGTTTCAGGTAAAGCTGAACCTGCCCCCAACTTAACCCAATTAGCACAACCAGTTCCCTGCCACAGGTAAGTTTCAGCGCATAAGAACGGGGGGGGGGGGGTAATTAATTATGAGCAAATATTTAATGAGGGCTTCTGAGAAAGAAGCTTTCTTGCACTTGCTCTTGGGAATAATGTTAACTTGACTTGTAGGAAGAGAACAGAGAAATATGTAATTCTTATAGCTTCTGGGGACTATTTTGTAACAGCATTAGGATGAAAACAGCTACTACAAAAGAGTGAAGCAAATATACAGAAATAAACTAGGTCTTTGTAATATTGTTGGCCAGCTTGATCCTGATGAACCTTTAGTCCTTACAGTTACATGTGTCATTAACTACCTCTATTGTTTAATCCTATTTGAATGAGACATTCTTTCATTTATAAGCAACAACTTCCTAATGATTCATCTACTTTGCCAAAACTCAGGTTAAATTGTCCTGTGTCACATAGTAGTCCTTGATCTAAACTGAGAATAATCATCCAAAAATCTCTGCATCTGCCAATAAAGGATGCCTTTAGGGTATAAGTATTGGTTAGAACTTTTTCACTTCCAAGTGACAAAAAAATAAGACCAAATGAACTTAAACAAAAAAGAGAAATTTATTACTCATATCACTGAAAATTTTAGGAAAAGTTTGATTTAGGGACTTGGGTAACATTGATATGTCACACTTCATGTCCATCCTTTGGCTATGCACATCTATTAGTGTCTACCAAGTGGTCAGATGGCCATCAGCAGATCCACAACTACATCATTTTGCTCCCAAGTTCAGCAGGAAAGAAAAAAAGCTTCTCTTGGACTAATTTGGAAAAATAAGTCTTATCTTTGATCTCTTTGACCAGAATTGGGTTACTTCCTGTCTATAGAACAATTACTGTGGTAAAGAGTACATGATTAACTAAGCTGAAGTCACAGGTCCACTCAGAAGGCCAGAGACAGAGAGAATTCTGCTTGACAATCTCATACTAAGATTTGAGAAAAAGGGTGGTTCACTGCAGGACAATTGGGGACCTTGATACCAGGCAATTTTAGAATGGAAGAGAAATGACAGACAGCAAATGCCTACTGCATACAATTAACAAAGGCCAAATTCTAAGCAATTTAGATTTATATTCTGAATTATAGCTCATATACAATTTTAGAATTAGATGAGACCTACTTAGAGACTTGATCTTTTGGGAAGTATGAGGTGTATAACCAGTTAGTGACAGAGTCAAGATTAGGAGGCAGGACTCCTCACTCTTAGGAAAGTACTTTTTGGTATGCTTCCAGAACTACAGGAAGAGTATGGACCCTACAACTAGACAACTCTCTGAGTTTCAGTTTTTCTGTTAAATGTTAAGTTGTGAGGGTTTTGTTATTTTTTTGGAGATTAATTCAGATATTAATGCCTTGAAGTGCCAAGAACAGAGTCTGGAACAAAAGAGATTCTATTATTCTCTTATGACTCTCATTGTATTTTGTTCTTTAACAAAGTTATGTTTTTTTCTTTACCTAAAGGATCACGTAAGTGGTACTATCCTAGTTTCATGGAGGACAGAGACATCTTTTCATATATTCAGTCCAACATCTTCAACATTTTCCAGAACATCTTCAATATTCTCAGAAAGCTTTCAAGTGAGTTATTACTAGAATACACATTGCCTCTAAGTCCAGAGGCAAGTTTTATCTGAAAGAAAGGAGCCATCAAAGATAAGAAAATTCTGGTTTAAATAATCAAGGTTTATCTATAGGGTCACTGGACTGTCTCTGCTATGGGCCCAACTTCAAGCATGTATGACCTTTGACATGTCACTTAACTTCCCTGGCTTTGGTATCTTGATCTGTAAAATGAGGATAACTTTCTACTTTCTTACATACTGTTATTGGGGTAATTAAATAAGACACTGTACAAAATCAATCTACAGAAATCTGTTGCATTTTTATATACCAATAAGGAAGCAGCAGAAAGAGAAATAAAGAAAACAATCCCATTTACAATTGCACCAAAAATAATAAGATACCTAGGAATAAACCTACCCAAAGAGGTGAAAGACCTGTATTCTAAAACCTATAAACAATGATGAAAGAAACTGAAGATGGTTCAAAGAAATGGAAAGACATTTCCATGCTCATGCACTGGAAAAACAAATATTGTTAAAATGTCTGTACTACCCAAAGGAATCTACATATTTAATGCAATTCGTATCAAAATGCCAATAACATTTTTCACAGAGCTAGAACAAACAATCCTAAAGTTTCTCTGGAACTACAAAAAACCCCAAATAGCCAAAGCAATCTTGAAAAACAAAGGCAAAGCTAAAGGCATCACAATTCCAGACTTCAAGTTATATTATAAAGCTATAGTTATCAAAACAGTATGGCACTGGCACACACACAAAAAAAAGACACAGATCAATGGAAAAGAATAGAAAACCCAGAAATTAACACACAATTATATGGTTAATTAATACTCGACAAAGCAGGAAAGAATATCCAGTAGGAAAAAGACAGCTTCTTCAACAAATGGTGTTGGGAAAACTGGACAGCAACATGCAAAAGAATGAAACTGGACCACTTTCTTACACCATACACAAAACTAAATTCAAAATGGATAAAGACTTAAATGTGAGACCTGAAACCATAAAAATTTTAGAAAAGAGCACAGTCAGTAATTTTTCTGACATTGGCTGTAGCAACTTTTTTCTAGATTGGTCCCCTGAGGCAAGGGAAACAAATGCAAAAATAAACTATTGGGGCTACATCAAAATAAAAAGCTATAGCACAGTGAAGGAAATGATCAACAAAACTAAAAGGCAACCTATGAAATGGGAGAAGATATTTGCAAATGACATATCTGATAAGGAAGTAGTATCCAAAATATATAAAGAATGTATACAACTCAACAGTCAAAAAACAAATAATCCAATTTAAAAATGGGCAGAAGACTTGAATGGATATTTCTCCAAAGGAGACATACAGATGGCCAACAGACAAATGAAAAGATGCTCATCATCACTTATCATCAGGGAAATGTAAATCAAAACTACAATGAGATATCACCTCATGCCTATTAGAATGGCTAAAATCAAAAACAAAAGAAACAACAGGTGCTGGTGAGGATGTGGAAAAAAAGGAACTCTTGTGCACTGTTGGTGAGAATGCAAACTGGTGTAGTCACTGTGGCAAACAGTATGGAGTTCCTCAAAAAGTTAAAAATAGAACTACCCTATGATCCAGCGATCACACTACTTGGTATTTTTACCCAAAGAATGCTAAAACAGTAACCAGTAACTCAAAGGGATACATACACCCTGATATTTATAACAGCATTACTTACAATAGCCAAGATATGGAAGCAGCCCAAGTGTTCATTGACTGATGAATGGATAAAGAAGAAGTTCTAGCTATATACAATTTAATAATATTCACCCATAAAAAGAATGAAATCTTGCCATTTGCAACAACATGGATGGAGCTAGACAGTATAACGCTAAGTGAAATAAGTCAGAGAAAGACAATAACCAAATAATTTCACTCATATGTGGAATTTAAGAAACAAAATAAATGAGCAAAAAAGAGAGAGAGAAAGAGAAACCAAGAAATAGACTCTCAACTCTTAACTATAGAGAATAAGCCAGTCGTTATCAGAGGGGAGGTGGTAGGGGGATGGGTTAAATAGGTGATAAGGATTAAGGAGTACACTTGTTGTGATGAACACCCAGTGATTAAAATAGAAACTTTAAAAAAACGAATTAAGAAAAAAGACAGAAACCCAACCCCCAGGGGGGCACAGCACTCTCCCTCCCTCCCTCATCCCCTCCCTCTCATGTCTCCAGAGTATACTTTCACTTTAATACTTTCCCACCTGTGTTGCTCAAAATAAATAAATAAATAAGACACTGTATATGAAAGCATTTAGTGAACTATAAAGCACCATAAAACATTAAGATACACAATTATATATTTTATTTACATTAGTAAACTGGTATTTAATATAGTGCCCTTTATATCACTACATATTTACCAATGTTGAATATTTTTGTACCTTTTGGCCAATTGTTGAATGGGTTAAACTATATGAAATTGCCATTTTGGTTCTGTATCAAGGATTTAATTTGTGCACGTTATAAATGCTCTTTAATACTTACTCTTTCAACGGAGAACAAGGTTA
The DNA here is from genome assembly GCF_002007445.2 of Ailuropoda melanoleuca. NCBI lineage: Eukaryota > Metazoa > Chordata > Mammalia > Carnivora > Ursidae > Ailuropoda > Ailuropoda melanoleuca. The sequence continues at coordinate 42,748,776 of NC_048221.1, read as the reverse complement.
CTTTTTTGCTTTTTCCTACACATGTAGATTAATTGTAAAAAGAAAAGAGGGAACCCAACTTCTTTCCTTCTGTTACCTTTTTATCCTTTTTCCTTCTCTTTTACAATAGAAATAGTTTCCATTTCTCAGTGATTCACAACCTTGAATAAATTTGAATCATTTGGGGACTTCAAAAACTCTGATGCTTAGGCCATCCTCCAAATCAATGACATCAGCATATCTGTGGTTGGGACCCAGACATCAATGTTTCTGAAGCCCCCATGTGATTTCAGTATGAAGTCAACCTTGAGAACTATTAACTCCAGTTCCCTGACGTAGGCAGAGTTCTCCACCAACTTTTTCCTTACTGCAAGGTCACTCAACTTATGGTAGTTAACTAACAAATAGCTATAGTAGAAGAATGTTCTTTTCCTGGAGGATTCTGAGGTTTAATTTTGACCAAAAAAAAAAAAAATCAAAGACTGATATCAATTTTATTTTCTTCGATGAGGTCTTATTTTCAATTTTTTACTGTTTGTAGTGAGAAATAAAAGGAATAGCAAATTTTCAATGATATTTTCTTTGTACTCTGTAGAAACTATTATCACATTCCTGAAAATCATATTTTCACCTCCAAAGGTGTATTTCTATGGTTTGTTTGGTGGTATAACAGTTCCAGTATGCGATTCGCACTTTCAAAATAAGCCATATCACCCTTTCCTCATGTGCCTTTTCCCTCCTGAAAGTTTTCACCTGCAATTGCATCTTTTAAAGACATGTTTGCTGCCTTTTATGGTGTGAAACACAAATGCCAAAGGGAAAAATAAATAAAAGTTAGGAAGGGAAAATAAGGCCTGAAAGTTTATAAATAATACCACAGAAGTTCCTGACAAATGACTTGCTCTTGTATTCTCTTTTTCTTTATAATTCAACTCAATGAACACTCAACAAACCACCATACTGGCAGCACAAAATAAGAAAATGTGAGGGCCAGTGCACAGAGAGAATTTCCTAAATAGACTGGGGAAAAGAAGTGTATTGCAACAAGTATATGTGACTGAGACAGACCATAGGATTCCTGAGATCTGAAGCTTGAAATTTAAAATCCCCAAACTTTTCTCTCCAGTGGTCTGCATGGAGAAAGGAGAAACTGCCTGTGGTCTCTCATTTACATGTACAATTTGAGCATCAAACATGTCATTTTACTGGGTTTAAGGTTTGGTTATATTTATTTTCAGTGCCCAGAAATGTGTTTCTATTCTGGTGACTAGAAGCAAAGAAAGAAAGAAAAAAAAAATTAAAGATCGGAAGATCTTTTACTTACGGTAAACACATATAGTACAAGCTATTATTTTTTAACTTTAAAAAAAATTTAACTTATTGCTTCAAAATTGACTAATGTCCTGCCCCTTGCCCTGAAAAAAAAAAGAAAGAAAGAAAGAAAAAGAAAAAAGATCCAATCAAATAGAATGCTTGAAATTAAAATTTAAAAAAATTAGAATGCATTTGTAGGAAAAGGAAAAGAGAGAGTTAACTGAAAGCCTGCTCTGAACAATTCCTGTTATTCATCACTAAATGTAACTATACACCACTGGACAGGAAAAATGAGAGGCTATCCATTTCATATGTCTGATAACAAAAATCATCTGAGTGAACTTACTGCCACCAGTATCAATGAATAATGTTGACATAACAAAAAAATGAGGAGGAAACAATATATATTTAGCACATCTGACTACATAAGCAAGGGGGTTAAGTATCTTAAGGAGGCAGGTTGGCCCTAAGAGGCATTTACAGAGCAGTGGGAGTTCATGGTAAAATACAGAACAAATACTCATCTAAAGTGGAGAGTTGGTATTTAGATTAGGCTGATCGTGGGCATCTGAAAACAGGAAACAAATCTTTCTAGACATTCTCATTTCTTTTTTTTTATTTGTCTTGTTTTTTGTTTTTGCAAGAAAAGCTAGAAATCTGGAATTTTATGTGGAAGATTTCACATTATGATCACATGAATGATTATATAATGTTGAGAGTTAATGGACATTATAAAAATATGGGATAACTAATATTTAATTAAAGGCTGAATATGGTCTCAGGTCACTACTTTAGTGATGTATAATTTCTTTGTATTTTAATCACTCAGCTGTGTAATTTATTTTTCTAAATCTTATTAATTTCTATTGAATGAATTATCAATCCTACTTTGATGTTTACCAAAGTTGTTAGTTGTATTTTTATGTCTTCAAGTTAACTTTAAGCTGATAGACTTTAGTGGAAGTTTCCTCATCTGTAAAATGGGAATTATAATAGGACCTAACTGCAAAGTTAGTTTGGGCCTTAAGTGAGTTAATGTATACCAGCTCCTGTATCTTTGTAAGTGGCAAATGTGTTTACTATTATTACAAGTTTATATTGCAATATGCAATGGATCTATCCAAGGATTTTTCACATAGAGGATGCTTTTAAAATATGAATTGATTGACTGATACATAGATCAACAGGTTTATGGCATCAAATACCCACTGAAGAACTTTTCTCACCCTATTCCACTTGGATATGATCTAGCATTAGAAGGATGTAATAGAGAAGAATTAGATTTTAGTTTTAGCCTCTGATAGCATGTGGAAGCTTAATTCTTGAATAATTATAATATAAACATTTTTGCAATAAATAAAATATGTCTAAATAGCTTCATAAATATTTAAACAGTGAATCCACAAATCCCACCTGTGCTTTCAAGGCAGCATACTTTGAAAGCAACAACATTTTCTTAGTATCATGTACCATTAAAGCACATTATTTATACAAATGGAACTCCATTCTCAGGCCACCTAAACCACTCCCTATTCAGAGGGAAGACCAGTGGTCCACGACAAATAAAACTGATTTCTCTCTGGATCTGCAACTCAAATGACAAAAGAAATGAGGACAGAGCAGAAAAATTATACTCCTGTGGGGATAATATAAATGGTAAGTAGAAATATTTTCTTTTTATGATGAAGTCAGCTATTGAATAATCATGCCATGGATTTAGGTATTAAGAAAATCACCTGGACTCAATGATATCTCTCTTCTAGTTTCAAAAATCTACNAAGTAGAAATATTTTCTTTTTATGATGAAGTCAGCTATTGAATAATCATGCCATGGATTTAGGTATTAAGAAAATCACCTGGACTCAATGATATCTCTCTTCTAGTTTCAAAAATCTATGGTTATAATAACAGTTGATACATAAAACTGTAATTATAAAAACAATATATGTTTTCCTTTTCACTTCTGTTGGGATTAAAAAGTGTTCTAATCACCACATAGGAATGCATATTCCTTTCCTGCAAGTAGCTTAACATTCATAAGTGAATGCCTACATATGTGGAAAAATCATACAAGAAAAAAAACACAGTCATGGAGAAAATAATAGAATATAAAACTTTCTGATATTTCTCCTGTGAAGACTTAGTTTTGAAGTGAAAATCTGAAGACATAAAGACTTAATGGAATAGGTTTACTTAGGGGGAAAAACACACACAAAAAAGTATTGAAAAGGGAAATGACAGGGGCGCCTGGGTGGCATGGCGGTTAAGCATCTGCCTTCGGCTCAGGGTGTGATCCTGGCGTTATGGGATNGAAGACTTAGTTTTGAAGTGAAAATCTGAAGACATAAAGACTTAATGGAATAGGTTTACTTAGGGGGAAAAAACACACACAAAAACGTATTGAAAAGGGAAATGACGGGCGCCTGGGTGGCATGGAGGTTAAGCATCTGCCTTCGGCTCAGGGTGTGATCCTGGCGTTATGGGATCGAGCCCCACATCAGGCTCCTCCGATATGAGCCTGCTTCTTCCTCTCCCACTCCACCTGCTTGTGTTCCCTCTTTCGCTGGCTGTCTCTATCTCTGTCAAATAAATCAATAAAATCTTTAAAAAAAAAAAAGAAAAGGGAAATAACAAATATTGAGTGGCTGGAGGCTCCAAAGAAGGAGCAAACAATTTAAAGATTTAGGAAGCACATTAGTGTGATTTTAGGGATAAGTAGCAATTAGAGAATAATGGGAAATGAGAAAACCCTGCTTACACACTTTTCATTCAGAGAAGAACACGGTAAAATATAGTGAGGAGACACTGAATTCTTCAGAATAATTTGAGTCCACAGTCCAGTGGCTACTGAATTTTTCATTGTCAGGAAAGACATTAATTTCTCTCTGTTTCCTTCTTTATAGAAATCACATGAAGAGTGTTAGCCTACTTTCACACACTAAGAAAATATTAAAATATGGCAGGTCTCAGTACTTAAATTACTCATGTAAAAGCCAATTGCTCTGAAAAGTAATGCTATAAAAAAGTTCAGGTCCCATGGAAATCACTCCAAACTGCACAGAAATATTTTAAAAATCCTGATTTTTCTAATATGATAGGGCAGATAAACTTTACTGTTTTTTACTCAAAGAAATAGTACAGAAATGGGAATGACATGCCTCTACAGTACTCAGTTTCTCTAACTCGTAATTTGCACATTATAGTTCGAAGAAAATAAAATTAAGTTCATAAAACTTTATACACTTCATAAATGTTGTACATAACATAAACATGTGAATGCATATATGTTATGAATGTAAGTTGGCTATGAATTCAAGAGTTCAAAGCTGTCCTTGATAAAATTACTAAAAATACAAAGATAAATAGAAACACACTAGTAGTAGACAACTAACTTAATCAGCTCATGACAAATCAAGTTTACAAACTATAAGGATGGGTGACCAAAAAAACATTAACAAGGATAATCTGACTAACAGTACATAGATATGCTTCAGTTTGCTACAAAGAGGAAAATGCCTCCTTTTTAAGAGCACAATAAACATTCATAAAAATTAGACAAGTGTTGGAGCATAAAATAAACTTTGATAAATTTATAAAAGTAGAATTCATACAGCTAGTAATCCCTGATCATGGTGAAAGGAAACATGAATGCATAATGAAATTAGTCTACAAGAGATTATTTTACTTGGGAATTCAAATAATCTCTCTTAAACAACCCTTAGTTCAAAGAGGAAAGACCAGAACTGAAGAATATATACAGAAAAAATAAAAATAAATGTGAAATCTGTGAGAACCCAAGGGACACCATGTTCAGAGGGAAACTCATAACCTTGAAACACATATTGATTTTTTTAAAGAAGAAAAATGAGAACAAAAATTTAAGCATCAGATGCAAAAAAGGTTAGAAAAAAACATAAAATGAAGGAAAAATAACTAAGAAATGTATAATAAAGGTAAATTCAAGAATAATTATTATAGAAATCTCAAAACATAAAAAATAATATGCAAAATTTTAAAAATTGGGAGGAAAACAAGTAAATAAATAAATTATAAATAGTCTAATCAAGAAAAAAGAAAAAGGAGTGACAACCCTTCAGAGCTACAGACAGTGCACCCCAACTAGCCAGGCCTACATACTCACTCACAGGTGAAGGTCTTTCCCTACCAAAGCCAGTTCATATAGTTTGAAAGAGGCAACTGCCCTTCAGATGCACAGACATCAACACAAAAATACAAGGAACCTGAAAATTCAGGGAAACATTACATACCTAAAGGAACATAATAATTTCCCAGTAATGGACCCCAAAGAAATGGCTATCTATGAATTGCCTGACACATAATTCAAAATAATTGCTTTAAAGCTCAGCAAGCTACTTGAGAACACAGACAACCCAACAAAATCAGAAGAAAAAAAAATACAAGAACAGAATAAGTTCAACAAAGAGATGTAAATCATAAAAAGGACCATACAGAAATTCTAAAGTGGCAGAATACAATGAACAAATGTAAAATGCAATAGAGAGCATCCACATCAGATCTGATGGAACAGAGAAGCAATCTGTGGACTCAGAGATACATCATTATAAATTATCTAGTCAGAGGAGAAAAAAAGAAAAAGCAATTGAAAAATAGTAATGAAAACCTATGGGATTTATGGGACATCATATACTGATTCAATATATGCATTATAGGAGTCTCAGAAAGAGAAGAGGAAAGGGGCAGAAAACTTATTTAAAGAAATAATGACTGAAAACTTCCCAAATCTTGGTAGGGAAATGAACACCCAGATTCATAAAACTAAAAGATTCCCAAACAGTATCAACCTGAAATGGACTACATTCAGACACATTATAATCAAATTATCAAAAATCAAAGAAAAAAAGAGAATTTTTTCAAGCAGCAAGAGAAAAATGACTCATTAAATACAAGGAATGTCCAAAATATCATCAATGAATTTCTCAGCAGAAAACTTGCAGGTGAGGAGAGAATGGAATGATATATTCAAAGTACTAAAAGAAAAAACAAAAAAACTGCCAACCAAAAACAATGTACCTGGCAACATTATCTTTAAAAAACGAGAAATAAAGCTTTTCCCAGACAAACAAAAACTGAGGAGTTCTTCATTGCTAGATTTGTCTTATAAAGAATACTTATGGGAGTTCTTTAAATTGAAATGAAAACAGACTAAACCCTGAAAAGCATATGGAAATGTAAATCTCACTCAGAAAGGTAAATATAGACAGAAATTAGTGTAATACTATAAAGATGGTGTGGAAATTACTTTTACCCATTATTTTTAAATTTATTATTATTACTATTATTATTACTATTATTTTTAAGTAATCTTTACACTGAACATGGGGCTCAAACTCAACCTTGAAATTAAGAGTCACGTGCACTGTGACTGAACCAGCCAGAGGCCCCTACTTTTAACCTTTAATATAAAAGTTAAAAGATAAAGATTTGCTAATGGATACACAATGGAAAAATAAGCAAACAATTACAAGAACATGAAGTGTGTGCATGTGGGGAGCAAGTAAAAATGTAGAGATTTTATATTTTATATGAAGTTAAACTGTTATCAATATAAAATATACGGTTTTAACTACAAGATATTTTACAAAAATCTCCAGCTAACCACAAAGAAAAAATCTAAAAGAGACACAAAAGATAGAGAAAATAATGAAAGCAAATCACTACAAAGATTCATTAAGTAACAAAGGAAGATAACAGGGAGAAACAAAACAGCTGACAGAAAACAATTAACAAAATGATAATAGTAAGTTTTCATTTATTAAGAATACTTTATTTTTCAAAATTAAAAAAAAAATTTTTATTTATTCATTTGAGAGAGAGTGAGCAAGGGTGGGGGGAGCACAAGCAGGGGCAGAGGGAGAGGGAGAAGCACACTCCCCTGCGGAGCAGGGAGCCCAACACAGGGCTTGATCCCAGGACCCTGGGGTCATCACCTGAGCCTAAAGGCAGATGCTTAACTGACTGAGCCACCCAGGTGCCCCAAGAATTACGTTAAATGTAAGTGAATTAAGCTCATCAATCATAAGGTGGAGAGTGGATGAATAGATTAAAAAAAAAAAAGATCCAGTGTTATGCTGTCTCCAAGAGACTCACTTGAGATTTAAAGATGTACATAGGTTGAAAGTGAGGAGATGGCAAAGACATTTTATGCAAATCGTAACCAAAGAACGCAGAGGTGCCTATACTTATGTAAGGCAAATTAGACATTAAGTCTAAAACTCTCTCTAGAGACAAAGGAAGCCATTATATAATGATGAAAAGTTTAATTCAACAGGAAGTAAACAATTATAAATATATATGCACCAAGAATCATGGCACCTAAATATTGACAAATCTGAAGGCAGAAATTGACAGCAATAGAGTAATAGTAAAGAACTTCAATATCCATCACTTACGTTAATGGATATAACCTATTGACAGAAAATCAATGAAGAGCTGACTTAATACTATAAACCAAACCCGCTTGCCACCCAACAGCAGAATAATACACATTCTTTTCAAACACACAGGGAAATTTCTCCAGAATAGATTACATGTGTTCAAATGAGGCTCAACAAATTCAAAAGACTGAAATGATTTTTACAGTAGCATAGTAAAGCTGGGTAGGTACACTTAGAGAAGACATTACTTCCTGTGTAATCTTGAAAGGATCTGGGACAACTTGCTAGATGTATAGAGTTGCTAGATTTAGTAAATAAAAATATAGCATTCCCAGTTAAATTTGGAACAGATTATCAATGAATAATTTTTTAATATAATTATGTCCCATGCAATATTTGGGACATATAACCAAATGGTCTTAATGGTGTCCTCAGGTACAGTAAACTTTAGACAGTTTTCTTCCTGACTCAGACTTTTGCCTAGAACATTTACTTCAGGAAACTAGCAATTGTAAATTATCTCTGTGCCCTTTGGAGGTATAAATCTTGCATAACCCAGGAATGTCTTCCTCAAGGACCTGGGAGCCTTCCCTTAGAAATATAATCATCAAAAAAGATAGAGTCCTTATCTCACAGTCTCAGTGGGAAGATAAGAGCCTAACTTTCACAATCACTAATTTGTAAACACAGATGCATATCTAATCATATGACCAACCTCCCCTCAATGTCCCGACATGCTTTTTTAATAGCTCACTCTGCACTTAAAAACTCTCCTGCCCTGGTGCCTGGGTGGCTCAGTCTTTAAGCATCTGCCTTTGGCTCAGGTCATGATCCCAGGGTCCTGGGATTGAGCCCCACATCGGGCTCCCTGCTCGGCACGAAGCCTTCTTCTCCCTCTCACACACCCCTTGCTTGTGTTCCCTCTCTTGCGGTCGCTTTCTATCAAATAAATAAATAAAATCTTAAAACAAGCAAACAAACAAACAACAAAACTTTCCTGCCCTTTGTTTCAATGTAGTTGAGTCTAATCTCTCCCCTGTATTGCAATAGTCTATTTCTCCATTGAAGTAGTCTTGAATAAAGTTTTTCTTGACTGTTTACCTGCTCTAGTGCAATACTCTTTAACCCATATTTATACTAAAAAGTTGTACTAAAAAATTGGCCATTTATCTGAAATTTCAATGTATCTGGGTATCTTAAACTTTATCTGACAACACCATAGTTTTGTAAGACAGAGTAATGGAAAGCACACTGAACAGGAAAAAAGAAAAAACGATAATAAAAAATGAGAACAGGTTAAGGAAATTCAGCAACACATCAAGCATAATAACATTTGCATTATAAGGATCCCAGAAGGAGAAAAGAGAGAGAAGGGGAGTAAATTTATTTAATGAAATAATAGCTGAAAACTTCCCCAATCTATGGAAGGAAATGGAAAGCCAGATCCAGGAGGCACAAAGAGCCCCCAGCAAAATCAACCCAAGGAAGTCCACACAAAAACACAAAATAACTAAAATGTCCAGAGGTAGTGATAAGAATTTTAAAAGCAGCAAAAGAAAACAGTTACATACAAGGGAAACCCAAAAATCTATCAGCTGATTTTTCAGCAGAAACTTTGTAGACCAGAAGAAAGAGGCATGATACATTCAAAGTGCTCAAAGGAAAAAAAAACAAATCTGAAACCAAGAATACTCTATGCAGCAAGGCTATCACTGAGACTACAAGGAGAGACAAAGACTTTCCCAGAGAAACAAAAGTTGAAGGAATTCATCACCATTAAACCAGTCTTACAATAAACGTCAATCAGGAGTAAGAAACTTAGGTAAGGAAAAGATTTCACAGGTACGTATAAACATAATGAAAGTAGTAGCTTATCACTTATGAAACTAGTACAAAAACTAAAACCAATTATATCTATAAATGGTTTTCTTCATTGATCATCCCTTCATAAATTGACCCTGAAATTATTCACTTATGATATCTATAATTTGACTAATAAAGCAGCTCTTAAATAAATACAAAATAGGAAGATCTTTTATCATTGCAATACCCACTTTCCAAAGTAACTAGAGACCCAAAGTCTCAGTCAGCTGTGAAGAAAGTAGGTGGGAGTCCCTGAGCCACACAAGGATCAGGATAGAAATGGTGAGAAGGCCACTGGATATAAAGGGGCCTGAAATATAGACCAGGAGTGCAGAGGGCATGGGTTTTGCTGATGAGAAGCAGAAAAGAGAGGGGCTGGCATCCTAAGACTACACATGAACAGATACCTCAGCAGAGGCAACAAGGATCAAAGGAAGCATGGAACAGAAGCCAGGATGATGCAATATCACCTGCCCCACGCTTTGGACTCAGTCTTCATGGCAGAGTGGGAGGCAGTTGGGGAAGGAAGTGAGTCTTATATTTAACTGAATCCTTTCCCAAAAGTGATTGAGTTTTAAATAGGAAATGACCAATACATTTTGAATTAAAATGTAATTATTTTGAGTATTCCATTAAAATGGGAACTCATGAACTATGTTGAGTTCAGTTACTGAAAAATAAAAGTATGTATTTTCTGACCAATGTTGTTTTTATATATTTCAGTATCACTACATGTGGATTTGATCCAGCAAATCTCCATCTAGGAATTTACCCAAGAAAAATACATGCTAACACAAATAAGCAAATATTTGAATATAAGAAAGTTAATTATAGCTTTTTATTTTATAGTAAAAAGCTTAAAGAATTCCAAATGGGCAGGAACAGGGATTAATGAAAATGAATTTTGGCACATTCAAACAATGGAATAATATTTGCCTGTCAAAAATAGGTGCCCAAGGATTTGAATTTTAAAAAATTTAATTAAGATGATTTGGCAGGTTACAATGAGAAAGTGAAAGTTTGGTGACAGGTTCTCAGTACTTAACTTACCCTTGGTATTCATTATAAGGTGAATTGTTGATTATCATACGATGGAATAGAGGATTCACATGTAAACTTCTCTTATTTTAGGATGCTTTACTTAAATAAGGCTTCCTCAAATATGTACTGCTTTTAAAATATACCAACACATTTGAAACATCTACTTCGGCTTGAAAATTTTGTGAGCCAAGAAGACACAACCTGAGCTGGTCATTGCTCCATTATTTTGAATGCTCAGGAGAACAATATTAAGATGTTCTTAATTCAAAGGGTTGTTGTGAGGTATCAGTAGGCTTTATATCACCCAGTAACAAGCAAATCCCCTAATGCTTGGGGAATAAGAGGTTTAATTAAATATTCTATTTTACTCAGAGTTATCACATAAACTATAGATGGTTTCAACTTTAAAATATTTGAAAAATTAAAAATGAAATGTTATAAAAAACTGGAATAGAACATACCTTAATTTTTATTTATTTTTAGAATCTTACAGTGTTTCAGCATCATGGAGGAAAAAAAACTGCTAGATGTGAACTAGAGGAGTATGGTGCATAAATGGAAAACTTTTCAACTTCCTTGATTTTATGTATTGTATTAGTCTGCTATGTACTATATTAGCTGCTATAACAGAATACCATAGGCTTCAACAGCAGGAATTTATTTCCCACAGCTTTAGAACCTAGGATGTCTGAGATTAAGGTGCAGGCCTTGATTCAATTCCCCAGTGAGGACCCTCTTCCTTGCAAATAACTACCTTCTCACTGTGTCTTCATAGGGTAAAGAGAAAGAGCAAGAGGGAGAGATGGGAATTGAGAGAGACAGAGAGGGAGGGAGAGAGAGGGAGAGAGAAGGACTGGGAATATGTTCTGGTCTCTCTTCCTCTTCTTATAAGGACACTAACCTCATAATGGGAGTCCCACCCTTATCTAAATTTAATTACCTTTCAAAGTTCCCACTTCCAAATACCATCATATTGGGGGTTAGAGCTTCAATCTATGAATTTTGGGCAAGGGGAGGGGGATACAATTCAGTCCATAGGACCCACTAACTTCACAAAGGGGAAAACTTTAGCTCAGAAAAGGAACAAATTTACTAGTCTAGAATGACATATAATTATTGGCAGAGCTCAGTTGGGCCCCAAAGTACCTGATTCTTGGTCAGTAAACTCTGAGATTACTTTATCAGACTGTCTCATAGCACACATTTTCCTTTCTTCCTTATTATACTTGTTTTCTTTTTTTTCCTACAAATCATATTGCTCCTACCAGATTGTAAGTTCCCTGAAGACAGAATCCATATCTGAATTATCTATTGACTTGCTGTCCATATATTAACTAGTCTATTTTTCATAAAAATTAAGTTGTAGATTTGGGAGGGCTGTCACATTTCTGAATTTTCTAGTTGTTATGAATTCAAATATATAGGGTTTTATTGCAGTATTTTGGTGATATATTTTATCCTTATTACTTTTGTCTTATAATTTTATATAGCCTTTATATTAACCAAATTTTGAGCAACCAGCATTTATTATACATTATGTCTCCTCTCCATGTTACCAATCACTAGTGTTACAACTAGGAACGTAATTTTTTCTTATGTGGTTCTGGTTATATTATTTTTCCATTAAATTATAGCTCATATAGAAGGCATATGGAACATGACAGTGCCATAGACTATGTCTCTTTGGTTTACTCCTTGGACATATGCTTTACATACAAAAAGATATTTCAATTCACCATATGTGATCCATATTTAAATGTGGAAACAGATCCTCACAGGAGATGTATCAAAATAGCACATGCAAACATTTACTATTTGTGCCAGTAAGTGGATCTTTAGCAGAAAACTCAACAACTACCATATGCAGCAGCTGTTATTCAGTGGACCAAAAATAACGGCCTGGAACAATGCAAGCAGCAATTTCAGCATATTTGAACCCCATCCACCTAGCAAATACTTATTTCTCAAAATCCATTCAGATGCCTAAAAGCCTCTTCATTTGCAATTAACCACTATAATTGTTCTGACCCAGACATGCTAGTAGGGAGACGCACTCCAAGAAAAAGTTTCCTGAGAAATCAGGTAATTGCCAGTGGGGGGAAACAGTAAACAGATTGTCTATTCCCCTGGACAATTTTTGGACCCCAACACAAAATATTTTTTAATAAGTGTTTGGATGGCAAATATGGTTGAAACAATAACTTGTAAAATTTAAGAATATTAACCAGATTATCATTAGATGCCTCTCTGAAATATCACAAAAGGGGTTTCCTATATCAAGTCTTTTATTTGATCAGATTTTTCAGTCAGGTGAGATAATCAACATGAGTATGTGTTATTATTCGTTGGAAGACAGAACCAGACATGCTGGGAGTTAATTTTTTTTTTTAAAGATTTTATTTATTTATTTGACAGAGATAGAGACAGCCAGCGAGAGAGGGAACACAAGCAGGGGGAGTGGGAGAGGAAGAAGCAGGCTCATAGCGGAAGAGCCTGATGTGGGGCTCGATCCCATAACGCCGGGATCACGCCCTGAGCCGAAGGCAGACGCTTAACCGCTGTGCCACCCAGGCGCCCCTGGGAGTTAATTTTTGACGCATTGTGTTAGTGATACATTGAACTCTGACTACTGTCATTGTGGTGGTGGGGAACACAGTGCTCCGCAAACGAAGTCACCAGCTTAGAACTCCAGCTCTATCGCAGGCTTATAGGTAAGGCCCTTTGAAACTTCAATTTCATTTGGTATAAAGCGTGATGGTGATTATCACTGCTTCTGATTATTTCAAAGGGTCACTGTGAGGCCAACTGTACAAAGACTATTACTCCTATCTGACATCACTTATTGAATTCATACTCTCTGTCATGTCATTTAATCTTCAAAGTGATCTACAAGGTAGTTATTTCCACCCTGAATCAACATATAAACCTGAAAATCTCAGTGGCTTTCCATAAAAAATTCCGATGTGGAGTTAGGTGAATCTTCAGGGAAGCTCTCTGGCATTCTGTGACTCAAAGATTCATGTTGCTTTAATTTTGTGATGACACCATTTCAACACATGTCTCCCAGGTCCCTAAATGTGGAGAAGAGAGATCTGGAGAGTTGCCATCTGCTTTTAAATGCTTTAGCCCAGAAATGACTCAGGAGATCTCATTGGCCATGACTACCACATGACCCTCCCTAAGTGCAGGGGGCAGAGATGATGGGGAAGCATACAGATACTAGGTGAGCAATCAGTGTATCTGCCATAGACAGTGTGGTTTTCCTGTTTGACAAATGAAGGGACTGAACAGAGGCATTATGTGAATTATCTAAGTCACATAGTCCTTTAATAGGAGACTCCATTTTCATCCCTAATTTGTTTGATTTAGGATTTTTAGAAATATTCTGATAATTTATTACCAGTATTAGTGAATCATAACAGGCCGACAAAGGGTATGTTTTTATAATTCTTCCTTAATTAATGACCTTCTCATCTGATGAGATAATTATTTCATTTAGGTTCTTCTTTCACATCATGAAGAATAAGTTTTTACAGTTTTATTTCATAAGTTTGGGAAATTCAGATTCAAATTGTTCAGAAACTTTTATAACAAATTATTTGAAGTAAGACAATTTAAACAAATATTTCAATATAAACCTTGGACATCTTGGATAAACATATACATACTGTTTTAGGTGGGAGGAATAAGTGTCCATTTTGGATCTGTGTTTAAAAATACCAAAAAAATTAAGGAAACCTAATTTGGGTACTTTTATATAGAGATTAGGAAAATTAGAAATTCACATTAGACTGTTGAAGTTAAAATAACTTCTTCACTGTGTTTCTGGAAAGTGCATATCAGAAAGTAAGTAAGAAAGTCTCATATTATTAAAATTGCAAAATAAATCAACAATATATATTCTAATATACTTAAAATTATAAAATGGAACAAAAGATAAATCATCTGTAATATGGAATGTACTATTAGCACACAGCATATGGCTTAATATTTGGGTGTTGCATATGGTGAATGTTTGCTTGTCATATTTGAACTCTTATTTATGGCTTTTTAAAGAACAATGAGAACAGTAGGATTAAACCAAAGACTGTGATAGGAAAAGAATAGACTATTATTCTGTTAGATTTTCAGATAGGCATGGTCAAATAAAATTGTATGCCAGACCAAGAATGCTGATTTTATTTTACTCATGGGTTATCTCCAGACATAACATGAAATTCTGGGGGCGGGGGGGAAGCATTATCAAGCAATTTTGGGAATGCTTTTATTGTAACCATTGATAAAATTAGTTTATAAACAGCATAATCTTTCTGTATCTTCTTTCATAGATTGTCCTCAAGAACCACAATGTTTGTTTCTCTTCCTAAGAATTTCCACACCTCAATTCCTTCTTTCAAAGTGATATTTTAGATAAAATTCACTCTCCTATTTGTTTTTTGTTTTTTTTTTTACTGTAAATATAAAACCCATTTGGCATGGTTTGGAGATATACTATTTATATATAAATATGGATTGAAACAGATACATGTGGTCATTTATGGCCAGCTGAAGGAAGGAATAGCAACAAAGGCAGTTAACATTTGTTTGGTAGGTATAATGTTCCTATCATTCTTCTAAGCTGTAACACGTTTCACACAGTAATAAATAATTAATAATAATAAAAAATGATAGCTACTCTTCATTGAGTTCCCAGGCTTGGCTTTTTACCAGGCTTTGTTCTCAGTAGTTTACATATAAGAAATCATTTGGTCCCTAGAGCTTCTGAGGAGGGTGCTATTACTGATATTCTCAGTTTACAGTTGAGAAACCTGGTGCTTAAAATAGTGAAGCAAGTTGCCCAAATCACACAAGTCAAATGAGACAGAAGTGACTTTTGAACCCCTGACTCTGTGATTCCGAAGTATGACTTCTTTTCTTTACACTACAAAGCTCCCTCTGCCTACTTAGCCTTTTCAGCTGCGGCCTCTGAGCAATTGTCACTGTGTCTCCATACCCAGTGGTTTGAGTCAGGGTAGGAGGAAGTGTTTGTTTGTGCTAACAAAGTTGTCAATGGCACGGTTGGAAACTGTTGATTTCAGGATGGTGGCCATGATAAATCTGACCAAATGAGGCTCCAAGAAATTAATTTGTTTTTTGCTTTCAAGTAGAAAACATTAGAACATTTCATTCTTTTTACAGAAGAGATTAGAGAAGAACAATTAAGGGGCAAGGCTATTCTCCAAAGCCTACGAAGCCATTATAAAATGCTATACATCCTTCTTAAAATGGGGATTTGGGCTCCTGCTAATGAGGGAAAAACTATTCTCTAATTACTACTTAATGTCATGGGAAATATATGAAAAACACTATTAAATTGATTTTAAGACTCCTGTCAAAAGCATTGCCTGCTATATTATTTAACAGTCCCTATTTAAGTTTCCATGTTAGAAAGAAAGTTCTTTTGTGGACCTTATTTTCAGGAAAGGCTTCTTCTCCCCTAAGGAACTGTATGGCTTGTCTTAGTAACATGTTTCATTTTTACCCTGGTGGTTAGGAAGCTCAACCCAATATGAATGCTCTTTCAAAGCAATCATTTAGCATCTGTGGCAGTTGCTTTAACCTTTTCCTATTTTCCCTTCTTACTGAGAACACAACTAGACTATTTTCCAGCCTTCTCAGCAGGTAGATAACTAATCTGAATCAATGATACGTAGGTAAAAGTGATGTGTATTATGTTCAGCCTGGACACCCACTGTTGATTTTCTCTCCCTTCCCCAAATTGCTTGCTGATTCACAATGCCAAGGGTCATCTTTGAAGGTATGTACTGAAGAGAACAGAGCCTCTTTCAACCCTACACCTCCACCTCCCTGCCATCAGTTATACCTTTCATGGCTGATAAATAAACTTCTAATGTTTGAAGCCACTAAGGCTTTGGAGGATATCAATTCCAGGGTCTACTATTTTATTAATAACTAAAGAAACAGGTAACAAGCATTGTGGTTTTTTTTTTTTCTTTTCTTTCTTCCCCCCATTTTTTTTTAAAGATTTTATTTATTTATTCGACAGAGATAGAGACAGCTAGCGAGAGAGGGAACACAAGCAGGGGGAGTGGGAGAGGAAGAAGCAGGCTCCCATCAGAGGAGCCTGATGTGGGGCCTCGATCCCACAATGCCGGGATCACGCCCTGAGCCGAAGGCAGACGCTTAACCGCTGTGCCACCCAGGCGCCCCATCTTCCCCCCATATTTTAAACTCTGTTGAGGTTAGACGGGGGTGCCTGAGCGGGTTCTACTTCACCCAGATGTTCAGGATCCCAGAGGCTCTGCCATCTTTAAAACATCCCTTTGCTGGCAGTTAATTAGTGGTTAGCATGAAAACTGATGTCAGAGGCAAGAAAGATATAAATGTAAGTAATTCGGTGGCTAAGCATTTCTGTGGCTGTGATAACCTCAAGACAGACAATATGTTTGCAAAGCCTTTGGTTAGAAAAGGAGTTGAAAATGGTATCATTGGTGAAGACTGGTTTCCACTGGCCGAGCAAAACATGGTATTAGAGAAATAAGGTTGAGCAATAATTAGCTGTGTTTCACAGAGAAATAAAAAACAATAGAAAGTGTCTAGAAATTTGAGGTTCTGCAGGATTTGAAAAACTTGACTGAAAAAGTAGAAGCCGGGGAGCCTTGTACCTCAGTCAGTTAAGTGTCTGCCTTTGGTTCAGGTTATGATCTCAGGGTCCTGGGATCAAGTCCTGCATCAGGTTCCCTGCTCAGCAGGGGTCTGCTTTTCTCTTGCCCTCTTCTCTCTCTCTCTCTCATTCTCTCTCCTCTCTCTCTCTCCAACAAATAAATCAAATCTTAAAAAAAAGAAAGAAAAAGTAGAAGCCAAATAGAAAGTAAGATCAAAACAGTTTCTGAGAAAGCTTCATTTTTACTCAACTATGCAGTAAAATTCCATCTGATAAGGAGTTTCCCACTTAAACCAGCAGGCCTCAATATAGCCAATATTTATTTGCAAGAGAAGCATGAGGTGAAGAAGAAAAAAAAAACACTTGATAACTATGGCCCCCCCAAAACTGTTAATCTATCAGAATATGGAATTGACTAGAGCCAGTTAAATCAGATGCCTAGTAAGATTTTGAAGGTATTATATTTAAAAAACCCCACAAACCTAGACTAAAAAAATAAGTTTGACTTCTTAAGGCTTAAAATGGGCAGAAAGCACATTGTGGCAGTTCAGCAGTCTTGAGAAGGGTGTCCTCATCACTTACTTCAGATGTGGCCAGGTGCAAGAGTAAACATGGAAAAGCCAAGTAGGGGCAGAGTCAGAGAACATAGAAAACCATTACAATCCCCCTGGCTCCCAAGAAAGCAAAAATCAGGACCTACTTAAGAAACTGACTCACTGCTAGGACAGAGGTGTCTAGCATCATAGACATTTATAATTCCATATGTCCTATATATAGACCAGTGCAGATCAGGGATTACTATGTGTTCTTCCTTTTTCTAAAAGGGCTTTACTGAGATGATTCTGTTGCTGCTTCTCCACTAAATTATGCATGTTTGCATGTGTGTATATGTATGTGTGTATTGAGGTGGTAGATGATGCTTTGCCCTTTTAATCATAGGTGGATGATCCATGAGAAGCCACGCTGGGTCTTTACGGAGGTATGTGTACTTCACCTAGAAACCTCAGAAACTTAACTATCTACAGAGACTGGTTGGGACTGGGAAGGAGATGGATGTGTTCTATATATGGGATGAAGAGTAAACCAGATATTGATCAGCAGTGTGAATGGTGGCAAAGACTATTTACTAAACCAATTCCATTTTCTTTACATCTAGGGCATAGTGTTAGACTTTATTTCTCAGCATCTGCTACAGTTAGTTGTGACCATAAGACTGAGTTTATGCCAAAGGAATACTAGCAGAGGTGATATCATTTCCAAGTTTGGCCCATAAAAACTTCTTGTGCAATCTCATCTTTCTTCTCCGCTATCTGCTGATAAAAAGTTAAAGTTCTGGGAGAACATGCAAAAAATGTGTTGAAGATGGTAAAGTTCTGTCAGCCTAGAGCCTTAAATAACTGCCTGGAGTAAATGTCCACTCCCATTCCAAATGAACTTTATTTACTTGAGAGAGGAATAAACTTCTATTTTCTTAATCTGTTGAGATTTCAGTTTTCATTTGTAATAGCAGCTGGCATTATCTCACTGCATTTCCTTATTTTGAGTTAAATATAATTTTTAATGATATATTTAAAAATTTCTTTGGTGTAAGCTACCTTAAATTCATTCAGTACAGAAGAGGCAGGTGTAAGTATAATAAAACATCCAAATAAAGTGGTTGGCTGTGAATTCGTGAAACTCAGGAGATAGTCTAATTTACTTCCCCGAAATCAGGAATTTCAGTTCATGCAATTCTGGTGAGTTAGGAAAAGTAGAAAGAGTAACTGTTACAAATGTACCTGTATGTTTTTTTACAATCATCTATTTGCCTAAGGAGTATATTTCTGATACTACCAGATATACTATAAGAGCAATTACTTTTATTACACAGTGTCTGACAGGCTTTTTGAAGTGAGATACTATTATTATTATTTATTTTTTAAGCTATGCAGGATAAGGTCAATCCTATAGAATATTGCTGATGAGCTATCTCAATACAATACTTTCTATTTCTTTTAATAGAGAAAATTTTGTTTTTGTTTTTTTGTTTTTGCTTATGTTTTGTTTCATTTTTTGGTTTCCTACACTTAGACCACATCAAACTACAAATAAACTCCTATCCATTCAGGAATGATCTCCAGTCCTTCCATGCTGGAGAGCAGGAGCAAAGCTCTTCAACAAATTTAGGTGCTGCCTAAATTCCTTTTGACTACCACCATGCTCTCCTAAATCCCCATGCACTAATGATTAAGGTGCTTCTCGTAATTACAATCTTGCCTCGCTCAGCTTGGCCTAGTCATTGGAATATGCCCTCTACTTTTGACTCTCTTATTTCAGCTAATGATGCCACTAGTCACATAATCACCCTGACTTGAAATCTTATAGTCAATTTATTACCTCCTTCTCCCTAACCCTGTACATCCATCCAATCAATTTCCAAATTACATACATCTACGTCTACAAAGGCTTTCACATATTTAACCTTCCTTTTATTCCTGCTGCCTACACCTCAGTTCAGATCCTCATTACTTTCCTACATTCTGTGCTATAATAACTTAGTAATTGGCTTCTCCACTTCTATGTCTCCCCATTCCAATTCATCTTAACACTGCTGTAAGATTCATCTTCCTAAACTGCATCTCTGATCACAGAATCACAGACTCTCAAGATAAAAGAGGCCCTTAAAGGTCAACTGATCAACTTCTTTCTTTTCTTTTTATTTCTTAATAAATAGCAGAATTGGGTATATGTACTTTATTATAGAAGTAATGCATGGTTAAAAAAATTAAACAGTACAAAATAAAAAGGAAAAATCTTACTCCTCTCTTCCATCCCCAGTTATTTCCCAGAAGCAACTGCTATTTGCACTTTTAGTTTGAGTTTTTTATTCTCCTGGTGGTTACTATTATAATTTGATATAATATAGCTTTAACTTTCTTTTCTAGATGTAATAACATTTAATGAAATATATACTGACTTCCCATCGTGAAACATGAGTAAATTGGTGCACTTACTCCTCTCACCTACCTTTTAATTTTTTGTTAGTTTTATTATTGTCTGTTTTTTCATGTTTCTAGGGCCTACGTAATTTAAATTCCATTCTATTAGTCCTCAGTGCTTTGCATATAGCTTAATTCTAAAAACTGGCAAAAATTCCAGCATTTAAAATGTTATTATTAAATTATATCAGTATAGAATCAGCAGCGTAGTTTGAAATCTACAAAGGAAGTTAAAATAAGCAAACGAGATATAGTAAGAAGGCAGCCATGTACTGATAAGCAGGTTGTGTCCTGCACGAGAACGTCTGGCCAAAGGGGTAAGTGTGGGCTAAAATCTCATGTACTATGCTCTGTGTCTTAGCGTGGCATAATCACCTTTTTCTAATTTCCAGAAAAGGCTAGCCGACATCCTAAGTGGAAGGAAAACAAGGTGAAGACAAAGTCACCAAAGCCAATGAAAGTTTCAAAACAGAGGGAATGGTAAAGGGTGTCAAATATTACAAAACACAAAATAAGAAAAGGATTGCAATATTTTCCACTGGTTACCAATATACTTTTGGTTATTGGTGACCTTAGCAAAATCAGGTATATTGATCAGGGTGGAAGTCAGGTTTTTAGCACCTTGATGAGAGTGTATTAGGAGAGTAAAGCCTGAGAATATAGACAAATTATTCTAAAAATTTGGATGTCGAGGGGGAAAAGAAATTGTTTGATTCCAGGCTAGTCAAATCAAATAATTTTTTTCTTTGTAACTTCTTTTATTGCTTTTTTGTTTAGATATATCTTCAGCATATACTAGAAGTATTCACTTATTTTCTACAAGTTCTAATATGATTTTGTATTTAGAATTTCTTTTAATTTTTTTAAAGATTTTATTTATTTAAGAGAGAGAGAAAGCGAGAGAGAGACAGAGGGAGAAGCAGACCCACCGCTGAAAGGAGAGTCCAATGCAGGGCTCGATCCTGGGACCCTGAAATCATGACCTGAGCTGAAGGCACACATTTAACTGACTGAGCCACCCAGGTGCCCTGTATTTAGAATTGTAATTTAAAACTACATCTGTTATATATTTTCATATGCAGCATTATATGAGGCTTTAACTGAAACTTTTAATAAATGGTGCATTGTACCAAGAACCCATTTTATCTTTGCTAAACTGGACCGTTACCCTTATTACTTAATTTTTTTGGGGGGGTTCATTTTCAGTTTACTCTTCTGTTCCCTTATTCTAACTCTAAAGTACTGAGTCAATATCAACCTAGTTTCATTGAAACCCAATCTTTGGTGATGGTTTTTAATCAGAAAACTCAAAAAGCAGCTCAGGAAAACTCTTTGCTTAGCTTGAATCTTGTTTCTGTTCTATCTAATGATAGACTCATTGTCTGAAAGCTGAATCCCCATCGTCAGGACTGGTTATCTACAATTTTCATTCCTTTGTCCTTTTTGTCTGTTCTGGGAAAGCTCCCCAGAATATTCTTCCAAAAACGAAATTTTCTGCAATGCCAGTTCAACTCCCTACTGCCAACAATCGTGCTTTCTTGCACCTTTAGTTTTCTTGCAATTTTTCACATATCACCAATCAACGTATATTTCTTTCCTTTTTTTTTTTTTAAAGATTTTATTTATTTATTCGACAGAGATAGAGACAGCCAGCGAGAGAGGTAACACAAGCAGGGAGTGGGAGAGGAAGAAGCAGGCTCATAGTGGAGGAGCCTGATGTGGGGCTCGATCCCATAACGCCGGGATCACGCCCTGAGCCGAAGGCAGACGCTTAACCACTGTGCCACCCAGGCGCCCCTCAACGTGTATTTCTAACCTGTGATTTTAGGTCATCTATATTCTCTTATTTTTGCTTTTTCATTCCTCCTTAAAGTCTATTCAGAACATAAAGCTGACTTTTTCTTTTTCCTCCAAGGGATGCTTTTATACTATATTTTCTCTTAATTATGAATGCAAATGGGCCTTCTTATGGCACACAATCTTTTCTTAGATCCCCTTTTTTCTCTCTCTACTTCCTTTTGTGTGAGAAACTGTTTCTCTCTCATTCTGTTTTATGTAAAAATGGGCTGTAGATTCTTTATTGCTTCATGCCATGTGGCTGCTACCAAGATTTTCAGATTGAGCCCCTTCTCTGTTTGTAGAAGCTCTAGTCAAACAGCAGGTCTCGAGCCACTGTTGACCTAATCTGACCATGCTGTTTTGAGGAGATGTCTGATGTTATTTGGCCACGGACAACGTAAAAGTAATTTTGCTTTTCATTAATTTGAAAAAGTGCTTAGTTTTTCTTTTGTTAGAAGGGTGGAAAAATATGGAAACTCCCTCAGATTCACTCTTCTCTGGTCATTCCCATCTTGTTCCCTTCCTACTACCAGCTCCTCATCCTAGAATGCAGTGCATACCACAACTGCCTATCTTCCACTTCCTCTTCCCCTTTGCATTCCAGGCCATGGAAGAGATGTAGAAAGAGGTACTGAGGGATGGGGTAGTAAAGTACCCATAACTGCTAAACACTAACTCATGTAGGGAATTAGGAAAACAGAAGAAAGGAAGGTAATGGTGATGATCAGTTTCAGAGAAGGTGCAAGTTACTCATTTTTGAAGGAGAGGACTTTAGAAATCTTCCCCTTTTTATTATACTATATGACCTTATTACCATTTCTGCCCTGTGTCAGATTTTAGTGCTTCTAAAACTTTGTATCTCTCTATTTGCAAATATTTAGATCAGCAGTTGGTGTGGCTCATTTGATATTTCATGCCTACCAATTCACTGCTTCAAAACTACCAATAATGCTTGGGGAATAGAAACTAGTCTGCCCTGAGCCATCTACACATCACCCCCACCTGACCTTATCTACAGTCAGCCATCTACACATCACCCCCACCTGACCTTATCTACAGTCAGCCATCTACACATCACCCCCACCTGATTGCACTGAGACTCCTTTCAGGGGTCAGAATCACCTGCCACATTGTTTTCCTCTCCTTACCTGCACCCTCCGTTTTCTTGCCTCCAGAACTTTTTTGCATCTCATTCTCTCGCTTCTTGTAATTTCATCCATTTTTAAGGGAATTCTTTCTTCATTAGCCTTCCTTACATAGTCGTCAGATGACTACTGACATGAGTGTAAAGCCTTTATATACACACTTTGATGTTTAACCATAGCGTTTATAGAGGATTAGATTCAGTTAATGAAATCAGTGAAAATCTTGTATTTGTCCTGAGGCCACAAATATTTTTGACATTTAAAATGTGTGAAATAATAACAATAATAATTAACAACAACAACAATTTTAATCAGTGGGAGACTTGTGTTTATACTTGACCTTAATGCCCAAATCTAGGACCCCAATGGCTTTCTCCCCCCGCCCCCTTTCTAGCTTTTACTTTAATTCCAGTTAGTTAACATGGAGTGTCATATTAGTTTCAGGTGCCCAAATAGCTTTCTTTAGCATCTCTTGCTGGTGCCATTTTTCCTATACAGATGTGTCAGCGACAGGATGGTTGCTTTCCAACAGCACCTTGCAGCAGATCCTCTATAACTGCTATTGCTTCTCCAGAAGCAGCAGATTGCACTGCAGCTGTCCTTTTGCTGTACAGGGAAGTACATGAGTTTGTCTTGTAGCCTCCCTCACCAGCATGCATATGATGTTTCCAGAAACTTCATTGGTTTCTTACACTGATCTTGTGGCCTTCTCTTCTTTCAGCTAGTTCTCTCTCTCTGTCTCTCTGGACACACACACACAAACACACACGTGTGTGTGTATCCAGTTGTCTCTGTTTATCTTACTATCAAAAACTTTTGCTATACAAACAGCCACTTAGGAAATACCCTCATCTCATTTCCCCTTTTTACTTCTTTGAGGAGTAATGCTCCAAGTTGGTTCTAAACTTCAAGTTACTCTAAAAGTCAGCTAATCATCTAAATGACAGCAGTGACATTTGGGAGTGCAGAACTCTCTTCTAACTGGCTTTATAAACTCATCTTACAATTTCCATTTATTGACGCCTAACAGCTTGGCAATAAAGTGTTTCTTGAAGACTTGATGAACCCAGAGTTTGGATACAAAATCAATTTAATTTCAAGAGTTTGAATGAAGAAGGTGCACTAACCCCGTAGACTGGAAATACGGGGAGTGAGGGCAGGATGATACAGGAAACATTAGAACTATCTAAGCATCATGTTTTTCAGTCTGATATAATAGTACATATCTTGGCTTCTGTATGTACTAGGTGTGTGATCTTGGGCAAGTTACTTAATCATCCTAAGCACTGTGCTCATTGTTAATAGAAAGTTGAAGTTTAATGAATTAATGGGATAAGAAGTTCCTAGAACACTACAGTGTTTGAGTTAAAGTTGGCATTATTGTTATTCCTGGACCAGATATGCTGCTATATTGCCATGCAACTCTGTGTGTATTATCTGACTTTGCAGGGCCTTTGCTTCCTTCCTACAACATTAAAGAAGTTGTCAGGTGATTTCCAAGCTTGCTTCTAGCTTTTAAATTTTATTTTTCCAACTGGTAGAACTGGAAGAATAATATTTGGTTTGTTATCTTGGTATGTTTGTAAGTCTTACCAATAAATCTCAAATCTTCAGGGCCATATCTACAATAGTTCAATACCAATTCTATACCAGACAGCTCATTAGAATGTGGTCTGACGAAATTTCACAACAAAGTGCCTCCTGGCATGTTAGTCAACCAATGGCAAGTGATCTTTTTCTTTAGATTTGGGACACCCTGACATCAATCATTAAGACAACCAGAGTTGGAGGCCACTGACCAATTTTACTTATATATTTCCAGACTACCAATCATGGCCTGTTGTACATAAGTGTCATTTAGGAGGAGGGCCTTGAGGAAGGCACAGTTCTACCCAAAACAAGTCTCTGGCCTGCAGTTCAGATGACAGAACGTTAAGGTGGAACAAAGAGGTAAATAGGAACATGGCAAGTTTCAGCATGGCTGTATTCTAACAAGAAAATTCAACAGCTTTTTCATCTCTCTGGAGCACACTTAACCTAGTATTTGACTCATCTTTCCATGATGGGTGGAATAAAGCTGCTATGATCTTTGAAATGATTAAGCCCATCAAAATGCTGCAAGATACTTAGAATGGTGAGTAGGAAAGCTAACTGTGTGACTTTCGGAAAGTCAGTAAACTAACATGAGTATGTTTCTTCATCTACTAAAACAAAGGGTTGATTCAGATTATATGTCTCTGAGGCAAATTTTCTTTCTCTGACATTTTCATACTCAAGGTACCATTAGAATCATGTGATAAGTGTGTCAAAATGCAGATTTCCAGATTCCAAGTCCATTTATTCTGAATAAGTTAATAAAGAGTGAGGACTGAAGACAGACTTTTTCTTTTTTTTTTTTTTCAGCATGCATATATGGAATTTAAGACTCAAGCCTGCAATGATGACAGTGATGTTGATGCTGGTATAATAACCATCCTTAATGGATCACCTCAATGTACTAAGACATTATAAATCTTCACAGATTAGCTCTGTGAGATAGGCACTCTTGCTAATTTTACCTATAAAGAGATGGGGTCCTAAAAATTATGTAGTAAACAGTTCCATACGTACAGTTAACAGAAGAAAAGAACCAGAATTTGAGCACAGATTGGCTGAACCCAAATCCTGTGGCCTTAACTACTATATTGCTTCTCAGGGCCATGCTAAAGTTTGCCACAGCTGTCAACACGTCAGTCTTCATCCCTCTATTTCTGATAGACGGTCAAAGTTGGATCAGGAATGTCAAAACCACCTAATTTAACCTCACTTGTTGAGGCCATCCTGTTGTGTTTCTGAACTAACTGGAATGGTACCATAATTGTTCATCTTAGAAGTGGAGAGAGTCAAGAAAGCAGCTTTTGGGCACTTGGGTGGCTCAGCTGGTTAAGCAACTGCCTTCAGCTCAGGTCATGATCCCCGAGCCCAAGGATCAAGTCCCACGTCGGGCTCCCTGCTCAGCAGGGAGCCTGCTTCTCCCTCTGCCCTTCACCCTGCTTGTGCTCTCTCTAGCACGCTCTCTCTCTCATATAAATAAATACAATCTTTTTTTTCTTTTTTTAAAAATCAGCTTTCACTTCTTTTATTCAGAGCAACCAGGGCACTGCAAAGGCCATATGGTACCTTTGTGTGAGACAGAAAAATACACTTCATCTGGATTATTCAAATAAATACAACCAGGGGTAGAACTAATTTGATAATTTATTCGTGATTACTAATGAAGCACCAAGAGTTTGGGGGCTTACAGAGCAGAACTCAAGATGGATTTGAGTCCTGATTTATACCACTGACTGGTGCCTTGTTCAGAATACAACCTGTGCAACTGTAACCTGTGCCCCTATAAAGCTGGAGCATTTAGTATCTCTGCCCTTCAATTTTCCTTTCAAAGTCCTATACCAGAAGTTTTCTGGAAAAGTTGCACAAACTAAGAAGCAGGTAGACAGGGTATTGGAAACATAACAATGTGTTTAACTTAGACTTCTGTGTGTGGAAGTCAACACGTAAAGGGCAAGCATATGCAGAAAAACTGAAATCTATTCTGGGCATAATTTATCTTTGTCAGGTGTCAATGGACCTGGCCTTTATTTGAAAGCAATTTAATTAATGAGATTAGTGCCCCTGAAGTTCTTCACTGCTGAAATAAACGAATCCATATATCCTAATATCTTACAAGAATTTCTCCCTCACCCCGAACCCCAGTTTAATATACTTTTCAAATACCAATCATTGATCTTTCACTCATCAGAATTAAAAAAAAAAGAAAACCTCCAAATTAGCTTTGGATTTCAAGAGAAAGAAAACAAAATAAAACATTTGATGGTGGTTGAAAGTAAAACCATATCGAGGTTTGTGTTCCAGATTTGTTTGTCAAACAGGAAAAAAAA
>NC_048221.1:42596320-42716202 GCF_002007445.2 Ailuropoda melanoleuca | reverse complement strand
TTTTTTTTTTTTTTCAGCATGCATATATGGAATTTAAGACTCAAGCCTGCAATGATGACAGTGATGTTGATGCTGGTATAATAACCATCCTTAATGGATCACCTCAATGTACTAAGACATTATAAATCTTCACAGATTAGCTCTGTGAGATAGGCACTCTTGCTAATTTTACCTATAAAGAGATGGGGTCCTAAAAATTATGTAGTAAACAGTTCCATACGTACAGTTAACAGAAGAAAAGAACCAGAATTTGAGCACAGATTGGCTGAACCCAAATCCTGTGGCCTTAACTACTATATTGCTTCTCAGGGCCATGCTAAAGTTTGCCACAGCTGTCAACACGTCAGTCTTCATCCCTCTATTTCTGATAGACGGTCAAAGTTGGATCAGGAATGTCAAAACCACCTAATTTAACCTCACTTGTTGAGGCCATCCTGTTGTGTTTCTGAACTAACTGGAATGGTACCATAATTGTTCATCTTAGAAGTGGAGAGAGTCAAGAAAGCAGCTTTTGGGCACTTGGGTGGCTCAGCTGGTTAAGCAACTGCCTTCAGCTCAGGTCATGATCCCCGAGCCCAAGGATCAAGTCCCACGTCGGGCTCCCTGCTCAGCAGGGAGCCTGCTTCTCCCTCTGCCCTTCACCCTGCTTGTGCTCTCTCTAGCACGCTCTCTCTCTCATATAAATAAATACAATCTTTTTTTTCTTTTTTTAAAAATCAGCTTTCACTTCTTTTATTCAGAGCAACCAGGGCACTGCAAGGGCCATATGGTACCTTTGTGTGAGACAGAAAAATACACTTCATCTGGATTATTCAAATAAATACAACCAGGGGTAGAACTAATTTGATAATTTATTCGTGATTACTAATGAAGCACCAAGAGTTTGGGGGCTTACAGAGCAGAACTCAAGATGGATTTGAGTCCTGATTTATACCACTGACTGGTGCCTTGTTCAGAATACAACCTGTGCAACTGTAACCTGTGCCCCTATAAAGCTGGAGCATTTAGTATCTCTGCCCTTCAATTTTCCTTTCAAAGTCCTATACCAGAAGTTTTCTGGAAAAGTTGCACAAACTAAGAAGCAGGTAGACAGGGTATTGGAAACATAACAATGTGTTTAACTTAGACTTCTGTGTGTGGAAGTCAACACGTAAAGGGCAAGCATATGCAGAAAAACTGAAATCTATTCTGGGCATAATTTATCTTTGTCAGGTGTCAATGGACCTGGCCTTTATTTGAAAGCAATTTAATTAATGAGATTAGTGCCCCTGAAGTTCTTCACTGCTGAAATAAACGAATCCATATATCCTAATATCTTACAAGAATTTCTCCCTCACCCCGAACCCCAGTTTAATATACTTTTCAAATACCAATCATTGATCTTTCACTCATCAGAATTAAAAAAAAAAGAAAACCTCCAAATTAGCTTTGGATTTCAAGAGAAAGAAAACAAAATAAAACATTTGATGGTGATTGAAAGTAAAACCATATCGAGGTTTGTGTTCCAGATTTGTTTGTCAAACAGGAAAAAAAACACCTTATTTTGATGCTGTTCAAAAGCTTGAGGCAGTTTCTACCCCATTTGTATTTCTGGATTTTTTTCAGCCCCATCTGTTTATTTTCTATTGAGCAATCATAGCAAAACAGAAAGCCAGCTTCTGAGAATCTGAAAGCAGGTGGGATTTGGAGTAATTTGAAAGGCATAATGATAAATTCTCAGAATAGAGGATCTCAGATTGGCCAATACCATTGTTATTTGGCATTTAATACTTCTTTTAAGTTTATGTACTATTTGTATGAAGGAGAATTTATTTGTAGTGAGACAATCTGAAATGTTCAGAAATAATCTGAGTTGAGATCTTTAAATATGTATTATTTTTTGTAACTGTGAGACATAATTTTGGATCTTTAAAACTGGGGAGATGCTTTCTCACAGTCTTCTAGCAAATTCCCAGGTTATAACATAAAACCAGGAGATATATTTTAAACATTCTTCCTTAAATCTAAACATTTAATTCTGATGCAGTACATTTCAGGAAGTCAGACAGTACAGAATTTTATTCATATATAATAGCTTTATTCCAGATTGTTGAAAGTGATAAGATCTAGAATACCATATATTTAAAAGGAAATATTTTCTCTAAAAATGAGGATGGGAGGAAGATGGCAAAATTGCCTTGCCTTTCATTTGACTTCTTTTCATGACAAAATTTTGCCATAGAGTCATGCTTGCCAAAGATTCTGAACAAATGTCTTTGGCTTTCCTGGACTTCTGCCAAAGAGCAGCACAGATTTTATGACTTGCCTCAACAGACAGACAATGGTGACTACTATGGAAAATTCACACACCCCTTTCATTATGGGTGAGCAGAGAGACTTCAGTAGGCCCACCCACATGCTAAAGGGTCCAGGTGACAGTGAGCTCACTTCCTAATCAGACACGCATCATCATCTCCAATTTCTATGTACCTGAGAACCCGGAGGCTGTTGATGCTGTTAGGAGGCCCTGGTTAATGGCTGGTTCTGGGCATCCTGCTAATGGCTAACACATAATACAAATTCTCTCTTCCAAGGAAGAATGTCTCTGAGGTGACGGAAAAGACATGCATCGATGGACAGACATCTCCATTTTTAAGCCATGCACAATTAAACTTTAGTATTAGATTAGGTTAGGCTACACATACCCCCAAATCTCCATCACTTAATATATTGTTTCACAGAAACTCTTATTCTAGTTCATATTGCGCAGCCCTTCTGCACCTTGTAGCCATGCCATATGAAAAACACAGCTTCTATGGACACTGCAGGGAAAGAGGGGAATGGATAAACTGTCAGCCTAGACATAAAACATGCCATTTCCATCAGCGGCCACAGGCCAAACTAGATACATGGCTCCAGCATAACTGCAAGGAAGCCTGGGAAATATAGGGGAGCATATGGAATAATCATTGAGCACTAAATATTCTGCAAAAACCATCCTGTAGTACAAGTCTGGGGTTTTCATACTAAAACTGAAAAAAAAAAAATTAAAAAGGAAAAAAAAAACTGGTTTTGCCTATCACCCAATGTTAGCCTTGGAAGCTATTTCACCTGGTAAAATCTTTTTTTTTTAATATTTTATTTATTTATTTGACAGAGAGAGAGACAGCCAGCGAGAGAGGGAACACAGGCAGGGGGAGTGGGAGAGGAAGAAGCAGGCTCCCAGCAGAGGAGCCTGATGTGGGGCTCGATCCCAGGACCCTAGGATCATGCCCTGAGCCGAAGGCAGACGCTTAACGACTGAGCCACCCAGGTGCCCCTCTCCTGGTAAAATCTCAAAAAATGAAAGGATACATAGGATTTATTAAGTTTATTTCTGTATGTTGAGCAGAGCAATCAGCCATTGATTTATTTTAGCAGTCTAACTCGAATGAATCTATTTACCCATACTAATACCCAGAGTTTGAATGGAATAGTATTAAGAGCTTAAGCTCTAGAGACAAACTGCTTAGCTTCAAAACCTGTCTATAGTCCCTGCTCGGTGCTGCATGAACAAGTTGTGTAATCTCTCTGAGACCAAGTTTCCACACCTGAAATGGGAGTGATGATGTTAATAATAGGGCAGCTTCTTGGGCTACCATAAAGAATAAATGGAATTACAGGTGCATGGTACAGTGTTTCACATACAGTACATCCTCAGTAACACATGGATATTTCTAATAAGAAGATCCAATACACTAGTTTATTCCACTGTCTAAGAATTTCCTGTGATCAGTGTCCCTTCACTAGTTATGACAAATAGCTAACAATAACTGTCGATGAAGGCTGTCGATGAAGGACAAACATTAGTAATCATGTATAAATTAACCCCTGGTTGTATTTATTTGAATAATCCAGATGAAGTGTATTTTTCTGTCTCACACAAAGGTACCATATGGCCCTTGCAGTGCCCTGGTTGCTCCACAAGTGTGTACCCTATGCATTTTAGCAAGAGACATACTACTGAAATAAATTGGGAATCAGAGTGGGGTTCCACAAAGGAACTCCTTAATTACCTGAAGATTCAAAGTTAAGGACTGTATCTCACTACCTCTCAACATCCTCAAAACAGTTAACTCATGCCTGGAAAAACCAAAAACCGAAAAACAACAAAAAACCCCAACTTAATTATATTATTTTTTTTAAAGATTTTATTTATTTATTTTAGAGAGAGAGCAGGAGAGCATGAGTGGGGGGCGGGGCAAAGAGAGAGAGAGTCTCAAGCAGACTCTGTGGTGAGCACGGAGCCCTATGCAGGGCTTGATCTCGCGACCCTGAGATCATGACCTGTGCTGAAACCAGGAGTCGGTGCTCAACAGACTGAGCCACGCAGGCTCCCCCTTAATTATATTATTGAATAAATGAATAATATTTGGGAAACAGCTTCCTTAATGCCGCTACTGTGTTGAGAGACAGTCCACAAGACCTAAATAGGTGAATTTCCTTGTGCTGTAGTCATATTGACTCCTGAGCCAAAATATATGCTTGTTAATGCTTTAAACTTTCTCTTTTTGTTGTAAAATTAACCATCAAACTTCACAGAATGACAATTAAATTTATTTTTCTCTCAAATAATTAATTAGATGCTCCTTTCATACACTGTTTTCCGAAGAGGCTATAGGTATTCTTATTTACTTATTTATTTTTTACTTCAGTTTCACCTCAGAAGCTGCCAGTGGGAGACAGAATACTAACTCTAAGCTGCTAATTCCAATACGGTCCCAACTGCTTTAAACTGGTGAATTAACCTAGCTACTGAGATTTGTGAGTGGTTGAGATGTTGTGGGCAATAAGCTATAGAATTTCAGTATCCCATTCCTGTATATCTTAATTATATCTAATGAGATGTTTTCTAAAGGAAACAAACTTCATACATTTCCCCTCAGCTTCTACATCAAAGCCATGTTGTGTCAGCTGAAATGGTTCTTCTCATTAAGTGCACGGATGTGAGTGTAGTAGTAAGTGACAAGGTCTAGGATGGCGCCAGAAGTCAGCTTCTCTTGTGTCACTGGGGGCTAGCAATTTGAGTTTTACTTATTCATTTATTTATGTGAGAATAGCTGATACCAATTAAGCAAGAATGATGCCAAATGCTAAGAATAAGTCCTCTAATGTAAAAATACATTAGCATTCATATTCTTTGAAAACATTTAAAACTGAATGCATTCCACTTTTAACTAATGGCACTCATGTTAGTATCTATGGGCTCTGGGACATCATTGTCCATTAAGTAGATCTTTATTTTAGAGCATGCATAAGAAATGACAACAAAGAAACTTTCTCTAAACTACTGAACATGTTTACATCGTCCAGGTTTAAAAATAAATAGTGTAGAGGGGTAAAGTCTTAATTATATAAGAGTTTTGCACGTTAGACAAACAGCTGTTGGATATTAATCTAGAGGAACACAGGAAGCAAGAAATCATTGGGGATCAAATAAAGGGCAAAAACTTCAGCAAACAGACTGTCAGAAGGCCTAGTATGAAGCTGAAGCAAAAAGATGGCATCTGCCAAGGTGAGAATCTTGATTAAAGTTGTCCAAATTATAAAGTTGTTATACTTGTGAAAATCAGCTCCCAGCAGCAGACTGCTGGAGACGTTAAACAGGTGGGCTGGTTTGTATGCTGTAAAGCTCTTAACTATACTAATGAGCAAAAAAGTGTTCAGTATTTTAATGATGAATTAACTTCATTCACCCCTTGGAGACTCTTTCCAGTATGTCTTGAAAATAAAAAAATATATATTTTTTTGGTCAAAGGTTTTAATATAAGTCACAGATACCTAGGAAGCTACTGGAAGTGGAATTCCCTTTGGACTGCATAGTGATTGGACAGAAGACATCATATAAGTGGATTTGGGTGCGATTGAGCAGGAGCCCTGGCTTGGTAGGAGGATTTGTCGTGGTCAGGGACTGGCAGGGGGCAGTAGACCAGAAGCCACATAAATAGAAGATTAAGGAATATACAATTATTTCAATGCAGAGAAGTACTAAATACCGGCAAAAAGATAACCTTGAGACCAAGACTCTGTGATGATCTAACCTAATGTTTCATATAGAAATGCATGAACTACCCTGAACAACATCAAGGAGAGAAGAGATAAGCAACTGTACCTAAGGAGAAAAAGCAATTGGAAGTAGCTGAACTAGATCCTGATTATAGGCTGGATTGCACAGTGCTCATGAATGTAAGATTTCCCACCTGAGGGACGTAGAACTGTGGTTTATTGGTTTCCCTTGCCGCCTCTCAGCGTTAATATGATATATTTTTATGATATCTCCATTTCTTTGATGTGAACTAGATGGTCAGATTTTATTCAAGAATTTAATTTAATTCAAGAAGAGAAATATGGCCAAACATTATATTTCTTTTTGTCTGCTCACTGCTCTCCTGTCTCATCAGGCAGCATTGGATATTGATGGGGGAAAAAGCCCGATTGCTAGATTATCCTGGGTTTGAAACTCATCATCATCTTCTCCTTTGCTCAATGTGAGTAAAAAATTTGGGTGAGTTACTGAACCTCTCTGAGCTTCAAGTCCTTTTTACCTGAAATAGGAAATAAGAGATTATCTCCAGCATTACGAGTCATATGATGATGTAAAAAGAAAAAAAAGTGCCTGGAAGAGAACCTAGAAATTAGGAACAGCTTAAGGATGATTATTGTTTTCATCCTTTAAATCTTGCCTTAATCATGGCAAAGCAAAGGACACAAAATCATTGCCATAGAACTAACAATCTCAGGGATGGGTACTGACTTCACTGTTTAGATAGAGCATCTGCTCTCCAGATTACCATGGTCACTACGCAATATCATTTTTTCATTTACATTACCTACCTGATCCTATAGGTATATGAATGGGTTACCCTTACATGAAGTCATAAATAAGTGTTGGTCAGTACCTTAGTTTTTACAAAATTCAGGTGTAAAGAAAATGAGATGACATGGCAAAATGCCTTCAACACAGTATTTAACAACTAAATGATCCTAGTGTCTTTGTGCTAAAACCCAGCAGCTAATAATTTTCAGTCTGATATTGATCATTTTTCCTATGTTGACCTTATGATGTAGAATTTGGAGCAGGACGAATGTGAATGCCTGCCCAATGACTATTAATAGCCAAATGAAAAAATGGAGGCCCACAGAAAAAAGATTTTAGCATCAGTAGAAGATCACATAGTGGCAGAACCAGGCATAAAATCCGGGTCACCTTATTGACTGTTTAAAGCTTCTCAACGACATCTCTAATTTCTCCCTGAATGAGTTTACACACAACACATTTACTACTGTGCCTGGCACAGACTCAATATTCAATAAAAGTTAGCTGTCAGAATTGCTATTTCCATCTCTTTCCTTTATTCATATTGTTTCATTTATCTATGACATTCCATTCCTTTTAATTAATCAAGGTCTGACTCTTACTGTGAACCTTACTTTGGACTTAGTTTCTGGTTACTACATATTCAAAACCAGCTCTTTCTCTTATGAAGTCCAACAACAGTTACTCTCCCTATCACTTCTTAGCACTTAATCAATTGCCTAATGTGACTGAGTTTCCTTCTTACATGTGCATTGCTCAACTACACAACAAAATTTCAATTCTATCAGAGGATGGGGAAGATCTTTGCATTCTGCTCAGCTAGCATAGCACAGTATGCTCAGTATTTTGCTGATGCATTGAGACATGTGCACTTCTAGTGTTCTGAGTAATACATCTATAAAACTCATACCAACTCAGGACGTCTATGTCCCATGCCATCTACAGTTGAGAATACCCAAAGCACCACAGCAAAGTTATGGCAAACAGAAATTTAAGGTCACTAGATAGGGAATGCTATTATCTTTTCAGAACTGCTTAACTTTGAAATTTACAAAGTACAGTGCCTCTGCAACCCCTTAGTAAAGAGAATATAAATCTCTTGCTGCATTTACAACATTGTAGAGAAGACCCATTAGAATTCCAGGCACTATCATACTGTCCACAGGTTACATGCCTGTTGCTGCTTAGTAAATGGGTCATATTACAAATGTAGGTAAATGAGAGAACCAGAAGTAGAATCTGTTTAGGAATAACTTAGAAACAAGTATTTGTTTATTCAGTAGAGCATGCATGAATTGATTTCCCTGTTTTTACCTAAAAAATGAGGGCTGGTACCAAAGGGACTTTGCACATTTGGAGTGAAGACATACACTTCAATTAAACTGCACACAAAAAAGTTAATCGTGAATAATAACAAGTCCTTGAGATTCAGCCATAGTTTAGTAACACAACTCAAAGTTCCTTTCCTTGCTGTTTTTTCCNATAATAACAAGTCCTTGAGATTCAGCCATAGTTTAGTAACACAACTCAAAGTTCCTTTCCTTGCTGTTTTTTTCTTGTTTTTTTTTTTTTTTTAAGATTTTATTTATTTATTTGACAGAGATAGAGACAGCCAGCGAGAGAGGGAACACAAGCAGGGGGAGTGGGAGAGGAAGAAGCAGCTCCTAGCAGAGGAGCCTGATGTGGGGCTCGATCCCAGAATGCTGGGATCACGCCCTGGGCCGAAGGCAGACGCTTAACGACTGCGCCCCACCTTGCTGTTTTTATGTTAGCAGAAGCCAACATAAATTTTAACAGAGCAGGTACCTCGAGCATAATGGGACATTATCAGTGTAGTACCCCAAAAATGAAACCAGAGGCTGCTAAGAATGTGCAGCCCGATGAGACCGTTTCTTTGGGTAGAAAGGAATGTGCCTGTGTTACATGGACTTCAATAGTCCACAGAAAGTACAATGTGTCTGAGAAGTTAGTTCAGTGTGGAACTGTTTCTGATTTCTTTCCTTCCTCTTCCACTCTTGACTTCAATTTAGCTTATGAATCTAAGCAAAATCAAGTAACTTTGGACTGACAGAAAGTGTGGCCGCTCAAATTGCAGGGTACTTTTCTTTGAGTGTTCAGACTTGCAGTGTGTTTTAAGTAGAAAGCAAGATCAGACTCCTAACTATAACTGATAAACTTGTACAGTAAATCAGTAAGAGAGAGCGAATGATACAGCAGGTCTATCTTACATATCTCACATCTCTGACATGAACGAAATTACTTTAAGTCCTGAAGTATACTCCAACTCTTACTGATGTTGGTTATCCAAGAGATTGGGAATGAAGTGTCATTTTTAAAGTACAGTAGTTGCTAGGGAGAATATCTCCCCTTTCATTTAATCCTGTATCATTTTTTCACATGATTTCCCAAAATGTCACCTTAATCTTAGCAGAATGCTGGTGGTGGAAGGATAGCACAAGGTTTGCTTTATCTTTTCTTGTAAGTTGCATCATAGGTAAAACAAACATCACTGCACCGGTCACACACCTGTGTCTGATGAATATATTGTCATATTGCTATAGCATTAAGTGAGTGGAAGAATGAGACTTAGCACTGGGTCTGGGATGCCTATACAGATATCTAACCCCCATGTATCGAGAACCAACCCTGCTGTATGATATGCTACAGAAAATCTTTATTCACTTTATTCCTTTAGCAGTTCTTTACTGAGAGCCTACCATATTAAGCATGAAAACATATTAAGAAATGATCCTTGGGCTCCTGGGTGGCACAGGGGTTGGGCTCTTGGGTGGCACAGCGGTTAAGCGTCTGCCTTCGGCTCAGGGCGTGATCCCGACATTATGGGATCGAGCCCCACATCAGGCTCCTCCGCTCTGAGCCTACTTCTTCCTCTCCCACTCCCCCCTGCTTGTGTTCCCTCTCTTGCTGGCTGTCTCTATCTCTGTCAAATAAATAAATAAAATCTTTAAAAAAAAAAAAGAAATGATCATTGCACTCCACGTGTCATGATCTTAAGACAAGGAAACAAGTAATAGAGATTATAAACTTCCCTGAATAGATAAAATTTTACAATGCTGTTTCTACTGTTTAAAAAGTAGACAGGTTGGGACAGAATACTCATTATACTTGGGTGATTTGTTATCACTGAAAATGTCTGAGACTATAACCTCTTTAGAAGGTTAGAACCAGAAAGGTGATTGGGAGGTAGATATGAAGAGAGAATGGACGGAAAGGAAACACAGGCACAAATTACAGTGGATAGAGAAACCAGGACTGAGCCTGGCTATGCCACTCTTAGACAGTTGACTTCAAATTTCTGAGCATCAATTTCTGTGGAGATTAAAAATAGAGCCTACCTCTTAAAGATGTCATGAGAATTAAGTAAGATACTGAGATAATTCTCATAAAGAATTTAGCACAGTGCCCAGCATCTGAGTTACTGTTAATCTTAATTGCTGTTGTTGTAATTGTTGTTACAACATTATATTATTACAGAGAGGAAGGCATTATTCTTAGGCTATTTGTAATCAGTGTTAACCACAGCCTCAGCAGAATGGGTGGGCCCAGAAGTCAGACTGTAAGGTAGATTTTAAAAATGAATGAGGTTAGATTTTACAGAGACACTGACAGCAGACGGTCTGTGAAGAATTTTGATGGCAGCAGAGTAAGAGAAAATGGTGAGTTTATGAAGAAACAGGGCTGAATTGGAGTCCATTTACAAATAGCAAAGACTTAGGAATATCTCTGAGATTGTAGAGAAGAGAGCCCCGGTAGAGACAGAGTTTAGAGATAAATGAAAGGGGGAGGGGAGGGGAGGGGAGGAGAGGAGGAAAAGCACAAAAATGCAAAGCAATTTCCACACATAAGAGGTGTCAGAGGGAAATGTTTACACATGCAAAGACTCTATGTGCACATACATTCATTCTGGGAAGAGCACCGAGGAAGTAAAAGATGGAAAACAAATTAGGCCAAATGCAAAGTTCAATAAATTCACTGAGTTCTTTGAAGTGGTACCATATATACTCACTGTCCTTAATGGGCACTCTGAGAAGGATTGAAATGCATCATATATATGATCTATATGCATATAGAGATGTAGAGTACAGAAAGACAGAGAAAGAAAGGCTATTTCACTTGAGTTATTTGCTCTTTTTAGTCAATAGAGCAGGGCAACTAAGGTTTCAAAAGATATAATTCATACTGTTGATATGAAAATGTAATAGAAAGGAAAGTGAATTCTGAAAATTTGAAATGTGCAAAGTTTCTGTACATGATTGATGATGTATCCTTTTATCTTTTGGTCTCCATTTGGTATTTTAGCATGAAAACCTTTGTAAAACAATATCCATCTATGGTACATTTTATTTTACATGACGTATGGTACACATTTGCTGTTTTGCCTGATCAGCCTCCATCCCTCCCTTCTGGTGACAGCTCCTTGGTTTCTGCCTTTACTCTCAGTCCTGCAGTTCAGATGGGGCTGATCAAAATCCGCACCTTCTAGGATACCCAGGAAACCCAATTTAGCTAGTCATAGTCCTAATTTGGGTGTCCCAAGTGTGGGAATAAGATTTAATCCTGTATAACCCTTGCTGGAATTTTTGGAAATGAGGTTTCTTTTTACTGGGTTTGTTAAGCTTGCTGAATATAGACCTTGAGTTGTAGGGTCTACCATAGGGGAAAAGTCAGGTTGAGAACAAAACCAGCATGTAACTCATGATAACATTGTTTGAGTATCTGGATCCAGCCATGACTGAAGACTGTCCCTAGACTCAGTGACATGGCCAAGTCAGTTTGAATTAATTTCTCTTATTTGCAAAGAGTTAAAAAAAAAAAAGATTTTATTTATTTACTTGACAGAGAGAGAGAGACAGCCAATGAGAGAGGGAACACAAGCAGGGGGAGTGGGAGAGGAAGAAGCAGTCTCCCAGTGGAGGAGCCTGATGTGGGGCTCGATCCCAGGACCCTGGGATCACGCCCTGAGCCGAAGGCAGACACTGAGCCACCCAGGCGCCCCTGCAAAGAGTTTTGACTAATAAGTGACAATATAGATTCTGTTTTCCAAACCACACAATTTTATCATATTCTTCCTATCAACCACCCTCCTATTTTGCAGCCCTACTGTCAGTCATTTCAGTTATGATCTCATCAACCTACAACAACCTACAATGTCTTACTCACTTGAATTTTGACCAACACAATTCTTTAACATTGTCAACCCTGTATGTATGATACTAACTATTATGAAGATCAGAACAACATATTTTTTAATTCTATATGTTTTAGAAATATAACCTTTTCGGACATTTCTTCACTCTAAAAGTGAATTACTTTTAATTATCTTTTATGTGTAGGATTATATTTTGGATAAAACTATATTTGAGGCAGCATAATGAGGCTTTCCTATAGGTTATACTTATAAACAAATATATGCAATAAAATTATTGCATTATTACAATATAAAAAGAAAACAAGATACAATGTGGAAACAAAATAAGGGGTATTCAATGGTTCAGGGGAAGTTTAATGGGGAAAGTTATTTGATATGGGTGGATTGGGACTAGGAAGGTGGAGAAGGTAGAAAGGGATGCTGGAAGAAAGGCTTTCAGGATGATCAGCTTTGCAGAGTATCAATTTCAAAAGTATTTAATAAATTAAGTTAAATTAAATAGAGTAGCTATTTAATTAGTAGATCTACTTAGTAGATCTAAGTATGCTTATTTTAGAAAATTTTATGTGTCTAGGTGGCTTTAAGAAAAATTTAAACACCCAAATTACTTTAAAAATACAGGGACTTCGTCTTACTCCTTTACTACCTTTATTAAACCAAATAAACAATAGATGTTTTTGGACACCCACTATGTATGTCTTACGAAATGTGGTAAATAGCTGCGTTATGAAAGCCACGTAAGACAAAAGATCTAACCTTATGTCGAATGTTGGTAATAGTTTCAGAAGCAACACACTTGCTTATATTATTGTAGTTCACGTTCCTGTTGTTAAAAGAAAAAAAGTATGAAGTATTGAGAGTATAAAGAACGTTTTCCCTGGGGCACCTGGGCAGATCAGTCAGTTAAGCATTTGACTCTCAGTTTCCTCTCAGGTCATGATCTTGCGGTCATGAGATCTAGCCCTACGTCGGGCTCTGCCCTCAGCATGGAGTCTGCTTCAGATTTTCTCTCCCTCTCCATCTGCTTCTCCCCCGGCCCCCATTTACACACACTCTCTCTAAAACATATAAATAAACAAAATCCTAAAAAAACACAAAAAACATTTTCCCAACATAGGGAAAAACATGTAATTATGCTTATGAAATATATGTATTTATACACACAAATGTGAGACTGTACTCTTATACTTCTAGCGTATAGTACTATGTCTGGCACAAGAGAGACTAAGTAAATATTTGTTGAATGAATAAATAAATAGAATAATGCTATTTTGTCATTCTTGGAGTTGTGCCACAGAACAAGTATATATGCAAATGTGTCTATGATGAAATATTTTAGTTGCTTCTGTAATGAAAGCATGTTGGATGCACTTTATAGAAGTACTTAATGTTGAATTTTGCTTCATGATGAACTGTGTTTAACAAGGTAGCAATATACTTGAAAACATAACAAAGCTGTAGCTATGTGATACTAAATTTCCTAGATAAAATCTAAAAAGTTCTATAAAAATACAGATGTTTAGTTTATTAAAGCCAGATGTAAGGCTATTTGTTTCACATGGATAACTGATTGCCTTTAACAAAAATTTTGTCTAGAAGTTTTGCTGAGTGGCAGGAGAACTAATTAGTGCTTTGTCTTTAAAAAGAAAAAGAATAGATTTAGAGTGCTAACATGGGCCAGTGATCAAATACACAGACTTTAGGAATTCGGTATAGAATAGATCTAAGTATGCTTTTCAAGAATGGCAGAGTTAGTGGTGATTGTGCGGCTGCTGCTGATAATGGTAATGGTGATAATGAGCATGATATCACACTAGAGAATCAACCGCAATCCACCTTCCTTACTCTGAGTTTCCATCTTGCAGAGTCAGGTAATGGCACAGACATTAAAATCAATTTTCTTGTTGACTAGATCCTAGAAAAAAGAGCTCCAGATGAATTTTAACTGTCTAATGACAGATTTTATGACTAAGGCATTTTAAAAACTATTATCAAGGTGCAGGACCAATAAGAGAATGTGTGGTATAGAAAGCCAAACAGCTTCAATGCCAAATCTGTTTTAAGTATCTGGAAAGATTCAGCTTCTGTTTCAGTGTGGTATCTTGGGGTGCGTGAGAATTCCAGGCTTTCTGACTTCAATTAACCTCTTTTACAGATGAAGCCAAAAAGAAAGAAACATGCATAATAACTGTTGCAAAGACATATTTCAAAGTCATTAAATGCACATTAATAATCTTGGGAATATATAATTTTGTAGGTGACAGATACTATTTTTACAGCTGTTCTTTAGAGAAAGAATAAGTTTCTCTTCATTAAAGACTAATGAGTGACATTACATTTAAGTGTTCACATTAGATATGCTTCTTTGAATTTAATGATGGGGCAATGAGGCCTTTAATTAAATACTCAAAAATCTCCACTGGGAGAAACAAAACAAATTTATATGCAATTTTAAAAAATAATGGAATCCATCAGTTATATAATAAAATTTTAAAATTTTGGATGTTTAGATATATTACCATTGTACCTCTGAAAGCTTGATTCTTGATATTCTAATTTACTGGCATAACAAAGTAAGTAATATGGTACTTTGTGTTTTATTATATTTTTTTGTTTTGCCTCCATACCTTTAATATTCACTATGGAGTAATGAAGAATTCCCTATAACCCTTGGGTTGTTTCCTGAATTACTATTATGGTCTCAATATCCCATAATAGGAGTAAATCTTTAAACAATAATTGAAAGAAAAATAATTATAAGATTAAAGATTGCTATCTATAAATTGGATTATAACCAGTTTCCTAAATTATGTGATCTTCCTAAATTAGTTTTCTCCCCATTTTAGACCACAATATGTCTATTTACCCTATGCTGGAATTCATTACATATTTATTAGACATATAAAATGTAATTAAAGTTATTAAAATTTTAAAAATATTAAAAGGAAGCATAATAACATTACTGGATTTTCACATTAGGTCACAATTATATTAAATAATTTCTCCCGTAGACACTGTTATTTTAAAGGTTTTATAATTTCTGGACAACCTGGAAGAGAAAAGCAGGAGTTAGGTGCAGAATAATTAAGAAAACAGTAAATCAATATATCACTTGGGATATTTACTGAGCGTTTAGTTTTGTTCTTAGCTCCTGCTATTGTCTAGTTTGGCTAATGGTCATCATTTTGACAAACATCAAAGAACAAAGCAAAATGTCATTTCTTAAAAAGGAAAAGGATTAAAATGCCTTGAAGGGATGAGGAAGAAAAAATAACTCTCTCATAGTCCATTTTGATGGACTTATGATAAAATCTTTCATTAGGCAAAGGCTTGGGAAGCCTACTGATGTGGGATTAGATACAATTATATGAGACTCAAAGCAGATGCTACAAAGCTTATATGAGGTTGCTAATTATTGGTGGTTGATCTTTATGTTTTTCATGGAGCTCAAGTCTAATCTACAGTCTGCCTTAACTTAATAGTTTTACTGAAAATTCCATTTAACAAAGAGCAGATACGGAAGGCTTTTTTCAGCAGACCAATGAAAGAGTTTGGAGGGAAACAAACTTTCCCTTGAATTAAGTAGGGAAAAGTAATCCCTGAAGATGCCATAATTTGAGGACCATTTAAGATAAATAAGAAAGAAAATTAGAGCTTTGTGCCTTGGCAAATTGGAAAGAATTATCTTGAAATATTTTGGTGATATAATACTGTGGGATGTAAAAAGAAAATAATGATTACTTAAGAGTGAGGTTTTGGTTTTTCATTCATTCTTTTGGCATTTATTTACTAAGCACCTACATTATTCTAGGCATCGATCAAGGTTCTGAAGATTAAGAAGTGAACAAAAGTAATTAAGTTCTTAACTTAGTGGTTTGGAACACCATTACTAAAATTTTATATTTGAGTATACACTTCTTCAATGTTTGCAATATTTATTTTTTTATTTGTTAAGAGTCAAGAGCCACATTGTGAGAATAAGAACGGTATACACAGTACATATATATAGCATTAGCACACTTCCTGTCAAACAATATTCCCAGTCCAGCTCCAATTTTGGATTCAAAATCAAGTCTTTTTCTATATAATATGAAAAAACCTATTTTGGTATACTGCAGTAAAGGGACGATGAACATAAAATGTATAATCTATATATGTTTAGAATATACTTGTTAAATTGCAAAGTGAGATCTGTAATGCATATGGATAGTGGGTCAATGGGACGTTAAATGCTGGCTCTGTTATCGATGTGTAATTCAAAGTCATATATTCATGCATCACAGGATAGTTTATCTGACTTCCTTGGATTCTTAGTTATGGCATATGATTTCTCAGGGCAGATCGCTGTATAAAAATAATAACAAAAACCATATTCATTCACTCCACTAATACTTATTGTCAATTACATGCCACCAGGGTGCTAGCTTTGGGATTTGGTGATGAACATAACCTGGCATGGTTATTGCCTTTACGGATCTTGTATTCTTGTGAAAGAGGACAAATATCCATTACATGATCACAAATATATTTCAAAAATTGCAAGTGTGACAAGTGTTACAAGTGAAATACCTAAGGCCACTAACATAAGAATTACTGTTTCAGTTGGTCTTATGGTTATAAAACTCCTCAACCACATAGGAAAGAAAATAAATAAATCCTGATTGAGATAAGAAGAAAAAGAAGTAATATGGGAAGCAATCTTATTCCAGGTGCAGAGAATAGCAGAAGCAGAAGTCCAGTAGCAGGAATGAGGTTGGTAGATTTTGAGTGCTAGCTGTATCATCTAGTGGGAAGGAGGGGGAGGTTGATGCAAGAGGAGGCCAGTACATGCAAAGTCTTTGGTCAAACAGAGAACTTTTTTTTTTTTTTTATTTTATTCAAACAGCATTGAGAAGCCATGGAATAGTTACAATTAATGAATGGCATTATTAGTTTTTTTTTCTTTTTTCTTTCTTTCTTTTCTTTTTTTTTTTTTTTACTATTTTTATTGTGTTAAAATATATACAACATAAAATTTGCCATTTTAACCATCTGTAAATGTACAATTCCATTGTATTAATTACATTCACAATGTTATGCAACCATCACCACTATCTATTTATGTAATTGAGAGAGAGAGAGAGAGAGACAGAGAGACAGACATAGCGAGAGAGAGGATGGGGAGGAGAGGGAGAAGCAGGCTAGCCCAACGCAGGGCTTGATTCCAGGACTCTGGGATCATGACCTGAGCCAGAGTCAGATGCTTAACCAACTGCACCACCCAGGTGCCCTAATTTCCAAAATTTTTATTACCGTAAACAAAAACTCTGTAGCTACTAAGCAATAGTTCCCTATTCTCCCCTCCTCCTAGCTCCTGGTAAGCTCAGTCTACTTTCTATCTTTATTAATTTCTCTATTCTAGGTATTTCGTGTAAGCGGAATCACACAATATGTGTCCTTTCGTGCTTGGCTTATGTCATTTAGCATGATGTTTTC
This sequence comes from Ailuropoda melanoleuca, assembly GCF_002007445.2. NCBI lineage: Eukaryota > Metazoa > Chordata > Mammalia > Carnivora > Ursidae > Ailuropoda > Ailuropoda melanoleuca. The sequence goes on along the minus strand of NC_048221.1, from coordinate 42,698,722 downwards.
AAAGTTCATTCATATTGTATCATATTTCAGAACCCCGTATCTCTTTATGGCTGACAAATATTCTGTTGAATATATACCACAAGTCTTATCCCTTCATTTTTTGACACTTACATAATTTTTACCTCTTGACTACTGTGAACTATGGTGCTATGAACATTGGTGTGCAAGTATCTGTTGAGTCCTTGTTTTCAGTTCTTTTGCATATATACCTGGGAGTGGAATTCATGGGTCATAAGGCAATTCTATGTTTAATATTTTGAGGAATCCCAAAACTTTTTCCACAGCATCATTTTACATTCTTACCAGAAATGTACAGGGGCTATAATTTCTTACATCTTCACTTGCTAGTATTTGTTTGCTTGTTTTTTGGCGGGGAGAGGGTAATAGCCATTCTATTAGGTCTGAAGCACTATGAAGTGGTATTTCATTATGGTTCTGATTTTCAATTCCTTAATTACTAATGATATTGGGCATCTTTTCATCTGTTTACTGGCCATTTGGATATCTACATTGGAAATTCTTATTCAAGTCCTCTCCCCATTTTAAAATTGGGTTATTTGTTTTTTGCTGTTCTTGTTAAACTGAGATCTTTGATCTATTTTGAGTTAATTTTTGTATAAAGTACCAGGTAAGGATCCAACTTCATTCATTTGCACATAGATATCCAGCTTTCCCAACACCATTTATTGAAAAGATGTTCTTTCCCTAGGAAGTGGTCTTGGCACCCTTTCAAAAATCAGTTTACCATAGATGTGAGGGTTTACTTTTGAACTCTCAAATTAATAAATGAATTAATTCCATGGATAAATATCACACTATTTTGAATTCTGTAGCTTTAGAGTAAGTCTTAAAATCTGTTAGTCCTTTAGCTTTGTTATTCTTTTTCAAGAATGTTTTTGGCTATTCTGGTTGTCTTGAAATTCCATATACCTTTCGAGATATATTTTCCCACTCTGGAAAAAAAAGCCATTGGGATTTTGATAGGGATTGCATAAAATCTCTCTATTGCTTTAAGATCAATTATTTTTTATGAAAAAGTGTATTTTGAGATAATTGTAGATTCACATGTAGTTGTAAGAAATAATTGATAGATCCTGTGTACCATTCACTCAGTTTCCCCCAATGGTAACATTTTACAAAACCACAGTGTAGTATCCTTATCAGGTTATTGACATTGGTACAGCACATGTACATTTCCAATCACAAGGATCTCCATGTCACCTTTTTGTAGTAACATCTACCTACGTCATCTTTTCCTCTAACCCCACACATAACATCTGGCAACCACTAATTTTTTTCTTCATTTCTATAATTTTGTTATCTTTTGGTTGTATAAATGGAATCATGAAGGGTATAACCTTCCGGGGTTGGCATTTTTTCCATCAGCTCTGTTTACTTTTTTTCGGTCTATATTTGCTCTGTTTTTAGATGGCCTGATATCTATGGTTCCATCTTTCAGTTTACTGATTATTTGCTCTGCTCTTTCCATTTTACTGTTGAAACTACTTGCTGAATTTTTATTTGTTACTGCTTTTTCCACTTCAAAGTTTTCCATTTGATTCTTTACATCTTCTCTTTCCTTACTGGAGGTTTCTATTTCTTTGTTGAGACTTTGCTTTTTTTTTTTTTCCATTTTTATTACTCAGTGGGACATTTTTATTATTTAAATGTTTGAAATTTAAATTGTTCAAATATTTAAGTTTAAATATTATTCAGATTTTATTTACTATTTAAATTTTTGTCAGGTAATTCTCACAACTCTATCATCTAAGTACTGGCACCTGTTGATTGCCTTTCTTCATTCAGTTTGAGATCTTTCTGGTTTGGTGTGTTAGGTGATATTCAACCGAAACCTTGACATATTTTTATTAGGTTATGGGACAGGATCTTATTTAAATCTTCTATTTCAGCTGGTTTCCTCTGACACTATAGTTGCAGGAGGAGGGGTATACTCCCTTATTTCAGCCAAGAGAAGTATAAGTCTAGGTTCCCCCTTGGTCTCTGTTGATACCCATGGGAATGGCAGCATCTTTACTGTTGGGTAGAGGTAGGAGTACCATTTCCCTTCTAGGTGTCCACTGATAACTCCTTAGTTGGGAGGGCTAGGAGTCTCATGTTACTACTCCCCATGGAGCCTCCACTGAAACCACAGGGAGATGGCCTCTTAACGTTGACTCTGTAGTAGGACTCTTCTGACGTCACTCAAGCCCAGTAGGAGGAGTGCCTCATTATTTCTGGGTTGGGGTGAAATTCTATATTCCCCACATGGTCTCTTGATGCAGTGGTTGGGATGCAGTGAACCTCCTTACCACGTGATGGAGCTGAAATTCTAGGCTCCTTACTCAGTCTTCTCTGACACTACCCTGGTGGTGTTGGGGGAGGAGTGCTAGGGTGCCCTCCTACTGTCTGGTGAGCATGGAACATCCACTCCATCTCTACTGGGGTAGGTGTGTGTGGAATCATAGTTGTTTTCTGTGGTGTTTGGGTGGAGTAGAGCAGTTATTGTCTAAAGTTTTTCTGTTTTGCCAGGCTGCCCCTTTCCTGGTCCTTCAGCTTTTGAGTTGTTTTTATTTTTTGTTTGTTTTGTTTTTGTTTGTACTTCTTGTCATGTCCAGGTGCTAGCTTCTACAGCCTGAAATACTTTGAGTGGTATGATGTGAAAAGAACATCTGGAAAACACACTATCATGTTGCCCTTCAGTCTTGAGGTCCCTCGCCAGTCTGTCTTCCTACCCTTGAAAATTTCCTTTTACATATTTTACATATAATTACTGGGATATTAATTATACATAGTGGAAGGAAGAGAGAAAAGTATGCCTCTCTCTTCTTCCTGGAAAAAAGTTTTTTTAAAAAGATTTTATTTATTCATTTGAGACAGAGAGATACAGAGAGAGAGAGAAAGAAAGAGAGAGAGAGAGAGAGAGAGAGCACATGAGCAGAAGGAAAGGCAAAGGGAGAGGAAGAAGCAGACTCTCCACCGGGCCGGGAGCCTGACGTGGGGCTTGTTCCCAGTACCTGGAGATCATGACCTGAGCTGAAGGTAGACGCTCAACCGTCTGAGCCACCCAGGTCCCTAGAAATCAGTTTGTTTAAAAAAAAAAACACCTGATTTTACTCTTAGTACTCTACTCTAAGGAGACAAAACAGGATATTAATGTATTTAGCCTTTTCTTAACATACATATTTGAAAATATGCCTTCAAAATAATGATATAACCATCAATTTTTATTTTTAGCTTTTAACTGTATTTTCCTACAGACATTTTTTAAGCCTCTCTGTGACTCTAAACTACAGTTGTGAGTGTGTGTGTGTACCTGTGTACACAGGCACATACATGTTTATTTTGGGGGATATCTCCCCTGTTATTATTAGTTTTCCTCTACATAACTGTTCATAAGTATTCATGTAAATGTCTTGATACTTCCAAGAAAAGACTTTAGTTTTATTACATGGATCATGAATTCTTTTATAGTTTCTCTTACCAGATTGATTTTCTATGTCATTTCCCTTTTGCCATATATAAGGCATATTCCTTAATCGAAAAATTACTATTTAGATTCTCTTGTTAGTCTTTATATGGTTTGTAGTTGTTTTATAATTAAATCTGTATTTTCCTATCACATCTTTTCATCTAACATTATTTTGTTTAGTGTTTTCTGTCTAAAATCAAAGCTTTTTTCTGACCTAACAGAAATATGGGAAATAAAAGATGCTGTGCTTACAAATGTTACTTACACATAGTAAAAAGATTTAAAATATCTCAGGGTCTGTCCCATAGCAAACCCTAATGTTCTCATATGCTTAGTGTCTTTGGATTGATGCTGTCTTGGTAAACAGTTTCATTGGAATGTAGCTATACTCAATATTTGTGTCTGATCTATGGCTATTTTCATGCTATAATAGCAAAACTGAATAGTTTCAATAGAGACCTATGGAGCCCAATACCTAAGATACTTACTATCTTCTCCTTTACAGAAAAAGTTTGAAGATCCTTGCTTTAGGAGATTACAATTATTAAAACCTCCAGAGAAATCAAGTGAACATATGCAGTACCTAAAATTTCTGAAGAATCCCTGATGTCTACATACGGTAATATATTTAAGAATGTATGTTCCTTTTAACATTTAATGCCAAGAGAAGAATGTCAGACTAATATGATGGTATGTAGAGATGGTCATAAACATTGCAAATATAGGAAAATAAAAAAAAGAGTATCTTTTCTTAGTATTTTGCTTTGGCTTTTAGGGAAATATAGCCCCTTTCTTTATTTTCTTCTACTCTGGCAAAGTTTCCATGTTTCTTTTGTAGGTGTATCAGTCATTGTATGCAGTTCCAAAAAGTCCTGGACTTTAACTTAGTCCTTTTCCTAGGCAGCCATACAAACAACTTCATTTAATATGCACTCATGTAAGAACTATATATCTCTATCCCAGACCTCTCTTTTCAGATCCATACTTGTGTAGTCAATTGCTTACTAGGCTTCACCACGTGAGTGGCTTTAAGGCATATAAAATTGAATAAGTGCAAGACTGACCTTACCAGCCTCAATCTATACTTCTATTGCTCTCAGTGTCAGTGAATGGCCCCATAATCTATCATATTGGGCAACCCAAACACCAAGTAATCATCTTTTGTCTGTAGCATTCTTCACATTCACTCTCATATTCTGGCAATATGATTGATTTTTATTTCTTTAATTGGCTTTGATGTTCCTCTTTAAATTAAATACTTATTCTGTGAATTTTCTAGAAAATTCACAGCAGTTATCTCCACAAGTATTTTTTTCTTCATTCTCTCCTTGTTTTCTATTTGGGATCTCTTATTTTATTTTCCTTGTCTGTCACATTTTAAATTTTATATTCTATCTTTCATCTACATGGATCTTCTGATCTATCTTGTAGTTCAGAATCCTTTCTTCAACAACATCTGTTGTTTAAAGATTTTTAAATTTAAATTAATGCACTTTCTTTCTTTTTAGAAGTTACATTCCATTCATTTGCAAGTACATGTGTTATTTTCCCATTGTGTTCTATTCTCTTGTCATGATTTCTACTCCATCTATAATTTGAAAATTTTTAAAAGATTTTATTTATGTATTTGAGAGAGACAGAGAATGAACACACACAAGCAGGGGGAGGGGCAGAGGGAGAGGGAGAAGCAGGTTCCCCACTGAGCAGGGAGCCTGATGTGGGACCCATCCTGGGATTCCAGGATCATGACCTGAGCTGAAGGCAGACACTTAACTGACTGAGCCACCCAGGCACCCTTACAATTTTTAACTTTAAAAGTTCTCATTTCGTTATCTTTTCCAAATAATTCTACTATTTAAGTTCTCATCATCCAGTTTGTTGCATTGGTCGCTCAGTAGAGGTTATTTGCTTCTTTGTTTTTTTTTTTTTTTAAATTAAGTTCCTTTTAAGTTGGGATTGTATCTTTTATGATGGAAGTCCTGCATATCATGGTATTTATTATGTTTGATCAGTAGTTTTACATTAATTTTTATGTAGCTTCTTTAGCCAGGAATTAGAAATGTCTAGGCTCTTTTACAGGGAAGGCAGGGCTTCTAATGCCCCTGCTTTATAAAATATACTAATTCCAGCTCCTTGACTCACACAGCTTTAAAGACAATATTCTGTTTCTTCAATACCCTATTTCATAACCACAGTTCTTTGATCTTCTTTTCTAGGTTACTATTCCTCTTATGATTTCATGACAAAATTCTTCTTCTTTACTGGCTCTTGGAGATATTCTTTCATTTTCTTTTTTAGAAGTTTGTAGTATATTTACCCAACATTTTTATGTCTATAGTAGCAGATGTATTGGCTTAGCTTAATTTATATGTTGAAATTAGCCAAGTAATCTTTTTATAAGCAATTATGGTAACATCGCCCTTCTTTTAAAATACTAACTTTGCTATACTCTTAGGATATTGGCTCTAAGTTTTACTATAACCTGAAATGTCTTGCTATTTCAATTTTTCATACCTTATCTCATAAAGTTCTTCCCCTTGCTTTGTCTGCTTCAACCACTCTAGCCTTGTTTAACTTCTCTAAATGCACCATATGCTCTTGCATTATATTCTTTACATATGCTGTGCCTTCTGTGTCTGGAACATTTTTTCCATACCCTCTTCAAAAACCAAGATTATTGATACTGATTATCCAGAACTCAGCTTAGATACTCTTTCCTTGAAGAAGAATTATCTGACTCTGTTTAGGCTTATTTAGTAATACAGTCATATAATTATATTACTTTCCTTCAGATCCTTTGTTACAATTTATAATTATATGATCAGTAATGTGATAATTAGTTTAATATGCAGCCTTCTTTCCCTTGCCAATAAACCGTATGCCCCTTGAGACCAGAGAAGAGCATTGTTTATTTTGATTCATGATTTATCCATAGAGTCTAGCACTCCTTAAGTGCTTACCAATATTTATTAAGAAGTTGTTTGATTGTATCATATTGGTTGAGAGAAGATTCCACTTGTATTAATTTCATATTATGGGGTGTGTATAACTTTAAATATATGAATCTAAATGTATCCAATCTAAAGCTATCATATTTGATTTTGAGTTTGGCCAGATTATAATTTGAAAAATTTATGTTTATTTCACATTAACTTTGACATAAATTGAATAAAAAAAGAAAATGAGAAACTAAAAGTGCTGTTTAATGAGAAAATTTAGAAAAGAAGAGTCACCCCATTAGATAGAACCAAAATATATTACCACATAGATATAGCATCAACGAATTCAGAGACCATCTGTTCTACTATCTAAAGCTAATTAAATAAAAAAAAAATCTGAGCAATTAAGAAACAACCATCAGCCTAAAGTCTGAATCAAGAATGATTTGATAATAAAAACTACAGCTATTGCAAGTACACTTAATTAGGAAGTACCTGAGTAAAAGTCTACAAGTCATTAAAGTAGTGTTGAAAGAGTGAAGTGTGGTGCATGGATATTAATGGAACAAAATTACCAACGGGTAACTGTTACCTGTCGCATTCTATTAGACTAATGAACTTAGCCTATCTAGGAAAGAACAGCAGGCAATTTTAATAGTTTTAGAAAAACTCATAATACATATTTGGACTTTTATACACCAGCATATTAATTGAAAAGTAGAAAAGCAAACAAGACATTTCCTTATTATATGCTAGATACTTAATTTTTTATTCCTGCTATAATCCTCAGTAAATCCATGTTGATTATTTAGTTTTCAATAAAATAAGAGAATTGCTGAAATTTCTGTTGATGTTATGTAGGTATGGTAATAAAATACTTTTCATTTAACACAGTATTCTTCATGTGTTCAGTATTTGCAGTTTGCAAAGGACTGTAAGTTGTGTGTATTATTTGACCTTTCTAAAACCTGCTACGTGAATAAAGCAGATGGAATTAGCCCTATTTGGCGGATGAAGAAACAGAGTTAAAATGGGTTCACGGTCACATAGATGGATCTTAATTTAGTTCTTCTGACTCTTAAGTCCACTAAACTTCCTACTACAGTATGCTTTATCTGTTTATCAGATAATTAGTTTCTTTATAGGCAGTTAATAATACTCATTTGAGGAATATTATGAAAAGAAAATTATTTTCTGTAAGGACAAACTACCAAATCCTCTAGGCAATCAGGAGATATCTGAGTATATGCTTCACAAATTCTTGAAGTGGTAATCATATTGTTTTTACATAAAAAAATCTAGCCTTAGGGTAGAGAATCTTCACTGGAGGAAATGTCTAGTTATGCATTTGTGAGGCTAAAGTATATCAAGGAGAACAAGAAAAAGCATCATACCTTAATCCCTTTCCTGATCCTCATCTACAGCCATCAAAATACAAGTGGACCAAACATTTCTACCATTTGAGATGAATTTCTACCATTACAAATGAAGACTTTCTAATTTAAAATTAGAATGAAATCAAGAGTTTTTACTTCTTATAGGGCTAAGGAAGAAATTCAAAATATAATAGTCATATAAACTTTCAGCATGATAGTTAAGTACACAAAAACATCAAGTTAGAGCCAATATTAGGAAAGGCTTATATAAAATAAATTTAAATCAATGTAAACTTGATTTTTAAGAATTTATCAAGGAGTTAGCAAAGCTACTTTTGTTCAACATTTGACCCTGGAAACAGACAGTATTATCTGGCTCATATCAAGACAGAATGGGAAAAATGAACAAGGATGGAATCTTTTGGCATGGGCCCATTTATAACTAAACCACAGGCTTCCATTTAAAATGGCATCTGGCTAGTTGTCCCAGAGGCAGTGTCTCTCAACTTCTCTCTAAAATACCTATTAAGACACAGGAAAACTCACAACATCACAACAAATTAAAACTGACAGACAACCTATTGCTAGAAAATGGGAGGAATTTCCACTAACTATAAAGTTGATAGAATTGCATTGAGAAAAACAACGGTGGCTTCATGAAAGAGAATACCCTCACACTACTGAAAAAGATTATAAGATACTCTCCTTCCCTTAAATATCCTCTCCTTCTTTCCTCCTTTTCTTTCTATCTTTCCTATACAGTCTGCTTTTGGTATCTAATTTCTAGGACTTTAGGCCTCTATTCTCCCTTTTTTTAATATTGTTGTTGCTTTTACAGGTAATCTTAATAATGTTTGTGTCTTCTTTCCTATAGCATGAACACAATGCAATAGAGAGTGGGAGTATGGGAGCCTTTAAACAGGGATGTGCTGCATACTGAGAAGTGTAGCTCTCAGAAAGAAAACAGTGTAGTGTGAGGCAGAGGATGGGAAAGCTGTGTGAGAAATACATGCAGTAGATTTTTACTGCATGTATTTAATTTATTTATTTTTATTTAATTTATTAAGAACTCCTGTGTGTGGGATGAAAGACACCCCTCTTAATTTCAACAGAAAAGACCCTGGGAACTGAACCAAGAAGTGTGCGCATCAATTTACTTTTCATATATAGATCTGAAAAGATAATTAAATTTGTCATCAAATGGACAGTAGCTGGGGCCAAGGGCATCCTACTAATTGGTAAACACTGTAAATAGGATAGCTCTCCATTCGTACAAGAAGGAAAACAAAACAACATGTGTTCTATTAAAATTTAATTGCCACATAGGGAAGGGGAAAACAGAATATTATGAAGACTCATTGGAAGAACATTTTTAAAAAATGATTTATCAAAGAAAACAGAAGAAAATGTTAAAATATTTCAGCTTGAACTAAACCCCAATATGCAAGAAATAATGATGTCTATGCATATGTGAGCACGAAGTATTGAGAGCAAACGCCACCAGATATGAAAGAAAAGGGGGATGGGCCGAAAATAAAACAAGATGAAACACACAGACCAAAGGCTAAGAAGTTAAGAAGCTGATCTAAATAAGGTATCATAAATTAAATCTGGAAAGCATAATTAAAATTTGCATCAGAGGCAGTAAAGATAAGAGCTACTATTGCAGCAAATAAAACCATTCATGTGAAGCACACAGTTGAGATTCATTCCTGGAAACAAAGGCGAAATACCAAGGGATTAAAAAAAAACTATTAAGGAAAAAGTGAAGCAGATGGAAGAAGCAGAGAATTGAAATCTAAAATGAGTATTTGAGGTTTTCTCAAAAAAGAAACCAGAGCAATTAGAATGGAAATAATCATTAAAGAAAAAAAATGATGAAAAATTTCCACAACTGATAAAACTATGAATCTTCCAATAAAAATGCTTCATAATATTCCAGGAAAGGGAAATAAAAAGAACCCACACCAAAACAAAAATTCTAATTAGAATAATTAAGGTAAAAATTCATACTAGTATCCAGACAATGAAGTAAGTTACCCACAGAGGAACACTTGAATTGGTCTTGAGACTTCTCCACTGCAGGAGTTATTTCATAAAGGCAATATTTATTGCATAAAGACCTAAGAATTCTGATGTGGTAAATTTGAGACCTAAAAATGCAAAACAAATATTCCTCCATATGTTCAGGTAACAAGAGGACCTTCTCAGATATGGGAGTGCTTAAAAATGTACACACACACACATTTCTTTAAAATAGATTTAAGTACATACTACAGCTTATTAAGAAAGTATTAAAATTTTAAAACTCAAGAATGAAGAAAATTATAAGCTAGAAGATTTGAGAAGTTTTGAAAACATTTAAATACAGGCAACCCCTAATTATAATGATTTGACTTAATGATTTTTTCGATTTTATAATGCTGCAGAAGAAATATGCATTTGGTAGGAACTGCATATAAAGTATAAATATATGCAGTATGATATAAAGTATGATAAAGTATGATACTCTCATCATGCTGGGCCATGGCAGTAAGCCACAGCTCCTGGTCAGCCCTCCCCGTCACAAGAGTACACAACCTATACATTTAACAACCCTTCAGTACCATAAAATCATTTCACTCTCAGTATAGTATTCAATAAATTACTATGCAACCCTTTATTATAAAATAGGCTATGAGCTATGCAACCATTTATTATAAAATAGGCTTATGTCGGATGATTCTGCCCAACTGTAGGCTAATGGAAGTGTTCTGAGCTTGTTCAATACATATTAAATGCACTGTCAACTTAGGATATTTTCAACTTACAATGAGTTTATTGGGACATATCCCCATCATAAGTAAAGGAAGATCTATAATTATATCAAAGGTTGTGAGGTCACAAATTTTGATGAAGGGATATGTTCAAAATGATAATAATTTAATGTCATAATTTGGGCCTAAAACCAAATTTTATCAAATGAACAGGAGTAAATTTTAAAAAGGCAGAGAAGTACGAGCTTGTCAAAATTCTTATCTTTTGTGAATAGATGATAAGGTAGTAAAAGGGAATAATTTCATGAAACAACAGAGGCTGATTAATGGAGGTTATCATGAAAACAAAAAACAATTATTAAAGGAATTTAAAACCGGAGGAATTATTTCAGAATCCCTGAAGATGATGAACAAAAAATACTTTCCTACACTAAAAGGTAGAAAACGGAGGCAAATTCCAGAAAGTATAAAACTAGATTTACTTACGAAAATAAGTATGAAAAGATTAAACTCTTCTATTAGAAAATAAAGACAGGGACGCCTGGGTGGCTCAGTCAGTTAAGCATCTGCCTTTGTCTCCTGTCATGACCCCAGGGATCCTGGGATCCAGCGCCACATCGGGCTCCTTACTTAGCAGAGAGTCTGCTGCTCCCCCTGCCTGCTGCCCCTGCTTGTGCTCTCTCTCTGACAAATAAATAAAATAAAATTAAAAAAAAAAGAAAAAGAAAGAAAGACAATTGGATTTGGTTGATGATCCAATATATAACTACTTGAGCCACACACAAGAGAAAATAATAAAGATAAAATTATACTAAAATATTAAAAAATAAAAATGATATAATTTATCCAGTAAACACACACTAAAATAAAGCAGTGGGAAACTATTTCAGTAAAGCGGAAAGCAAAAACATTACACAAGATTAAAAAGATCTTTTCACAATAATATAAACTTCAAGTGAATCTACAGCATAGGAAAATGAATAAAAATAGAAATGAACACAAACACAATTTGACAAGGAGTAATGAAAAAACTCTTGTCCAGCCATATATGAAAATATTCTGTATTAAAACAAAAATAAAAGTCATTGATTGTAATATAAACCATTGTTTTATGTACCACTACAAAGAAAAAAAAGTGATTTTCTTTGTCATCCTGTAAGAATCATCTCCATTTCAGAAATGTTTACATATGAAAAATCGTGCTAATTAGAACTGGAGAACTGCACTATTATAAAGCTTTCATAATTGAAATAGCATTATACCAGACACAAAATACAAAAATAGAAATGTGACAGCCCATAGAACCTTGAAATAAATGTTTGTATGAATAATACCTTAAAAATCTATACAAAAACTTTAATTCAAATGAAATCCCAGAAGAAGCATAACAAACCAACTAGAAAGATACAGAATATTCAATAAATGGCATCAAGAAAAAAATACGTCTTTGCTAAAAATCTCAAGTTACTGTTAACTGAATGGATATATTTGCTTAGGTATAAAAATGATGTAATAAAAGACTAAAGAAAATAAAAGTGAATATTCAAATGACCTTGGATTGTTAGGACTAATAAACTATTGTTTTAATAAACAATAGGGAAAATCACAAAAGGAACTTTTAACTTTGTGAGAAGTTAAGATCTCTAAACATCCGGGGGTGCCTGGGTGGCTCAGTAGGTTAAACATCCGCCTTCAGCTCGGGTCATGATCTCAGGTTCCTGGAATGAAGCCCCATGTCTGGCTACCTGCTCAGGGCGGAGTCTGTTTCTCCCTCTCCCTCGGCCACTCCCCCTCGTGTTCTCTCCCTTTCTCTCTTTCTCAAATAAATAAATAAAATCTTAAAAAAAAGATTTCTAAACATTAGAAACATAAAAACTGAAAGCTAAAAATTAGGTTGAATCATATGGTATCACTATTTTTGTGGGTTAATGTGGCTAAGTATTGGCACCCTCTAAAAAAATTGGAAGTAAGTTTAAACAACATGAAAATCAAAGGTTGAATATCCCTGACTGATTAAAAACACCTACATAGTAATACAGTAACACACTAGTAGAAAAATAGATGAAGGACAATAGAGTAAATTTCTAGAAGAAACAGAAATGGCCAATAAATACGAAAGCATTTCAACTTAACATATATTTTAGATTAAAAAAAAGCAATTAAAAGGGAATATACCAAAATGTTACTTATGGTTTTCTCTGCATGTTGACATTATGGATGATTTTAATTTGTGGGATTTCTGGTATTGTTTTATTTTGCTTATACTTTTCTGTATTTTGAAAATAGTCTCAAATGAGCCTGAGTTGTTCATTAACATCAGGAACATATATAAATACATATAGTGACTGGGATAGAGCAGATGGTACCCAGCAGAGAGAATAGAGCAAATGAAAACAGGAGGCTGAATGTAAAATGTTTCTGTTGGCTGAGGTTGGAGTGGAGAGACAGTCATTTGCCTCTCCGAGTGCTACACTTGGACAGTACGGTGTGTATTTTAGAGACAAGTGTGCCCGAGAGGGACCTGATAGCACCTTCAACTTAGTAACACTGAAAACCTCAGCCTCCCATAAACTGAGGATATCTAAGGAGGGCAAATGAGCAAGACTGTATACCTAAAGTGAGAACTCTGACCCTTTAGTGTCATAGGTCATCTCATTTTTTTTAAATCTTTCACACTACTCTTGTATGGCTGATTTAAAACAAGTAACACATATTTTGATAATTAACTTTTTACATGGGGAGAATGAAACTTATATTAAAGGGGATGCTAAAATTGCTGATATATCATAATTCCTAATGATTCTAGCCCCTGAAATTGCAGATATTAATGACCCTAGAAATAGAAAAGTTATCTAGATCAGTAGTTCTTAAAATGTGGTCCCCAGACCAGAAGCAGCACTGTATGGGAATTTCTTACAAATACAAATTCTCACACCTCACTAATACTTACTGCATCAGAAACTCTGGGAATGGGGTTCAGCAATCAGTGTTTCAAAAAGACCTTTTGGCAAAAGAACAAACAGCCCAATTAAAAATGGGCTGATCTGAGTACACATTTTCCCAAAGAAGATGTACAAATGGCCAACAGGTACATGAAAAAGTGTTCAGCATCTCTATTTAGCAGAGAAGTGTAAATCAAAACCACAGAAAAGGAAAATCACCTCAGACATGTTAGAATGGCAATCATCAAAAAACAAAAGATAACAAATGTTGGAGAGGATGAGAAAATGGAACCCATGTATACTGTTGGTAGAAATGCAAACTGGTACAGCTGCTATGGAGAACATTATAGAGATTACTCCAAAAATTAGAAATAGAATATCACAAGATTCAGCAATCCCACTTCTGGATATATGCTCAGTGGAAATGAAAAAAAGGATCTTGAAATGATCCTTGAACTTCCATGCTCAGTGCAGCATTACTCCCAATAGCCAAGGTATGGAGATAAACTAAGTATCTGTCTCAGTGGATGAATGGATAGAGAAGATGCAGGGTGTGTGTGTGATAATATGGAATACTATTCAGCCAGAGAAAGAAGGAAATGCTGACATTTGCAACAACACGGATAGACCTTAGGGCATTATGGTAACTGAAATACATCAGACACAGAAAGACAGATACTATATGATATTACTTACATGTGGAATCTAAGAAAGGCAAACTCATAGAAACAGAGAGCAGAATGGTGGTTACCAGGGGTCAGGGGGTGGGGCAGATGGGGAGATGCTGGTCAAAAGATACAGACTTTCAGTTATAAGATGAGTAAGGCTTTGGGTCTAATGTACATCCTGGCGATTATAGTTAGTAATACTGTATCACGTACTTGAAAGTTACCATGAAAGTAGATCCTAAGTGTTCTTACCACAAAGAAGAAGTAGAAATTATGGGATGTGATGTAGGTGTTAGCTAAAACTGTGGTGGTCATCATTTTGCATTATATAAGCGTATCAAATCAACACATGTGGGGCGCCTGGGTGGCTCAGTTGTTAAACACCTGCCTTCAGCTCAGGGCATGATCCTGGAGTCCTGAGATTGAGCCCCACATTGGGCTCCTCCACTGGGAGCCTGCTTCTTCCTCTCCCACTCCCCCTGCTGGTGTTCCCTCTCTCGCTGGCTGTCTCTCTCTCTGTCAAATAAATAAATAAAATCTTAAAAAAAAAAAGAAAATCAACACATGTATACTTTAAACTTACACAGTGTTATATGTCAATTATAGCACAATAAATCTGGCATGGATAAGGAGGGAAAACATTTTTATGGCTTAATGGAAAATTGTAACATGCCAAATATCTTATGATAAGTAACATTTATTATTGCTCTTTTCCCATGGGGAATGTTTTCAGAATAATCATTAATTTCATTAGCAAAATTCTCATGGGGAATGAAAATCTTGGTTATTCACATTAAGTAATCCTTTCAAAAAATGTATAGCAAAAAAAGAAAAGAAATATGGGATGCATATTTATTTTAATTTTGTTTTACTTAACTTTGGAAGTAGTTGAGGTCTAAAGTCTTAAAATTTCTTTGCTGTAAACTTCAAGCTTCTTTCTTTGTTATGACTTTTGTACTTCTAGTCATTCCACTTGGACTGCTATCCCCCTTATCTTTCCATAGTTGGTTCCTTCTCATTATTCAGGATCTATCTCACAGCATTTATATGGGTACCCAACTAGATTAGCTAATTAATCCCCAACAACTGTCTTTATACCAACTATGTTCACTTTATTGTTTTGGTAGGACTTAGACCTATTGGAATTAATTTTGCACGATTTGTCAGTGGTGCTGTTTATTTACATATTTATATCATTATTTCATTATACTGGAGGTACCATAAAAGGCAGACTCTTTGTTTTGATCACCATTGTGTTACTACCACATAGAAGACTACCTGGCACATGGTAAGCACTCAATAAATAGCTGTTGATGAAAAACAGAGAACCTGATGCTTTATACCAGTGTTTCCAAAACTCTTTCTGTAAAGGGCTGGATAGTGAATATCAGGTTTTGTGTACCATGTGGTCTCTCTCATAACTATTCACCTCTGCCAGTGGTAGCACAAAATAGCCAGAGATATTAGGTAAATTTATGAATCTGGCCATGGCAGAATAAAACTTTATCGAAAGAGGAGATGGGTTGGATTTGGCCTATAGGTCTTAGTTCAACAAAACTGTTCTACAGCATCATGTAACAAAACAACTTACACTAGAATGGAAACCACCTCCCTTCATCAAGAAAGTGAGCCAAGTGCAAACTTGTAGACTTGCACTGTGAACCATGAGAGGTTTGGGATATATACTCCTACCAATGACTTTTTAAAATACTTTTCATTTTAGTAAAGTTTAGATTGACATAAAATTGCAAGAATAGTACAGAACATTTTAATGTATCCTACATGCAATTTCCCTATTATTAACATCTTCTATTACAATGGTTCATTTGTTGTAATTAATGAACCAGTATTAATATATTATTATTAAGTGAAGTCCATACTTTTTTCAGATTCCCTTAGTTTTGGCCGATTGTCCTTCCTTTGTTTCAGGGTCCCTTTCAGAGTTATCGCATTGCATTTTATAGTCCAGTCTCCTTATGCTAATTATTTTTAAGAGCGTCAATTGTTATGTCTTATCTCTAATATTTGCCCATTTCCACTCTTTCTTCTCTTTCCCATGTCTGGGCCAAAATCTGGTGATAGCAACTGGTACAGGTTACAAGATGCTTAGGAAGGTGACATGACATAGCAGAAATAACATTTGAGTTCGGCTCATATCCATGAGTTTTCTGGACAGATAACTTAAATCTAAGATAACTTAAGTTATCTAAGATAACTTAAATTCTAAGTTAAGAATGCTAAAACTCCTGTCTCTTTCATGAGCCTGTTTCAGAAGTAAGTGGACTACTTTATGTGAAAACACTGCCTGAAAGCATTTTGCAAATTCTAAAGAACAATTCCAATACAAGATTATCGTTAATGTCAAAGGTCAGAATTGTGAGGGCAAAGTGCCCAATCTTTCTTCCTGACTTCAAAGCTGGAAGCTACTGTTATTAATTAGATCCACAGTAAAGAGCAATAGGCAGAGTTAAGATTGAATTCCTAAGCACTTATGCACAACCTCTAATGATATTTTATACTTCAGACCAAATTGAATAATCATTAGATATTTTACTGCCAAAATAAAATCTAAGCAGATAAAAATGTACCTTCTGTTTAAAATTCATCATGGTGAACTGTGGAATTATATCAACAGGGACATTTTCCATGGATAGACTCAGTCTTGAGCCAACATGATCTTCTTCCACATATATCAGCATTTGAAAGTGGTAGCTGTTTTCCAAGTGTAATGTAAGTAACATAAATATTGATTGGAAAAGCCCCTGTTGTGACTCTGGAAGTTGAAAACACTTCAAAGATGCTTGTTAATAAATCAGAAAATCAGGTGAGCCTACATCAGAATTAGTTTAATGTTTGCCTTCTTTTTTCCCCTTAGAACCCTTCCCTTCCCTTCCCTTCCCTTCCCTTCCCTTCCCTTCCCTTCCCTTCCCTCCTTCCCTTCTTCTAGGAGATATTTCTCATATCACAAATTATAGACCTTTCATTGAATAGTGAATGATTGGATTTGACTAAATTCTCTAAACAGTTTGGGTTACTATTTTGTTTATCATCCTGCAAGCCCATTTCGCATTTTGTGAAAATACTTCTCTATGGTACATCTGACTGTGCGACTTACTCTACTAACTATGTAAGCATCTAGGGAAGCACCATCCAAGAGACCTTTCTCTGATGGTGGGTATGTCCATCTGAACTGTCCAATATGGTAGCCACTAGCCACTAGCCACTTGCAGCTCTTGAGCACCTGAAATGTGACCAGTCCAACACAGGAACTTTTTAAACTTTTAAAACTTTAATTGATTTAAAGTAAAAAATAAGTGCATGCAGCTAGTGACTACTATAATGGATGGCAGAGATCTAGAGAATTCTCTTACACTGTGTTTTTTAAAGATGAAAGGCAGTGTAGACAATCCACCTTTTCATTTCATTAAAGTCTAGTTACTATATTTTGGAACCCATGTATGACAACCATATTTGAGTTCTTGAATTTCTGAAAAATCCCCTTAGAAAAAAATGTATAGAAAGTTTGGGGGCAAGTTACCTGATTTTTAAAATTGTAAAAACAGTTGCATTGGAAGTTATGATATCTCTCCTTTTCTGTCCTCGAGTTGGTTTCGTCTAACATTTGTTGTCCTTTCGTAATCTAGGCCCTGTATGGCAATCTAAAGCAGCCTAACATAAATGAGACAGGGTTGCATCGCACGTACAGATAACAGTGCAGTGGAACAGGTGAGAAACCTTTATTTGTAGACAAACTAGAGTTATTGGAATCCCTGGGTCACTCTTCTCAGTTCTTGGGACTTCTTTTTTCTTTTCAATCTGTAAGTGAATCTGATGACAGAAAGTCTCAAGGCTCTCTCTTCTCTAAGTACAGTGGGCGGATTGGCATAGTCCACTAATTGTGAATCGTTAGTCCTCACTGAGATTCAGCACAGTGTAAATCATCCTTGACATAACTGTGGACACCAAATGTTGATAACTCACTCTGTTCCAGAGTCTCTTCTAAGTGTTTTTCTTGCATCACTTCTTTTTTTTCTCAAGATTTATTTATTTGAGACAGAGAGAGAGCGGGGGGGAGGGGCAGAGGGAGAGGGACAAAGAATCTCAAGCAGACTCCCCGCTGAGTGTGGACCCCAATGTGGGGCTCAATCCCAGGACCCTGAGATCACAACCTGAGCCAAAACCAAGAGTTGGATGCCTAACCAACTGAGCCACCCAGATGCCCTACATCACCTCTTTACAATAATCCTGAAGACAGGTAACTGCTATCATTATCTCTATTTTTCAGATGAGGAAACATGAGGTGGCTCAGTTAGAAAGTAGTAAAACCAAAGTTTGAACTCACGCAGCAGAATTCCAAAGCTCTCACACTCAACTCAATCGTTATGCCAAAGCCAAGTAGAGAAATTAATGCTCCTCCAGCAGTTGAAGTACTTTCCACCCTGCAATGGACTTGACCCATGAAATCAATGGTAAATTTAATGTGTTAGAACAAAATTCTTCTTAATATTTGAATAAACAGGTTAAAGAGAACATAAGCAATGTGAAAACAAATAGATTTCCAAAGAATGCCTCCTAGAGGTAGCAGGCTTTTTGAAATGAGTTTCCAGTGAAGGTGTTGACATATATTCAGAGGTCTAATTTATTCCGAATTGTTCTCAATTGCTTTCTATTTGAGAAGATGGCAGCACTCCCAATGGTGCCAAAATTAGCCATATCATGAATGGTTTAGAAAATAAAGTCGATTAGATACAGGGCATTCAGCAGTGGCAAAGTGACAATGGTAGTAATACTAGCTATCATTAATTAAAACACTTACTATGTGCCAGATATTTGTTCTAAGAACTTAATATGGCTAGTTTTTTTAAATGTTATTCTAGAAAAATGTCTTAAAAAATAAGATTTTATTTATTTATTTATTTTAGAGAAAGAGAGAGCAAGCATGAGCAGGAGGAGGGACAGAGGGGGAGAGACTAAAGCAGATCCCCCCCACCCCGAGTGCAGAGCCCAATGTGGGGCTCGATCCCACAACCCTGAGATTATGACCTGAGCCAAAACCAAGAGTCAGACGCTTAACTAACAGAACCAACCAGGCACCCCCAGAAACATTTTTATGAAATAAATATTGTTATTGCACCTTTGTTCTAGATCAGAAAATAGAAGCACAGAAATTTAAAATAACTGGTCCAAGGTCACTCAGATGGTAAATGGTGGAACAGGAATTGAAACCCAGGCAGTCCAGTTCATTAGGCTGGACTTTATCTGTGTCAGCAATCCTCAACTTGGGATAAGATGCCTGTGTAGGGACACAGAAGGCTGCTCTCCTATGGCCTTGATTAGCAACTGTATTCCTCCCTCCACTCCCACCCTCCCCGCCATAAGAGCTTGCCCAAGAGAAAAGACAGAAAAAAAATTCCAGTTATAAAGATGAATGAGATTCAGATCCAACTAACATGAGGAAAAGGAAACTTGGTTCTGATAGATGAAGTAATTTGCTATATATAACAGAATGCTTCAAGTTATCAGAAGACTGAATATTAACTGTTTTTTAATTTTTTTTAAATAAAACACTTTCTTGTTTCTGAATGGAAGGCAGTCAGGAAATGTGGGAAAAGGATAAGCTGAGAAATTAGTCAGGTTCCTACCACAATTTTGCAACAACAAAAAAGTTTTGATTAAACAGTGGAGTTCAGGGACACTTGTTCTGTGTAATCAACCTTTTAAGAGACATCATCATATGGAAAGTTTTAAGAACCTCTGGGAATGAAACACTAGATATAATAATTTCTTAAAAGAAGAAAAACAACATTTGATACATTATAATGAAGACTTCCATGAGCTATGAATGGAATTAGCACACTTAATAGTGTTTTAGACATTTCATTATCTATTCTTCATGACCTTAGCAAAAATGCTGCACACTAGGAGACATACAGAATACCCTAATTAAAAACAAACAGTTCTAGATTTAACAAAGTTTAATCTGACAGGTAAAGTCATCCAAAGAGTGATGTACATTTTATCAGTAGTATTCATTTTCCTGTAGCTGAACAATCATGCACTCATCAAATGACAGTTGCTAGAACAAGCTGCACATAAAAGAATAAATATAATTTTGAGTGTACAGACTATGTGACCTACTGCATTTTTTGTGGTCATTTCAAAATAGTTAACTCTACAATGTCGACACAGTTTACAGAGAGGCAATGTTAATAAATGAGAAAATCTTCAAGTCCACCCAGAATAGAATCCTGAATTGAAATAAGGCATGATCATTTATCTCTTTAATGAATATGTAAGTATAAAGCTGGAAACATGGCTAGCTCAATAGCAACAGAAGCATAAAGATCCTAAAGATATTTTGACACCAGTTCACGCTTATTTGATCAAGATCCCTGAGGTAGATTCAGATAACTTCTACGTTTTCTGAGACCCAGCTCCAGCATGCAGTCAAGTCACACAGTGACTTCGTTTCTTCTTCTAGAAACTAGAGATAGAAATAATCTATTGGCTGTCCTCATCACAAGACCATGAAAAATAAGTAGTATTGTACAAAAAAACTACTTTGCAAATTATAAAATAGATATATCAATATTATACAGATACAAAAAAAACAGGACCAGTACCTGTAGCTTCTAACAAAATCTACATAGACCTGGTGTGGTGGGGGTCTTGTGTCTTGTATTCAGTTTATTTCTTCATGAGCATCTGCCCCAGAATGATCCCTGTAATCCCTAATCACCTTGACCTAGACATGTTTATCTATATCTAACCTCTCTCTCAATCTTTATCTCTCCTCCCCTCCCTCCCTCCTCTGACCACTCCCCCATCTCTCCCTCTCCAACCAAATAACTGTATAAACGGCTGAAAAGACCATCAGTTAAGATACTTTGGAAACACAAAGCTCTTATTGAGGAACAAAGCTAATGTTGAAGCATTTCATCTTTTAGAAGGTAAAACTCTTAGAATCTAAAATAAAACCAGTAATAGATTAAAACTCAAAGATATTATTAGTGTATTAAGTATACCCAGTTCGGATAACACATGATAAAAACAAACTTTTCTTCTCATCAATTAAAATTTCAAATTTGAGTCGCAGCTCTCAATACTAAAACTGCCTATCAGATTGACAGTTTCACTTAGTTAAGTAAGCAGTTATGAAAAAATTCAGATTTTTGAAATTCCTCCAAGAACCTAAATCTCAGATAGTTGCACACTGTAATGTATAACCAACCATTGCTAATTGACCTAATCAAGTATGGCAATTCATAAATACTAGGTTCTGATTGGTTAAAGTCCATATTTCCCAACTGTGAGAGACAGGAGCAAGAGCTAAAAAGGTCCCACCCACCTCAACTTCCTTCCCAGGTCTCAGAGTGAACATCTTCAAATGTTTACAGCAAACAGGCACAGAAATAGCCCTCCCACTTTTCTAGAAAGGTCAGTAAAATCTTAGCTCTCTGTCCATTGAGGTATCCCAACCATTCCTTGCACGACATCATGTTCACAATGATCGTCTAACAGCAGGAGAAATTTAAGCATCTGGTCAGAGCAAGGTAACAAAAACTGTCATAATCAGCAGCTATGCATCAAGTTTAGGATGCTGTTCAGAAGACCAATCCTTCTAGGTTCTTACACCATGTTTGCACAAGGATGGGAACATCTCAACAATTTTTAAGACAGGACACTTCTGTTGAACTCTAGCAATCTAATCAGTAAAAGGCCACCATTAACACTTTAATGGTAATTACACAATAATGGACAAATGTCCTATTGTTGCTACCTCTGGGGTGTGAATTTTCATTGGAGGGAGCCTTCTAAATGTGAACTAGCTCCCTGAAGGCTGTTATCTCTCATTCAGGTATCCGTAGCTAGATACAGACAACACACACACACACACACACACACACACACACACACACGAGTCCGTGCTAAAGTATGTTAAAGTAAGTTATAGATAAAGAATTAACCAATCAGAACCCATGGTGATTCATGTAAGGCTGCATTATTCATTATAACAAGTAGCCTGAAATCTAATAAATATCTTAATCACTGTCATAGCTCTCTCTTGATCTTGCTTTTTGGAAAGCACCTGGATTGTTGGCAGCCAGCAATTATTTATATTAAAGGGTAATATTTCTATTTCAAAATTATCTCCCTGTTTTTGAATACGATTATTTATAAAACAGTAAAAGTAATTCCTATAATTTAGCTAATGAATTTTCAGCTCAACTCTGATCAGTTTAACAGAGTAGAATATTATATAACACAACTTAATTAAAAATAAGCAAATGTGAAAATTTCCTCAGAAAATATTTAGATCTCAGTTTGACTTCAATGTTTCAAGGAAAGAGCTCCCCTGTGGAAGAAATGTTTGGGGTAGGGGAATAGCAAAAGTAAAGTTTCTCATTCAATTATATTAATTTCACACTACAAAATAAACATATTAAATGATTAATAGCTTCTTCAATTTGACAACATACTTGCCAAGCTTTTATGAAAAAACCATTAAATTTAGTGTTAGCAACTTTGTATTTAATATGAAGAAAGCTTTTAAAATTTTTATTTTGTTTTCAAAATTGAAATATACCTGAGTTAACTTTCAGTTATCTTGCTATTTATTCAGCTTTGGGGCCTTAGGGATTTCCTCGGGGTTATATCACTTCTAAGAGATTCCGATAGATGTCAGTGGCAGTTTATATTTATTGAGTGCTTACTCAAGGTACTTGCATTAATTTTATTATTTGATTTCTCTAATAATAACTCTGTGTGACTGTGACCCGCATCTTACAGATTAGTGAATTGAGCTACACGTGAGTGCGCAAAACCACAGAGCTAGTACATGGCAGATCCGTATCTGAATCCATGCAATATTTCCAGAATCTACGCTCTTGAAAGTTATTTTAAATTGCCTTTGTTATATGTTGAATCAGATTTTTAGTTGAAGAATCTTGTTTTTACTGAATCCCATTAATTAGCTGAAGTAGGCAGGTTTGGAGGATTTTTGAGATTAAATGGGCTTAAATTTCAATAGAATATTATAAACTCTCACCTGGATGAGAAGATGAGGTGATTTTACAGTTTCCAATAAAAATAAACAGGAGTTATTCTGGTTTGGATGCTTTCTCCTACCTTCCTTCTGCAGATTCAGGAGAGTATGGTCATCATTTCCATCCCTCTCTGGCCTTGGATTCAACAGATGGGGATCCCAATATTCCTGTGTAATGGTAACACATAATTACTCCACAATGATTTAAACAAATTAACAGGAGTCCTTTAGTTTGGAGGTCTCAGTCCAAATGGCTATTATTTCTGGGTATCTTGCTCTTAATGCCTTATGGACAGATTCGAACCATTTTTTTTCTTAAAGTGTTAGGGTTAGATCAGGGCAGCCAAGATGTGCACACTATGTTGGAGTAAGCCTTCTGCTTATTCAGTAGATGGCATTCTTTCCTTCTATCTACAAACTTAAAACAAAGCCCTGACATAATCTTGGGGAAACTGTTATTGGGGCCATTTTCCAGAAAAAAATGTGAAATAGATGACAGGGACAACTGTTTAATACTCAGATTTTTTTTTCTCTTCCCTTAAAAAACAGCACTGTTAAATTCTAAAAAGTAGCACATTTACCACATTGTCTCTAAAATATAACCAAAATTATCTGACTCTCTACTCCTTTCTAGTTTATACCATTATAGAACATATATGACATGTTCCACTCCCAAATATCTATTGCAGTTATTAAATATTTAATATGTTGAGAGCATGTGGGTAGAAAAACAATTTCAGTAGCATCAAATTCTAAAATGAAAACCAGACTATATTCTTTCTGTTCTTTACCATTTCATGCAGTCATAAATGGTCATCTCTTATTTTTGAGTTACATAAGAATATTATCTTTGATAACAGCAGTCATTATTAATTAATGATAATGTAATCATCATGTTCTGCATGGCCAAGTCAAGTGTTTCTTAGATAAGACTTATAATTTATAACATCTTGCCTATCGGTGGACTTTAATATTACTTATGTGTGGTCCTTTGACCACCAGCAGCAACACTCTTTGGAAGTTGTTATAAGAGCAAATTTGAGGTCCACAAACCCCTTCTGAATTTCTAGGGATGGGTCAGGAATTTATATTAAGCTGCCCAGGTGATTCCCTAGCATGGCAGAGTTTGAGAAGCACTGCAATGGTTTAATGGAGCCAATTAGCATTAATTGGTAAGACACACCAGGGTAAAGATACATTTCTCTGTGGGATGCTGCCTGCATCTTTACTCTTGACTTCATCTTAGTTTCAAATAAAGACTGGGACTAAAGTGCCAAACATAAAATATTTCTTATATCCATTTTGTGAGTGAATGAAACTATGAGTCACTTCCCTTTCACTACATACCTAAATAGATCTGTGACTCTGATATGCATAAAACAAAGGATCTTGTGTTTTGGATATAAAACTTCTTCATTCCTTCCTTCCCTCCCTCTTTCCCTTCTTTCCCTTCCCTTCTCTTCCCTTCCTTACCCTCCCTCTCTCCTTCCCTCCTTCTTTCCTTTTTTCTTTTTTCGGAATATATGTACGTATGTTATATATATATATATATATATATATATATATATAAAAAATATAATATATATGATAAATTTAGAACACATAATCCACACAAAGTAAATGAAGATGATCTAAAGAATGACTATTTTTCATTTCTGTGGAGAAAATTAAACCTTTTTTTTTCATTTGACACATCTGACTTAACCAAACAAGTCTATCAAATTTTATAATTTTACTGTACAACAGCGCATTGAATAATGGTAAAAAATTATGTTTGATTCTAAGTCCTTCAAATACATAATTTTTAAAAAGATTTTTTTAAATTTATTTATTTGACAGGCAGAGAAGGAGACCAAGTGCACAAGTATGCAGACTAGGCAGAGGGAGAAGCCGGCTCCCCACTGAGCAGGGAGTCTGATATGGGGCTCCATCACAGGACCTGAGCCGAAAGCAGACGATTAGCTGACTGAGCCACCCAGGCACCTCCCTTCAAATACAGAATTCATTTAGAAATAGTGATAATATATGAGCAGCTATTGTTCTTACACTTGAGATCAGACTGAATCACCAGCACAAATTTATGGAGCACCTAATAGGTCACAGTATGGTTTTAGATATTATGAAGAAAGTATCTTGAGCTCAGTTCTTGTCCTGTAGTATAATCCTTTCTTGTAATTTATATACAGGGCTCTCAAAGGTATTTGTTCATTTCCACCTTAGATAGAACAAAAGATCATGGGAGCTTTCCAGTGAAAAATAGGCTCATGGGCAGCCAAGAACCAGAGAAGAAAAAAATAAAGTGCCATAAATTTGCTGAAGCAACATATAGGAATCTTCTTTTATATCCCCATGAGAGAAGAATCTGTGGTTCTGTGTGTTTTGGATATAAATTATATCTATAAAGGTAAATATACCCCAGAATTTTTATTATGCTTACCTTGATAGTATATTGGTACGCTTACTTGATAATATATTGAAATAGCGCAAATTCATAGGGCATACAATGTCCATCCAGTAAAATTTGGGACATTGCATGTATACTTGGTTAAGCAACTGGATTTAATAATTACTGTTTTGAACTGCAATGTATTATAATGTTTTAAAATTTAATTTTTGGTATCATGTAACACTATTGGTAAAAGTCCTGTTATTGGTAACATGAAACACTATTCATTGTAGGATTAATATAAAATACCATAAACAACTAAATTGATAATGATATATTTATAACTTTATAACAATATATTAACAAAGAAGCAAGAATAGCAGAAAATTAAAACATCAACTAGCTCAAGACAAGATTAATAGTATAATGATTACAAAGTAAATTCAGAATTGTTAGAATTCCAAATTTCCTCGTTCAAAATGTTCCCAAGGGCCATATGGCAGAATATTGAATTAAAAACTTCAATAAGCTCTAGCAATACCTCGATTTTAGTTTAAGAATACCAAATCTTAGTTACATTTAATAACACATTTATTAGGTTAATGGTAAGAACTTCCTAGTTCTATTGCATAAAAGTGAAAAATCAATGGAATTATACATATTTTACCTATAATAACTGAGGGAAGGACTTATATCTTTTGCAACAGTTCAGAGCCCCATAAGAGAACTATGCATTTTAAAATAGATCTATTAAGAGAGATAAGACATAAACACTAAAACTAAAACTCACTAGAATTATATAATAAGGATGACAATAGAAAGGATGTCTCAATGTAGTATGTATGTAAGACCAAATGATAATAGACACAATACATATTAATAAGAATTCAGGCCACAGAAGTTATTTCAACCTGAGACATGCATGTTTAAAACAGTCCTTGAATGGTATTAAACATCTGGAAAGTAAAAGAAGAAGAAAGAATCTTGATGGATAAATATTATGAATCAAAGTGTAAAGGTCAAGGAATACCCAATTACTACATTTGAACCGTTTGCTCTTCTTCAAAATTGCAAAATATAAAGATATATTAATTATAGATACAGTATTTACTGGCGTGAACCACAAATCACAAAGTTGTATTTTTTTTTCCTAAAAACAAGCAGAATATTTTCAAAGATTTTGTATCTTACTACCATTGAAAAATTCTATGTTCATAAAATAGTGGAAAAGCTTTCTTAAGATTGTCCAATTTGGGTATTTCATTATGTTTTTAATAGTGGAGCACATGACTGAGTTGACAAAGGCGATAACCCCTATATAGTGAAAAATAAGCCAATATTGTCGGATTATTTAGGAAGGAGGGAATGATATTGGGGAAATCTTAGAGAGGGGTGGGTAAATGTTTATGCTATTCAGTCCTCCAGATGATACTTCCTTTTATTAATCTTTATATTACATTGATTACAAAAACTCACTGAAGGCTCACAGGTATTAATTATTAGGAAACCAAGAAACAAAACCAAATTGAAAACAGTAAAGATTTCTAAGTCAGGTCACTATAAAATATCCCTCAGCCTTCACTTGAACTTTTGTTTTCTTGTAGTAGATATCTTTTCTGGTTTTTTTCCCCTTTGTGATAACTCCCTCCCTCCTTCCTTTCCGTCCTTCCTTTGCATGTATGTATGTATGTATGTATGTATACTAAATGTTAGAGTCCCCTCTTCTCCAAAAGCCTCAGAGGTATTCAGTATCTTATAAGTGAATTCCTATCAAATGCCCTGGAGATCATGGGAAAAATGTCAATTCTGATTTTCCAGTGGGTCTCCAGTAGGGTTTGAGGGTTTTTTCTTTTTTTTTTTTTTTCAAAGATTTTATTTATTTATTCGACAGAGACAGAGACAGCCAGCGAGAGAGGGAACACAAGCAGAGGGAGTGGGAGAGGAAGAAGCATGCTCATAGTGGAAGAGCCTGATGTGGGGCTCGCTCCCATAACACCGGGATCACGCCCTGAGCCGAAGGCAGACACTTAACCGCTGTGCCACCCAGGCGCCCCATGAGGGTTTTTTATTTCTAACCAATGGATGTGGCTGGTGCTGTTGTGTAGACTACACTTGGAGTAGCAAAGCCTCTGTCGCTTTTGTGTTTTTGAGATTACTTTCTTGCTAGCTCATGTACACACTTAAAAGATGTTTCAGGGGCACCTGGATGGTTCAGTTGGTTAAATATCTGCCTTTGGATCAGGTCATGATCCTGGGGTTCAGTGGGGGTGGGGACGGGATCCAGCCCTGCTTCTCCCTCTCCCTCTGCCCCTCCCTTCCACTCATGTTTTCTCTCTCTCTCAAATAAATCAATAAAATCTTTAAAATAAAATAAAATAAAAACTTTTAAAAAGATGTTTCAATTTTTTTTTTTTTAAATCGAGCGGGCTTAAGTGTTTTCTACTAAGAAAGGTTTTAAGAATGAACCTCTAAAACATGCTTATTGTTTTAGACTTTGCATATAGATGTGTGTAGACTTTGAGTTTGTGTGTTTGGTTTAGACCTTTGGATGGGCCTACTAGGAAAAAGCCGTAGCAAGTATTTATATATGACCTCACATTAATATCAGTGGAAATTTCAGAATTTGATTTCTATTTTTATGATTGTCTACAAAGCATAGACTGGAAAACAGCACGCAGTTGAAAATACCTATTCAGAGTTGGTAAGATCTTAAACTTGGAATCAGAAATACAGGGATTCCAGGTAAGTCCTGCTATGTTAAAGTTGTGTGACTTTAGGAAAAATACTTTTCTAAGCCTGAGTTTAGTTTTTCAGTTTATCTGTAAAATAGGTTTAAAGGAAGACTTACCTGAGAGGGCTGTTTTAAGAATTTAGTCATATAGCCAAGCTCTAATTTTACTAATGTTTAAACATTTGTCTTTTTTAAGGCACATAGTAAAGCTTATAATAAAGGGACTACCGTGATTATATTAAAGAATGATTAAGATCATTACTCCTTAAAAAACAAACAAAAATCCCACTCAAAATTATAATTTGAACAATGATTTCAGAACTAACCATTATATTCATATTCTAGACCTGTGTTGTCAGCCATTAGCCACATGTGGCCATTTAAATTTAATTTAAAAAATTAAATTAAAATTTGAGTTTCTCATGCACACTAGCCACATCTCAAATACTGAATAGCCACATATGGCCATTGAATAATGCACAGAAGGCTTCCATCATTGAAGAAAGTTCTACCGGATGACTGTGTTCTAGACCATATATAAAAAATATTGCGTTGATAAATATAGGACACAAAAAGACAACTATATTTAAATATAATTTAATTACTGGTTTGTTCCAGTTTTCTCCCTGAAATGACTAATTTGTTTTTGTTGTTGTTGTTGTTATTTGTTTGTTGTTAAATGGACTCAGTGATTGGGTTTATAAAAAGAATGCTTAAGAAATAAAGAGTCTAAAAAACTAAATAAGAACCCTGCCATTCCTTCAGAAATGGAACTAAACCATGGCTTCTATACTGTCATTTAATTTTGCTTAGGTCATTCTTTTTTCTTAGTGAGAAATGGTAACTCCAGGAAAGGCACAGATGTGTTATCACCTGCTTACTGGTCCACAACTAACCAACATATTCATAACACTGTGTAAACAAGCTTACAGTAAGATATTCAACTGGATAGTTAGAAGAGGACAAAAATAAAAAAGTAACCTAAAACCTAATTGTGGGGAAATTTTCAAAGTATGCAATGCAGTATGAGGTGGCACAGAGTAAAGGAGGGATTCTTGGTTCTGTTTGTAGCAAAATAGGAAATAAATCAAATTTAGGGTGTTGTTACCAATTTGACATTACCTAGAGGAGGTATTGGATTGGTCATTACACATTATGGAATTCCTTAAGGAAAAGAAAATGGATTTGAAAAGCATACAGTTTAGGAAATGGTATGAATGTGACTATTTCAGAGATTTAGTATGTTGAGGAGAAAGGCTAAGGAAATGAATCTTATTCTCACAGGAAAACAGTATACTTCATGATGATTTAATTAAGCATTTAAAATGGGAAAGGGGCTGGATTAATAAAATTGATCCTTAGATTATATTCACACCAGGACAAAACATAGCTGTTAAAAGGAGGAAAAGACACATTATAGTATATTAAAGAAAATACTGCAGAGTAACTAGATTTGGACGCAGTAAGTTTACAAGATAACAGCATTGGAACAATTCCAACTGCCCGATGTAATCATCACAACTATTTGATCGGCAGCAATATCAATAATGTATTCAAATAATCTTCAGTCTCCTACTGCAAATAGATGCATTCCTCAACTTAATCTAATTCACATCTCCCCCAAAGACTGCTTTATCAAATGATGTGACTTGCAATAGCATAAAAACTAGAATTTATTATTTCAGAGATATCTAGCTATATTCAAATATTCATTAATTCGAAAAGGATGAAACTAACAACAACAGGATATCCGGTGTGTGCTGATTTATTTTTAATTTCAAACAGTTAATTAGTAGTAGAAAGATTATAGGTTGCAAATGAGTTAACCGAAAACTGAATATCATGCTCCTGGAACACAGTAGGTGCCCAATAAATATGGTGAATCGATCAATCATCACTGCTGCTGTATTAAGACTTTTGCTCTTTATATCATGGGAAGCATTGCAGAGACTAAAGAGAGCACAGATGTGTTTCTTCCACAAAGTCTTCATTTCAAGAAAGTTAGCTAACAAGCTACAGAACTAGCAGGGTTCTTCGCAATTTGTTAAGCATACATACAGTTTAAAGGAAATTGAGTTTACATTGTGAAATTCTATTTCATGAGAAGAACTGAGTTTGCAACCATTGTGGTTCTTCTTAGAACTATACCATTTTTAAAACACCTTTATGTTGGGACCAGTGTTAAGTCTTATTCATCTTTACAGCTAGCTATTCCTTCCTTCGTCCCATATTATCACGGCGTGTTTGTTGCACACAATAAGTGCTTATGATACATGCCTGTTTAATTGATAAAAAGGGCATTTCACAATGCTTCTGAAAAGTCATTGTACACCAAGCCTGCCCTTTTGACGTGCTAATCCATTTTAAATATGGAAATGTATTATTAAATAATCTTTATGTGTCTCTAAAGGGGAAACTATCTGAGACTTAAACATAATTATGCACAAACTTCCCTTGACAAACAAAATTATTTTCCAATGATTAAATTAAGTCAGAAGACCTTATGGAAAAAGAAGATAGCTCAACACAAGTCACTTGTCAAGGCTCCTGACATACCTGTTTTACTTTATTTTGTATATTATATCTATCTTTATGGATTAACTGAAACAACAGTCGTGAAAAATTCTCTGTCAATTTTGATCAGTGAATGCCCCAAGTGAGTATTTTCATTTTAGCAGGGATCCAAAGTATTGGGGAAATTGTCTGATCTCTCCCCTTGATTGAACATGAAGATACTTAGTTTAATTCTCTACTAGTTCATGAGAAATTTCTAACAAAGACAATCTGTTTTATGATTTGCAACAAATATTTATTACTGCTCTCATTAACCCAGTGAAATCAAGGAAATGTCATGGGTTTCATTTTCTGCGTAACTTTGTTCATTAGTGGGCATATTGTCCTGTATAAATGCAAGGATAAAGTGCTTTCAAATTCTACTTTACATTAAGAAAATAATATCATCACTGCAGTTGAAACATTTTAATAGTTGAAGAGGAAATTCTATTGCTTGATATTCTGATTTTTTAAACAAATGAAATTTCCTTAGAAAGGAGTATTTAATGAGATTTACTATCATTTTTTCACCCATAGTGAAATGATTTTGAAATGGTCTTGATGATTTATAATGTAATATTAAGGAGATGTTTTATTTTTCTTGAGGTCTTACACCATCAAATTTTAAAGGCCTCTTAATATTTCCATTAACTTTCTATTTTTCAGATGCTATAAAACTTTTTCCTTACCAGGACAACAACAACAAAAAAGACTCAAAGCATTTGAAAAATTACTGGGGAGGTTTGTGTGGGAAAAGTATTGTTATAAGAAAAAGGTATAAGGTGAGTATTTTTTCCTGTGGCTAGAAGAAAGCTTGCTGGGTGAAGGTATTTGTATATAAATGATCTGAAATCTGATCTGGAAGGAGAAGGCTGGTTGAGCCACAAGAAGTATTTTAATGGAACATTTGAAGCTTTCACAATAGGGCACTACTGTGGCTTTCCAGTCCATTTTGATCATGGACCCATGCATCTGCACTTCCCATAGTAACAAAGCACATAATAGAACTTCCAATTCTCTTATCTCATCCAGTTATGTTGGTTGGTGAGTCAAATTGCTGGTGCTGATAATGCGAACAAAAAAAATATTAGGAAATGGTTGCATATTCAACAACACATTGCTGGTAAAGAATTATCTTGTATTCTGTGAACAGTGCTGTACGGTGAGAGAATCAGATGAGAAAACAATGTTTTATAATTTGGTGTTCTTTTCAGAAGGTATCAGTTTTGATGATACATTGAATGAGTGTTTAAAATGCCATTTATGGTCATTTTTCCAACATCCCAATGCCTTTCAAATGCCTTCTTTTCAGGTTTCCAATTGTCCATATACCATATGTGGGATACTACTGTAAAATCAATTTTTTAAAATGCTATTAATTTTGGGTCACCTGCGTGGCTCAGTCAGTTAAGCATCTGTCTTGGGCTCAGGTCATGATCCCAGGGTCCTGGGATCAAGCCCCATGTCAGCAGGCTCCCTGCTCAGTGGGGAGCCTGTTTCTCCCTCTCCCTCTGCCACTCCCCCTGCCTGTGCTCTCTCTCTCTGTGTCAAATAAATAAATAAATAAAAATCTTTTTAAAAAGTGCCCTTAATTTTATCCCACAATATAAAAGCATCTCCCCAAAAATGATCAAAACTTAAAATGTGTTTATTATAGTTTAAGTGAGGAAATAAACATTGATTCTTGATCCCTGTAAAGGCAAATTTGCCAGGTGGCTAAATGGCAACTTTTAAGTTTTCAGAAATAGTTAAGGTACCTTTATTTTGACACAAGACAACTAGAAACATGTATTCTGGATACTTATACAAGGCCTTTCCAATACACAGAGTAACAGCAGCTTACAGCTTGACTCATTGAGTAGATCATAGCCTCCGTGTCCTAGGTCAGCCTCATAAACTACATCACTTTCTACCAGGGCTGTCCAATTCTCCCCAAGCAAGGCATTTTGGAATGAGCCCTGGGACAGACCTTCCTGACTACAGAGAGACTATTTCACTCTGCACACCGTGGCAGCAAGTTCTATATATAGACCATGGGCTTGCTGGAAAGAATTCTGCATTAATCAGGTACATAAGAAGCTTATCACTGCCATCTGATCTTTCACCTTATTCTTCTCTTCAGTAATGCCAAAATAACAGGTCAAAATGGAACATCATAAAGCCAGAAATAGAGGTTTTTCCTGTCCAACACTGACATGAAGGTGTTTTCACACATGGCATGGCCTAGCAATATCATCTGGGTGACTGACATGCTTTTTCACTTGCTTTTGCACTGGGCCATTTATGAATTGCACCTGCACACTTCCAGCCCTACCACCAGGCCCTGCAAGAGACTTTCATAAACACAACCGAATCAGAATTGATGCACTTTCCAGACACAATCTGTCTTCTCATTTTTTTTCTTTCTTGTACTTCCTCTTTTTTTTTTTTTTAAAGAGTAGATAAATGTGACTTGGCACATTCAACATTGATAGTTGAAACTATTCCTGAGAGAACCCTAATATGTAATAATCTGTTATTTTGTTGAGGTACAAATCTGAATCATTCTAGTAATTCCTTACAATGCTGATGGTCAAACCCAGTCATTCATCCCACAGCAAAACTGGTCAACAGCCTAGTAGCAATGTTTCAGTTCGGCAATGTTGGTTACCTGTCCCACTGCTTCTCAAGATGACAGTCTTTCTTTTTCAGGTCCATCAAGTGAGATATAAAATACTGGAAACTGAAACGGCAGCAAACTAGGGACATGATGTTATACACTGTGGATAACACATGTGACTCTCTATGGATCCGTGATTCTGAAGAAACTTCCCTCTGTTGGCAAATTTGGGGATTATGGGAAGTCTCAGGGCGTATTCCTTGTAAACTTTGACAAGCTGCTAGCTCTCATTTTCATCTTCAACTCTTATTCAAATTATTCCCTACGTGCAAAATGCTTCCTCTCCGCTTATTTCTTTTGTTTTACTTCTCTCTTTCCTTTTTATTTTCAAGCACAAGTAAGGCATGAATGCAGTCTTGCTTTAAAATATTTAAGTAATACATCATTACAAAAACAATGTCAAAGTTCCCATCACCTGACGTCCTCACTTCTTTCTACGTTATTCTTCAGAAGTAACCACTTACCTGTATGGCTGTGTCCTTCCAGCACCCTTACTACTAAGCTACATAAACAGATTTACTCATATGTGCATAGATCTTTTCACTTATTTTTATTTTTTTACATAAACTGGATTATAGTAGCATATAAGTTCCATGGGAGCAGGGACTTTGTTGGCTCTTTGATATATCCAGAAGTCAGAGAAGTGCTTGGTACGTAGTAAGCACTTAAATACTTGTTGGGTGAATATAACTTTCCTTTGCAGCTTAGTATGTCTTGGTGACTATCCCATGTCAGCACCTTGGGTCCACCTCATTTTTTTCATACACATGCATAGGATTCTACAATGTGGGTATAAGGTAAATTATCTAACCACTCTGAATCCTGTTTTTATTTAGAAGTTGAAGTATCTCCTTTATACAAATCCTCTACGCACAATGACTTCTTATTGGATCTGATAAGACAGTCATTTTGCCCCTCATTCACATTCTCTCTTTTGGCATTATTAGATTCTTGAAGGTGTCTGTGAGAGATACCACCATTCACTTCTTTGATAGAAATGCTACAACAGTGTTTCAAACAAACGTCAACTTTAGACTAATAAAGCGTATTGATACATACCTACATAGCTGGTGACTAATGTCTGGAGGAAGAGTTGTACCTAAGATATATTTGGTGGGGAAGATTACAAACTATGACTTTGTATTATAAGTGTTAATCAAATGGCTTAGAATGAAGTCAACTACAGCCATTGAACATATCCGCAGACCTAGAACAAGGTGGCAGACAGTTGGAATTGCCTCTATAAAACACTATTTTCTTTAAATATTAACACTGTCTACATACTACTTTTGTCACTTAGAAATGTTGACAAGAAGATATGAAGTTTCTCAGATGATAAAACTTGGCCTTGTATTTATAAATTGCTTACTGGACATTTTTTAAGACATCCCAAAGAATGTTCAACCATACCTGTTAAAATTTGTGAAAATCAGCATTTTGTCACAAATTGCATTCAAATTAAATAGAAGAGTAGGATGATGAAACCTGGGGGAAAGTTTGAGCCTTTCCTACAATGACATAACAATTGTGAAGCTAAGCAATTTTTTTTTTTATTCTTGGATGAGCTTAAATAATGATATAGCCACACCAAAAACAATATTTTTATCCTCAGGTAAGTGATTGTTTCTGTCTAATAATCTCAAAATATTGCCTTGGTTGTAATTGTTTTCTTGACATAAAAATGATTGAGAACAAGCCAATAAAATTTGTTGCTGAAAAAGGAAAACATTAAATTAGGCCCCGACTTTCAGTAAAATAGAACCATATGGTACATTTAATTATAAGTGGAGGAGATATTTGAAGTTTTAATTTAAGTGTTTTACCTATAACGTTAGCTCAACTCTTCTGGTCAGATAACTAACATTAAGCCACGGCACCTCAAACAGAAAAACAACAACTCAAAAGATAAAATGAAAAACTGACAAGTCACGTACTTGTTCTTCACATCAAAAAGATGTCAAACTCAGAAAGTTCAGCAAATGGGGTCAACTCATAATGAATTCTATTTCTCTTTTTCTCTCACAATGGACATTGATTATGTGGTTTGTATTGTTTCTTTGCTTTACTTTGTCAGTCACAGGGATCTATCATGGAATCAGAGCCTTGGGCACAAATGCTTGTTCTGCCAATTCATTTGTTCATTTATTTATTAATTCATTAATCACTCAACAGATATTGAATGCCTAGCGTGTGCCAGGTACCAAGCTAGACACTATGAGGACAAAACGGTGAGCAAAAACTGCCAAGATGTCTATACGCCTGCAGATTAGAGTTCAGTTACTAGGAATTGATTAGCCTTTGTCAAATTATTTATCATTTCTAAGCCTCAGTTTCTTTGTAAACTGCAAAAATGGTATCTACTTCATAGAATTATTGCAAGGTTTAAATAGGATAATGATATATGTAAAGACATAGCTTAGTGCCTTTCACAAAAGAGATACTAAAAACTGCCAGCTACATTCCCTAACCCTTCCTCACCCCATTCCTTGAACGAACAGAGATCTTTAATCACACTAAGCCAGCATCCTCACAAAGCACTGCTGCACTGAACAGCTTCAGGGTGACATGTACTCTGCAGACATTACCCTCTTGCCAGGACAATGAAGATTGATGAGTAGAGGAGGGGGGAGGCCTGAATGCGGGGCTCCATCAGGCACTTGATGGATCCTGTGATTCCTGCACCTCTCATTTTGCTTGGTTTGAGGCAAGAAGAACAGGGCCAGGAACAGCTGAGCAAACAAAGTAATCCAGATCATACTTGTGGTAATGGTGACAAATTCTCAGAAATAACATCAATCATTTCAGGCAATGACTGTCTTCTCAGATTGTGTTCACATGGACTAGCGGAGGGAAAAAATAAGTCTGCCGTTCAATACTCTAGAGTAAAAGCTCTTTTCAACAGGGATGGCTTTGTTGTTCTCTTATTACTCACTGTATTATATCCCCAGTACTCACTCTTCTTGTTCTACCTTCACTTTCAGCATCATAAAGCTGACAGAGTAGACCGTGAAACCTATTCATCGTGTGACCTGTCCAATGAATTACATTTATTCCCAAATTCTGAAGGGCTTCTGAACAAACACAGGAGGAGCCAGCATTTCCCTCATCACATTACCAAATGGTGAAAACCCTGGGTCTCATATGAAGAAAGTCCACTTCCACAACTTGAGGGAGCTTCTCACCTCCAAAGAATTCAGGCAAGGACACTGCCCCCAACAGAGATGAACTATTATTCTGTTTCCCTGCTTGCTTTGTCCTCATGCCTTGGGAGCATTTTCACCTTCTCCCTCGAGCCAGTTGAGACATACTCTGATACCAGAGCAATTGCTGCTGTTGCCGCCTACTGCTTTTTTTCTGGTTTAACAACACTAGGACTTTATTATTCACAGCATCATTAATTAATTAATAAGACAGTTGGTGATGATATTAAGGAAGCTGGACCCATTTCAGTTTAGATCGACACTACTCAAGACATTGGCACAATTGATGTTTGTTCAGAAATAGTAGAGGATGGCAGGGAATCTGGGAGAGAATAATGGATGGCTAATTTGGACCCAACTAATTAGAAAATCATCATAATTTGGATAGGGAGTGAGCTAGTATTCATCTTTTTACAAGTATAAAAATGATTTCTGAAGCAGTGCCATAAGGCAGTGATTCTTGGTGGGGATAGGGAGCTATAGCAGAATCTGTTACCAAGAAGCATGCCAGGTTTGAAAACGTATATTCACTATACCTATTTCTTACATAAGCCTGCAAGGAGAGCTGGATAAAACTTCTTGACTGGGAGAGAGGGAATATATAGAATATGGAGTGAGAAATCAATGTAGGAGGCATGTAGAGTGGGAACAAAAAGCCAAGAAATACTTTAAAAATATAAATTAAATATTTGGAAGAGTATTTAACTTATTCATGAGAACAAACAATTTTCAAGTACTTCGGCAGCATATAGTATATATTTTTAAAAGTCCTGGTTACCATGGATTTTAATAACTGGTATAGCAAAATTTGCTTTTTTTATTTTTTATTACCTTTAAGCCTAATTGGAAAGTACTGTGGTGCAACAGACAGGGTGCAGTTAAATTTTGCTATACCAGTTATTAACTGGCTTTGTTGCTATGCTGCAGTTAAATTCAGTGAAGATTTTGAGAACATACTGAGTATGTGTTCTAGGAACTGAGAGCTCACTTCTTTCTTGAACCAGTTTCCTCACTGTAGGTTTCAGTCACTAATGCTGTGTATCGAGTCACCCTAAAATTTAATGGCATAAAATATCTGGTATCCTGCTTATAGATACAAGTAGGAGTTTAAACAGGGTATAGCCCATATTGCTTGCCTCTGCACAGCAATGACTGGGGCCTCGGCTGGGCAGCCTAAAAGGCTGGGATGGCTTGAACACTTAGGAATCATCTGGAGGTGTCTTCACTCGTGTGTCTGATTGTTGATACCGGGTACTGATTGGGCTGTCAGCTGGGCTCTTGGCCAGAACACTGACATATTGCCTCTCCACGTGGCCGCTTTGTGTGGGCTAGTTTGGATTTCCTCACAGAATCACAACTGAGTTCCAAGAGCAAGTGTCCCAAAACAGCTAGATGGAAGCTAGCCTTGAAAGACTTTTGGCATTACTTTCACCAAAGTTACACAATCCCTCTGAGATTTAAGAGGTGGGAATATGAACCCCATCTCTTGATAGAAGGGATGTCAGAGTCACATAATAATAGCAGCTTCTGGGACGGTAGATACTGTTGGCAGCATCACTGGAAAACTCTGTCTTCCATACTTCGCTTCAGTTCAACAGATAAGGTTGCTGATGACTTGCTGAAGAAACGTTCTGACTTTCAAACATGAAGGTCAGAGGATCTAGTGATGTTCAAACAGCTGTAACATCACAGGGAATATTGCATTTTGTTCAAGAGATACCGAGTCCTTTCTTCCCCAACCCCAGGAGGTGACTCGTTTTGTTTGGTAAATAATTCAAGCATCTTCTTGAATTGGTGGAGTGTAAGGCCTCCAAAAACTCTGATTGGTAACAATACATCTCTTGGTAATGGTCTTTCTTAGGGAGAAGTCTCCCTGAGATCTCCTAGTATTTGTATCCTCCGACTACCACTTATTACCTGAATGTCCTTGGACAAATTACTTAATCTTTCTTTGGCTCAGTTTCCCTATCTATAAGACAGGATATAACAATAGTAACCTCTTAATAGAGTTGTTTTGAAAATAAAAAGGGGTAATTAGCACCATGCTTAGAATATACCAAGCACTCAAGAAAAGATTACTGTTATTATTTAGGAGGGTAGCTTAAACTGAAAGTATTTGTTTCACTAAACTGTTAATAATAACAGTTGTTATTCAGTGCAATAGCAGGAATTTTGAGAAGTGGTATGTTAGGAATCATGAAAGAGGTTTCTGGCAGAAAGAAACTCTGGAGGAAAATGCTTTGAGAGCATTTTTAAAAAATATTTATTTATTTATTTCATATATATATATAGAGAGAGTGCAGGTGCACAGGCACATGAGTGCAGGGAGGGGCAGAGGGAGAGGGAGATAAGCAGGCTCCCAGATGAGCTCAAGCTGATGCAGGGCCCAATCTCAGGACCCTGAGATCACGACTTGAAACCAGAGCTGAAATCAAGAGTCAGACCCTCAACTGACTGAGCCACCCAGGCACCCCTCAAGAGCGTTTTATTTTTTACTTTATTTTTTTATTTTATTTTTACTTAAATTCAAATAATTAACATACAGTGTATTACTAGTTTCAGAGGTAGAGTTCAGTGATCCATCAGTTGTATATAACACCCAGTCCTCATTACATCACGTGCCCTCCTTAATGTCCATCATCCAGTTATTCCATGCCCCTCCCCTCCAGCAACCCTCAGTTTGTTTCTATGATTAAGAATCTCTTATGGTTTGTCTCCCTCCCTGATTTTGTCTTATTTTATTCCCCCCTCTTCCCCTATGATCCTCTGTTTTGTTTCTTAAATTCCACATATGAGTGAGATCATATGACAATTGTCTTTCTCTGATTGACCTATTTTGCTTACCATAATATTCTCTAGTTCCATCCACATCACTGCAAAAAGCAAGATTTCATTTTTGATGGCTGAGTAATATTCCATTATATATCTACACACACACACACACACACACACACACACACACACACACACACACCACCTTTTCTCTATCCATTCATCTGTCAATGGATATCTGGGCTCTTTCCATAGTTTGGCTATTGTGGATATTGCTGCTATAAACATGCTCCTTTGGATCACCATGTTTTTATTTTGGGGGTAAATACTTAGTAGTGAAATTGCTGGGTCTTACAGTAGTTCTATTTTTAACTTTTTGAGGAACCTCCATACCGTTTTCCAGAATGACTATACCAGCTTGCATTCCTACCAGATGTGTAAGAGGGTTCCCCTTTCTCCACCTCCTTGCCAACATCTGTCATTTCTTGACTTGTTAATTTTAGCCATTCTGACTGGTGTGAGGTGGTATCTCATTGTGGTTTTGATTTGTATTTCCCTGATGCTAAGTGATGTGGAGCATTTTTTTCATGTGTCTGTTGGCCATTTGAAATGTCTTATTCAGAGAAATGTCTGTTCATGTCTTCTGCCCATTTCTTAACTGGATTATTTGGGTTTTGGGTCTTGAGTTTGATAAGTTCTTTATAGATTCTGGATACTAGCCCTTTATCTGATTAGACATTTGCAAATATTTTCTCCCCTTCTGTAGGTTGTCTTTTGATTTTGTTGATTGTTTCCTTTGTTGTGCAAATGGTTCTTATCTTGATGAAGTCCCAATAATTCATTTTTCCTTTTGTTTCCCTTGTCTTTGGAATCTAGCAAGAAGTTGGTATGGCCAAGGTCAAATAGGTTGCTTCCTGAGTTCTCCTCTAGGATTTTGATGGATTCCTGTCTCACTTTTAGGTCCTTTACCCATTTTGTGTTATTTTTGTGTATGGTGTAAGAAAATGGTGCGGTTTCATTCTTCTGCATGTAGCTGTCCAATTTCCCAACACCATTTGTTGAAGAGACTGTCTTTTTTCCATTGGATATTCTTTCCTGCTTTGTTGAAGATTAGTGACCATAGAGTTGAGGATCCATTTCTGGGGTCTCTATTCTGTTCCACTGATCTATTTGTCTGTTTTTGTGCCACTATCATGCTGTCTTGGTGATCACAGCTTTGTAATATAGCTTGAAGTCAGGCAGTGTGATGCCTCCAGCTTTGGTTTTCTTTTTCAACATTCCCCTGGCAATTTGGGGTCTTTTCTGATTCCATAAAAATTTTAGGATTGTTTGTTTCAGCTC
This sequence comes from Ailuropoda melanoleuca, assembly GCF_002007445.2. Lineage (NCBI taxonomy): Eukaryota > Metazoa > Chordata > Mammalia > Carnivora > Ursidae > Ailuropoda > Ailuropoda melanoleuca. The sequence continues at coordinate 42,657,884 of NC_048221.1, read as the reverse complement.
TATAAAAAATGTTGCTGGTATTTTGATAGGGATTGCATTGAATGTGTAGATTGCTCTGGATAGCATTGAAATTTAACAATATTTGTTCGTCCAATCCATGAGTGTGGAATGTTTTTCCATTTCTTTGTGTCTTCCTCAATTTCTTTGACAAGTGTTTTATAGTTTTCAGAGTACAGATCCTTTAGCTCTTCAGTTAGGTTTATTCCTAGGTATGTTATGGTTTTTGATGCAATTGTAAATGGAATCAATTCCTGAATTTCTCTTTCTTCTGTCTCATTGTTAGTGTATAGAAATGCAACTGATTTCTGTGCATTGATTTTATATCCTGCCACTTTGCTGAATTCCTGTATGAGTTCTAGCAATTTCGGGGTGCAGTCTTTTGGGTTTTCCACATAGAGTATCATGTCATCTGTGAAGAGTGGGTTTGACTTCTTCTTTACCAATTTGAATGCTTTTCATTTATTTTTGTTGTCCATTTGCTAAGGCTAGGACTCCTAGTAATATGTTGAACAACAGTGGTGAGAGTGGACATCCCTGTTGTGTTCCTGACTTTAGGGGAAAAGCTCTTGGTTTTTCCCTGATGAGAATGATATTCACTGTGGGCTTTTCTTTTATGGCTTTTATGATATTGAGGTATGTTTCTTCTGTCCCTACACTGTGCAGAGTTTAAATCAAGAAAAGATGCTGTACTTTGTCAAATGCTTTTTCTGCATCAATTGGGAGGATCATATGGTTCTTGTCCTTTCTTTTTTTAATGTAGTGTATCACATTGATTGATTTGTGGATGTTAAACCACCCTTGCAGCTCAAGAATAAATGCCACTTGGTTGTGGTGAATAATCTTTTTAATGTACTACTGGATCCTATTGGCTAGTATCTTGGTGAGAATTTTTGCATCCATGTTCATAAGGGATATTGGTCTGTAATTCTCCTTTTTGGTGGGGTCTTTGGTTTGGGGATCAAGTAATGTGGACCTCATAGAAAGAGTTTGGAAGTTTTCCTTCCATTTCAATTTTTTGAAACAGCTTCAGAAGAATAGGTATTAATTTGTCTTTAAATGTTTGGTAGAATTCATTCGAGAAGCCATCTGGCCCTGGACTCTTGTTTGTTGGGAGATTTTTTATTACTGCTTCAATTTTAAAGAGATTTTAATGCAGAATTGCCATTTGGTATTCAGGGCTAAGGATCTTCTCCATCTCCATTTAAAATTTTCATTTAAACCACTATTTCCCATTTATGTGCTGTGTGGTTGCATGTATCTTAAGGCTGCAATAGAGGTGCAGAATTTTGCTTCAAATGGAGAAAGAATGAGACAGAAGCAGCCTTGAGAGATCACACATTTAAACCGTTGATTCCCTAGCAGCCATTTCAGGGGCTACAGAGGGGAAAGGACAGGTGTCACTCAGTTTCTTGCCTTTGCCTCAATCAAAGGTATTGTTAAGCTCTTTCTCTCTATTTTTAGGTTCTGCATAAAGAAGCCTGTTTATCTATGATGAATATATTATTTGAAAACCACTGGGTCTATAGATTTATCCAGCTTTGATACTTTTTGAGACTTAATTCTGTGTGTTCTTGAATATCATGCAAATGTGATCATACAAAGAGTCTTCCATAATTTACATTTAAAAATTTAACTTTTATACCTTGAAACTACATGTAACTCAAAGTTGGTAGAAAAGTCATTTCTTAAATTATTAACAGTACAATAAATACATTATCAAAACAAAAGTTTTCATATGAATATGAAAGCTTATTGTCTAATAAAATGAAAGAACAAACAGCATGTAAAAATCAGATTCCTTTTTATAAGAACAAGCACCCTGAAACATAGTCATTCATATACAACCACCACCACAAAGTTTAGCCATATCACTAAAAGTGATTTCGATACCAGTTTGTTTTTTTTTTTTAACCTGTAGCTAAACTGTAGCTACATTTCCCAAATTCCCTTCCTTGTCTGGTTCCAGAAGAAACCTTGTCTGGTTAAAAGAAGAAACTTTATGGGAGATTTAGGACATGGAAGCGGAGGCCAGTTTTTACACTCAAGGTGAAGTGTAGGGTGCTTGCCAATAGGGCAGCTCAGGGATATTGTGGCTGACTTACTAACTCTCTTTGTTTGTGTGGGGCAGCACCCAGACCCACAGCTCCTGCACATCCTGCCACCTCTTCTCCTTCGGTTTCTCTGAGCTCTGGACCAAATATGAATGCACCTCACCTAACAGATTACCTACAACATCAAAAGTGGAGGCAGTGAAAGACCAGTGTAAGAGGTTCCAGTTTGTCCTTACCCTCCTTCACCTTAAGGTCAATGCCAGATACAAAGGCAACAACCTTGCATAGCTCTCTTAACCAGTTCCCATAACTGCCTAAGGTCTAATCTCAATAGTAACTGCCTCATTCCACAGCATCATAACAGTGTTACTTCTTTGATTGAAGCCCAACTGATAGCACCTACTATCATATTTCTTAGTTGTTTATAAACCCATACATCTACAATATTTTTTTACTTTATCTTCTATAAATCTTGAACAGCTAAGAAGATTTTATACAGTTCATTTTCAGTGCATTATATAAAATCAAGAGGCATGGAATGATTTGGCTGCTGGCTACCTTCCCACTTTCTACTTCCATCCTGAACTCCAAACACATTGATCTCCTCAATGAGCTTCAAACCACATCACTATTCTATCTCATGGTGTTGGCAAATAGCTATGACACTTTTCTTCTTGCTATTGCATAGCTGGCTTCTCTTCTCACCTTTCAAATACTTACTTAAAGATTACCACTCATGAAAGAACTTCCCTTTCCATCCCTTCCCTTCCTATGGGACCCTTCCAAACCTTTCCAAAGGTGTCTACATTGAATTGCCTGTTTCCTCTATAACATACACCCAAATTCTTATAATGTATGTATTTCTTTGTTTAGTGTATTATTATTTATCTCACTGACCAAAATACAATTGTTATCACGGCAGAGACCTGAGTTTTATTCTCATTTGTGTTCACATTTCCTAACACAGTGCCTGAAATACAGCAGCTTCCAATTGGTGAATAAATAAATGTAGTAACTAAATTAATACAGTAACATATCAAGCAGGTATGTATGCACTTGCACTTGCCCTATCCCTTACAGGACAGAAAAGAAATCACTGTCCTCTGTTGTTGATAAATAGTAGTTATGAACTTGAACTTGTCAGGAGAGCTATCACAAGCTTCCAGGTTCATGCTCACATTCTAAATCATGTTAGAGTTTCGACTCTGGAAATTAAATTCAGTAAAAAGAATATACATTTCTTCTCCCCCCAAAAAAACTTTTGGTGGAGAGAGTTGTTAAAAAATAAAATCCTGGGGTGCCTGGGTGGCACAGCGGTTAAGTGTCTGCTTTCGGCTCAGGGCGTGATCCCAGCGTTATGGGATAGAGCCCCACATCAGGCTCCTCCGCTATGAGCCTGCTTCTTTCTCTCCCACTCCCCCTGCTTGTGTTCCCTCTCTCGCTGGCTGTCTCTATCTCTGTCGAATAAATAAATAAAATCTTTAAAAAATTTAAAAAATAAAAAATAAAATCCTAACCAATCTTAATAGCTATCAAACTGCATATGTGTCTGTCTTGGTTATGATATACAACCTACTCCAAGACAGTCTGATAAAATGGAACCATTGACCACTGCACATGAGAAAATATTAGCAAACCTTTACTTCTTTACTTTCTGGACTATTATTCATAGACATATGTTTTTATAGAGTCACTGAGTCTAGTTGGAAATATTAAAAATGTAACTTATCTCCCTGGATTCATGTAGAAACAGAAATGGTACTGTCTGATAAACCATGCTATTTCTGATGTTCTCTAGAGTCACGTATCTAGAACAGAGCCAATAAAAATGAAAAAAAAAATCTCACATACGCCTACCTAGATATTCTCATTCTCTTTTTTAAAGTTTTCATATCTATTTCTATTGACTATCTGCAAAGAAGCTGACTACAGTTGGCCACTTGTTTCAAAACAGAAGGAAGAAAAGGGCTGGCTTTGCCACAGTTGTTCTAGCAGTCAGTGACGCTCAAAGCATTTTGGCTTTGGAGGTTGTCCTTGTGCATTAACTGTCCCATTCCTGAGACACTCAAATCATAACATGTTAACGGACCTCTTGTTTTTTTAATTCCATTTTGTGACAAAATAGAAACTCCTCATTTGTTTGATGAAAAAAAGTAAAAATCAGAGGTAAAATATATGTTGCAACTATCACTTAGAAACTTTCACTGACTCTTAAACTACCTCATTTCCCTCCATTCAATAGCTCATCATTACATCTATAACTTCTCCTTAGTATCTTAGCATACTGCTATAAAAAAAATTAAGTAAGATTTTTAAAAAGTCTCTCTTCTATATGAAAGTATAAATTCTTATTGGGATTCTAGTAAGGAAGGGTACATTTTCTCTTATTTACTGCCACGAAAGCATAGCTTTGTACAGTGCCTGGCATATCACATGCATTTGATAAATGTTCGTCAAATGAAAAAACAATGATGTCCTTAACAAAATAGTACCATCATGGTTCATTTTTACCTATGTTTCCCCTTTTCTACCTTCATTTCTATGTGAAAAGAGAGATGAAAATTCAGGAACTTACAAAGTCTTGAGATTATCGTCACAGATGTTATGAGACCCTGTGCTTACACATAACATCACTGCATAGATGTAGATATAATGGTGATAACATTGTGCTTTTCAAATCCAAGAAAACCGTACATATTAAATGCCTGATAATATGCTGAGTCTACAAAGTGGCCATGTATTAATCTTCTTTTTAACACTAAGATCACTGGAGAGATCTACTTCCTCGTATCATGGCTCTTCCTCCATTGAAGGTGAAAAAACACATCAATTCTTCAATAAAATTTTAGTATCACTGAAATTATCTTGAGTGTTTTCTATGACCTCTTTTTTAAACTTTCAGCCTTGAAAATAAGTAGGATACCTGGTAGACCTAGTCAGAAAGAGAGGTAAAGAAGTGGGACAAGTCAGGATATGGTAATTAATCATACCAGTAATTAATCATACCACCTAGGGCACTGCTTCCAAATTTGGCTAAAGATAAGAATCACCTGGAGCATTTGATAGACAAAAGAAAAATAAAGATTACTGGCTGCAACTGAGACCTAGTAAATATGAATTCTAGGAGTAAATTATATATTTAATAAGCACCCCTTAAGGATTTTTATCACCAGCCAACTTAGGATGGATTGCTCATGGCAGTCCAGGCTTGAGGGTAAACTCAGGTATAGGTGATAGGAAGTTGTTCAATAAATAATGAAAGGCATATTTGCGCCTGGGTGGCTCAGTCGGTTGAGTGTCTAACTCTTGGTTTTAGCTTGGGTCATGATCTCAGGGTCATAGGATGGGCCTGGTGTAGGGCTCTGTGCCCAGTGTGGAGTCAGCGTGGGATTCTCACCCTCTGCCCCTCCCCCCACTCGTGTGTGTGTGTGTGTGTGTGTGTGTGTGTGTGTGTGCGCGCTTGCTCTCTCTCTCTCTCTGTCCCCTCTCTTTCAAACTGGAGGATAAATCTTAAAATAATAATAATGATAAAGGGCATAGCACACAAAGCATAGATAATCAGGACAATTAGGTCTGCAATACCAGGAAGACAATAGCACAAAATAGGTCTCATAAGTTACCATAATAAAACCACAGTAATTGTAGTATAATGAAATATGAGTTCTAGTGAAATAAACTAGTTCTTTTATTTATTTTTTCTTAAGTGGAGCCTTACATGGGGCTTGAACGCACAACGCTGAAATCAAGACCTGAGCTGAAATCAAGAGTCAGAAACTTTTACAGAATTTACAACTTTGCATTGCTTCCTTACCTGATGCCTACAAAGAGGCATTCTGTCTGTGTTTCCAGTTTTTAGTTTTGCTTACAATGGAGTGATGAGTCTGAATCAGCTACTCTGTCAAAGCCAGACAGAAAGTCTATAAGCTAGATCTTGGCCTCTAATGTTCACCAGCAGGTCACAGGGCTGGGGTTGAATGGAAGACCTCTATTCCTATGGCTAAATTGGTAAATAAAAGGACTGGATACAGTCTCAGAAAAAACCAAACAAATAAACATATTTATTTCTAGTCAGGTTAGCAAAACTATGACCTCTAAATGGGAGAAACATAAAAAATGACCAAAGTTTTGGAACTCTGTTAATGGAGCAAGGCTTTGGTCTCAGTAATAAGACCAAAACCCAATTAACAGAATGTGAATATGCTGTGTTATCAATATGTTAAAATTGACTGTGGGTCATTCATATATTTAGGTAATGGCTCTTAATTTCCCTGCCAGCACAAGGATGACTCTAAGAACTAGCATGACATCGTTTCCACAGGTAAGGGTCAATGGCATCAGCTCTGAATGATCAACAAGGCACGGCCATGGAATATTGGAGATTTGTTTTTAGTTGATGACACCAGGTAGTCTGATTTTTTATTAAAAGAGAGAGATTTGAATAATAAGCTAATCGTGTAGTGACAGACAACCCTTTTGCTTAACTGAAATTTACAGTAAAAATAGTCAAGAAGAACTCCCCTGATCCTCCACATCAAAGATTCACTCAAGTAAAGAAAGAACCTCTAAGTTTGAAGTGCCCTATTAACATAATGCTTATTAATTATAGACCTCAAAAAGCTTTTATTTTCAAAGTTTAAAAGCAGTGCTGATGACCTTAATATGTCTTATTATGCATATCTTTACCTCACCTTGCCACTGGGGAAGAACAAATTTTAACTCTGATCAGCTAGCTCAAGGTATTAAATAAATGAGCATTTTAAATTGATGTTTCCTAGGTCACTTTTTTTTCTTGGAGTGTGTGAAAGAAACAAACAAACAAAAAAAAACCCCAAAGAGTTTTCAGAAACTCCTTTGCCCTTCCTAGAAAATAATTTCTTGTAAGATTCTCTGTACCATATCCTATCCATTCTTGGCCTTACTGTGTACACTGGTTAAGAATGAGGGGTGGGGGCACCTGGGTGGCTCAGTCGTTAAGCATCTGCCTTCCGCTCAGGGCGTGATCCCAGAGTCCTGGGATCAAGCCCCATGTTGGGCTCTCTGCTCTGCTGGGAGCCTGCTTCTTCCTGTCCCACTCCCCCTGCTTGTGTTCCCTCTTTCGCTGGCTGTCTCTCTGTCAAATAAATAAATAAAATCTTAAAAAAAAAAAAAGAATGAGGGGTGAACAAAGGAAACAGATCAGGGTGGGATCTATATTTAAAACTGCAGAAGATTACTTGTGGCAGAAAACTGAAGGTAAGGGAAAAGAGGAGGAAGGAAGGGTACATTATTAAAAACAGCTACTATTTGCACTCATAAATATTGTACAGGTATTATATTATTTACCTTCATGACAATCCTGAAGGTAGTGTAGGAGATATTATCAGTTATGTATTCAATATCCCATTCCCCACTTTCTCATTAAGAACACCTCACTTTCAGTTGGGGGCAATGATCCAAAGGAAATTACTGGCCTTACAAGTTTCCCATGAAGCAGTTCTGAACAATGAGGTGTAAGTGGGGCTCAGCTGGGGATCTGGGGGATACCAGTGCAATTCTTTCCTTCTTCTTCCCTTCCCTTGCCTGAAAGATGGACATGGTGGCTGAAGAGGCAGCAACCATCTTGCAAAAATGAGATAAGAGCCCAGAAAATTACAGAGCAGGGGCCCAGATATTGAGTTCTCAACCAAAGGCCAACCACCACTTCCTACCAGACAGACTTCCTGTTGTGGGATAAGTAGATAATCAGATTGTATGAGCAATGGATTACCTTTTCTTGCAGTTGACTTCATTCCTCATTACTACTGGTAGGCATCCTCATTACACAGATGAGAAAACTGTGTCACAGTGAGTTTAAATAATTTTTCCAACATCACACAGGTAGAAAGTGGAGAGAAGAGTGATGAGGGTACCTGTTTGGGCTGACTTGGAGAGATGAATTTTAAAGCTTGCACTGGGGAAGGAAAGTGCTTGGAGAGCATCTCTAGGGATTGTGTGAGATACTGAGATTGATAATGTGGGAAATTGAAACTTTTAAGATGTTTTGCTTTCTATTGTAAATATACTTTCCCTTTGGTATTTCTTTTAGAGAGGCTGCGGTTAGCAATTTAGATAGATTTTATTTCCTTAATGGTTGTTGAACTATGGTTCATATATAAATGATATAATACATGAAAAGCACTCAGTGCATGCCTGGCACATTTAAAGCATTCAAAGAATATTAGCTGTTGTATTAATATAATAATGAAATCATGAAAATACTGTGCAGTCTTCAAGCAAACCAACCTGACTGTGGGTTAAACAAAGTCCTCTGCTAGAGCTCATTTGTGAGAAAATCTTTCATTGACTTATAAGAGATATACTTCCAGGGCATGTCTGTTTAATGCCAAGGTTCAGGAAGAAAACAACAACCCCCAATATGCACATGTGTGCACACACACACACCATATCCGTTATTTGCTCTCAGTAAACTGACCAGATTTATCCAAATTTAAGAAGTGAATTCATTTTAAAGTACTTGCATTTCAAATTTTACTTACTCTTGGAAACACAAGATAGTTATAATTCCATATCTGAAATCTAAGGCATTAATGATTTAACAAATGTTATTGAGTGTCTATGTGTGTGAAATTTTGTGAATAACGGGTAGGTTATTTTATTTCATCATATATTTTCTTTTTACATAGCATAAATCCATATTATTGGATTTTAATATCAAAGATATTATATAAAGATAAAATAAATAAAAATGTATTACGGAATGTAGAAAAGTGAGTGATCAACTATGCTCAGAAGTAAGAAAAGTTCTTATGGAGCTATCACTTTTTAAGCTGGAGGTGGAAGGATGCATTATGCCCAAAGAGATGTTAGAGTGGAAATAAGAATGAAATGCATTCTAGATTGAACAAACAAGGAATGGGAGAATGCTCAGCAAATGTTAGTTATTGATGCTGAATTGCAGAATATTTGGGAAGAAGTACCAGTGATTCTCTAGGAAAGTTAAGAAGTATGGTCTTTAGCATAAAATTAGAATTTTTTTCCTGGTAGTTGTGGAAAATAACCACATTATTCTTCTAGAAAAGACTACCTGTGGTAGTGAATGTGAGGGATTTAGCAACTGAGAGATGAGGTGTGGGAACAATTACCTCCCTACTTGCTTAGGCAAGTAGTTTTCCTATAGCTGGTAAAATACATTCCTAAGTAATATAGAGGGCTACTACACAGTCCATTTTTATTGATGAGAAAATTGTACTCAGAGAATTTGAATAACTTGCCCTAAATCTCATAGGTAATAAATAGAAGTAAGATCAAAGAGATAAGATATTAAGTATCTTTGAGATGATTAATGTTATAATTAGTATGTTGTCAGTAGAAATAGTCTAAAAAAGCTGAAGAATGTTTTGGAGAATTTTATAGGAATTGATAGGACATGCAAAGAAAATCCAATCTGACCTGAAAGTTTACATTCTTGGTGAATCAGGAGATGTATTTTTCTAGAGAAAGCTTCCATTGGGTATATTTGGACTAGGGTGAGATTTCACCACAATGCAGAAATAACCCATGTGCAGGTTGAAAGCCAAAGGATAGGTGTGAACTTGTGTGCAAAAAGAGATACAAAATGGAGGAAAGAATCAGGAAGTAGAGAGAACCTGGGACCTTTGGGAATGCCTACATATAAAGGGATAAGTGAAAGGTGATCTTTGAAAATGTCAGTGGGTGAACTATTGCTTTCCTTCTTCTATGACATATTATGTATGATGAAGTAGATTAAGCATCATACATTATCAAGACTCTTGATTTCTGTATTTTTGTAATTAAATTTGCATACACGTACACTTCTAAATTAGCTTTCAAAGTATCTTATCTTAAAATAATCCAATTTCCATAGAAAATTGTGGTCTGATTTCCAGGGGACTTTGGTTAAAAATGAGGAAATATTCCCATAGTAAAAAGAAGATATATTTGCAGTAAACCTCATATGCTGAAGAAAATAAAGAAAACAAAACAAACAGAAAGCAAACACATTTGTTCTGGACATTCCTCAAGATATGTCATGATGGGAATATCTAGAGAAAGCAGATGTTTTGTCCTAACTCACATAGCAGTCTGTCAGGGAAACTGTGACTGAAAACAAACCACACTGAAGAGCTCTACCCTAGCCCCAACACTCCCACCCCCATCTCCCCTGCTCCCCATTTCAAAATAATTCTTAGAAATTGTTCTCGGAACTACAGCCTCCTCTTCCATTTCCATATGAGGCAAAAAGAATTTCTCCTGTCCTGGCTTTGAATACTTAATTTCTGGACACATCTGTTTCTCTTCGGGAGTTAACTTTTAAAAGTAACCTTTCAGAAGATGAAAGGGAGGCATGAAACATTTTTATTTTCCTGAAGACTCTCATTTCTCTTCTCTCAGGAGACAATTGCACCTGGGAGCCTTCTGGTTCACTTTAAGCAAAAACTACTGTTCCATTTAAAAAAATAAGAAAGTGGGAAAACAAAGTGGTTTGTAAACGGACACAACGTAAGCAGGTTTTCTTTTAATTTGTGCCAATTAGTTGACCATTGGTGTCTAACGTTCCTGTTTCGTTCAAAAAATTCTCTACTTAAGTTCCCAAACATTATAAATCTCAAACTCAGTGTCCAAGCCTAACTTTTATGTTTACCGCTTTGCTTTCCAACGTGTGTATGTTCTCACTTAAAATTAAAGAACAAAGGGAATAATTGCAAATATAATTATGTCACGAAGGGCTGTTTATGTAGTGTGTAGTTAATTATAGCTGCCCAATTACACTTCTAAAGCCAACTCCTTGTTTTGTCGTTTAAAGACATTGCCGAAAACTATTAACAAATTGTCGTGTAATTAGTAGATTCAAATCAGATGACTTATGAGATCATAATGAATTCAATTTACAATTTATCCCCCATACCATTTGTGCTGTTAAGCATTTTGGGGACTGTTGAGACAATGCTATGCTTTGTTTTTATATTAATCATCCCACGTAAAGCTCCTTACAAAGCCTACAGGGCAAAGAAGAGATTACTAACTTCTAATCTTTTACTGCCATCATTCACTGAGAAATTGGCATCACTTGTGTGATATTCCAGCCAATATGAGTTAACCTGGGTGTAATGATGTGGAAACATTGGACAAACCCAAACTGAGAGACATTCTCCAAAATCTCTTGCCTTCAATCTTCAGAAATGCTATAGTCAAAATAGGTGAAAAACTGAGGAATATTCTATTGAAAGAGGCTATAAAGACATGATAAATGGGTGCAACCTGTGGTCTGGGATGGGACTCTTAAAATAAAGGGTATCATCGGGATAACTGACGAAACATAAATGAGTTCTGTGAGGGAAGGTTATGTGGAAGTTATTTGTATGATTCTTGGAAATTTTCTGATATTTTGATATTTTTTTCAAAATGAAGGTAAAAAATATTAGCACAATACCAACATTATGATTCTGTCTTTTATGTATAGAAAGGCTACTAAAAATCGGTACTGATCAATACCACCATACTGTCTCGTAGAGCATAAATTCTGTGGAGACAGAAGCTCTGTGTATTTTGTCCACTTCTAGCCGGGCTCAATAAATATCTGTCAAACTTAATAGATCTGTGAAGAGCTAGATAAACAGTACTTCCTCATGAAACGCTCAATGAACAAGTGACCTGACAGTATGTAGAATCTGTACTTAGCATGTTTTTGTTCTCATTCTGGGAGTCAAAAACAATCCCCATTCTATGGCTTCCTCATGGAAGGAGAAATACTGCATGCGGTGTTTGGACACAGATCTAGAACGGAGGCTCCCTGGGGCAGAATCCTGGTTGTGAATTTCAGTGATGTGAAAGCCTGGGCAAGACAATTTTATTTCCAAGCCTTGGTATTTTTACATGTGAAATGGGATGATGAGAATACTGGGTGGTTGTAATGGAGATAAATATGATCAATATGAAGGAGTAAGAAGAACAAGAATTCACCTCTGCCGGTTTTAAGATGTATGTGATCTCTCTCCCTCTCTCTGTGTCTCTCTCACACACATAGGACACACAGAGGTTATCTAAATTCTTGTGGTCTAGTAACTTGCAATGAGGCAATCACAAATAAAAAAGGAAGGGAAATACTAATACTAATGCATGTTCATTAATTCATTTCTTTATTTTTTATCCATTATTTGTTGAGTGACTACTATGTACCAAGTACCATTCTAGGTATGGGAGATATGTCAGTGTTATGTCAGAACAAAATACTAAAGTTCTGTTGGCCTTAAACTATAGTGTGCATAGAAACCATGACCTCAAACTATAGTGCATGTAAAAATCACTAAAAGAAGTCCTGATCCTTTTGTCTGGTTGGGGCTCAGGAAGATACACATTTAATAAGCAGTTATAGATGCTCAGCACTATAGCACTTCTAATAATCACTATTAGACATTACTAGTAATATTGAAAGTGTATTTACCATTATCTCATTTAACCCTTACGACAATCATATGAATTAGGTGCTGCTATTATATTTCATGGCTGAGCAATCTGAGACAGAAACGTGTGTCTTGCTCTTGGTCATATAGCTAGCATAAGGCCAATTCAGAACTTGACCCGTTTTGTCCAAGGCTTAAGCCAGCTCTAGGCTAGCCTGCTGTCTTAACAATTTCAGGAGGCAGAGCCGTGGACTTTGGCATGCCTTATAGCAGGTAGTGCAGTGGGCTGGCTCACTGGACAGCCTTGGAGTGGCTGAGGCTCGGTGCCTATCTTTAGTCCCAGTGTATAGTCACATGCTGACTCCAAGTGAGTGAGCATGCTCAGTTGAGGTTCACAAACACATAAAAGTTACTGATGAAAATCCCAAAATAAATGTACCAGAAAGAGATTATTAAATGACAAGTGAATGTTGCCTGCAATAAAACAAAAAATAAGAGAAAGAAAAAAATTTTCTGAATACTACATGTGACTAATATGTTTTAATCCTATATGTGTAAACACTCATAAAATGTTCATTTTCAGTATGGTGTGGGGTAAAGAGAAAGACTGCGAGAAATTGAGGGCCCACTGCCCCTAGTCACAATCTATACAAAGTAAAATTGCAACCTTGACTGCTTTATGCCATTGTAAGACCTAATCATATTCATGCCAAGTCACTTTCTATATGCGGTTCTGTCCCATCTCAGGCATTCTTGTTATCAGTAAACAAAGTATAGCCCAAAGCTGGATGGGTGAAGAACACTTGGTGCTGAAATTCATTATTTTTGGTCTCTTTCTCTGCCTTCTTACACAAAACTCCACATAAATATATGTCCCTCTTGGCCTCTCTCCCAGTCCCCTTTTGTCAAAGAGCCATCATTTTTAGCTTCTAATGAATCAGAGGACTTATCTTCAGAGAAATTCAAGAAGCTTTTAAGTTGGTTGGTTTTGTACTTCAGTCATGATAGCCACAAGCTAAAAATGTGTACGAACTGCAGAAACAAGCTCTAGATGAAGTTTCTGGAGTTAATAGTGAAGATGCCATTCACACTCAAACCCAGTTGCCAAGCCCTTTTTCTAAAATACATCCTGATGGAAGGAGTCTGCTCTGAACGTCTTGGGAAGGATGTAGAAAGGGAAGTTTGGCATTTACTCTGAGACATAGTTTCTTAAACACCAGAATCACCTGTAGTATGTGCTAAAAGTGAAGATTCTTAAGCTCCTCCAGACAAACGAACCACGATTTCTAGGAATTTTTGCATTTTTAGTGCATACTCAAATTTGAGCCTCCAGCACTAACAGCTGCATATTATTAATAATGCTTTCCATGAGCAGCTGAAGGCAGTGATTGGGATGTTATGCCTCTCTGCTTTAAGACTCTGTAACAACAAAAACAACAATAAGTTCCAACATGTTTGCATACTAGAGTCCAGATGCGTAAGTGCTAGGTGCTACATATTTCACTGAATTCTTAAAATACTATGGTCCATGTACTCATTTTTTTTTTCTCTTTTATAGATGAGAAAACTGACACTGAGAGAAGTTATGTAACCTGCTGAGTGTCTCAGAGCCAATTTCTAGGACAGCTCACTTTGGAACCTAGAACTGCACAACTCCTAAGGCCATATATATTCTCAAATGCTATATTCTATGTAAACAATTTATAGTTAAAAACACTAGGCAATTTACTAATTGCAAAGTGTTCTGCAAATAAATACACACACACACACACCCCTCGTTCTAGCTAATATTTGGTTTTTGACCCCAGTTTTAGATACAGAGCTCCCAAACTGGTGTCATTTCCTATGTGATAGGAGTGTCTGACACAGAGCTCTTAGATTCCTAGGAACTTCCTGGGTGATAGGAACATTTTTTGTTCTAATGGGGTGATTCTTGATGGTCTCCTAGATGGGGGCCGCATACCAGAAACACCAAGTTGTAATTAGAAGCTTGGAACTTTTATCAGCACTACTCCCTTTCCTCCTCCAGAGAGGAGAGGGGGGCTGGAATATGACAACAATGTATCATGCCTACATGATAAAGCCTCCATAAAATTCTTAAAGGAGTAGATCTGGACAGTGGCCAGGTTGGTGAAAACATCTATTGGCCAGACGGTCACACACCCCAATCCATGGGGCCAGAAGCTCTTGTGCTACCTACCCTTCCAGACTTGCCCTTTATCTTTCCTCATCTGGCCCTTCATTTGCATTGCTTATCATACCCTTTATTATATACTAAACTGGTAAATGTACATAACTGTGTCCTTGAGTTCTGTGAGCTATTCTCACAAATGAACAAAACTGGAAGGAGTTGTGGGAACCCAAGATTTGTAGCCAAGTCAGACAGAAGTGAGGGTAACCTGAAGACCCACTACTTACAACTGGTATCTGAAGTGGGGGGGCAGTCTGGTGGAAATGAGCCCTTTACTGGTGGGGTCTACCCTAAATCCAGGCAGTTATTTCCAGAATTGCTTGCTGTGGAACACCCATTCATCTGAGGTCAGAAGTGCTGTCAGTGTGGTAGTTAGCAGTGTGAGAGTTTAAAAGAAACAGTAAGTTCTTCCTTAGATGGGTTTTTACATACATTAGTTCTTTTGATTTTCATCCAAACTGAATGCACTAGGAAGGTATTACTAATTCCATCTTACAGAGAGCTTTAGAGTGCCTCCACATCCAGGAATTGGTTTTGCTAAGACCAAGTCTCCAGATTTCTACTGTCCCCATCTCTGGCAGCTCATTGGTTTCATTGCCATATCTAGCAGGCAAAGAGCTTTCAGTTCCTTCGTTTAAACGAGGTGCTATTACACTTTACCCTCTAGTAGCTAGCTGGCTACTGAGCTGTTAGTAATGGGCTTATTTGAGAGCATTTGGTGATGACACCTTGACCATGCTGTTTGACAGGTGAGAAGAGATGCTGAAGATAGTAAGAGCAGCCAGAAAAACCCAATAAGGAATTGTTCAGGTTTGGAATGGCAACATCTTCTTGCTCTCTTATCCCCAGATAAATGATTCCCATTTCATTTTTGCAACTGGAGCTAGTAACAGTGATTTTGAAAAAAAATTTTAGGGATAATCTGAGCCCTTGGACCTCCAATGCCATTTTCAAAGCTAATGTTGCTTTTTTCTTATCTGGCTGACACCAGGTGTTTCATAGGCAATGTGTAACATCTACTCTTCCATTTGTAATAATCTAGCATCACCTGAAATGTTTGAAAAGGGCTTTATGATCATTTTAGCTCATTACTTCTCACTAGCCCTGAGGTAATTCAGCACTGAAGTCATCAGGCAGATATTATTAGAGCTATTAATACTAATAATAGCAATAAGTTTAGTGCTATTGTCATTTTGGCAAATGGCCTGAACCCCGAGGAGCTGAAAGTGACGACTGTCGATCTATAGGTTTAAAAAAATGGTTTAAATCATATTCAGACTATAGTGTCTAAAGATGCTGGGGGAATTTTCTGCAGGAGATGCAGCTTTACATGCGAAGAATGATTCCCAGCTTCCTTAGATGGCTCATTACAACATATGTCACAGCACAGAAACAACAAAAAAATAATACTATACCAGAGAATCATTGTAACAGGGTCATTGTCACATGTAGATATGCAACAGATCTATAACGGATACCACTTAATACGAGTGTTTTCATCACAAGGGAAAATATTTACAAATACTCAGAAGCAAAGACATAAATGATTCTACTTAGAATATAATTTAAACTTCTAGCTCTGGCTTCTAAGTTAGTATAACCTGTCTTCTCCTATGAGCTTATCCATTGATTACCTGATTCCGCCCCTATAATAGCCTTCTTTCTCATTCTTTAACTCTAAGACTTGTGCTTGATTTAGGACTTCTGAATATGCTTTTCATATTCCCTACATTACTTCTCCACCGATTGTTACATGACTGGCTCCTTCTGGTCAAGCAGAATTCAACTCAAGTGTCACCTCCTCAGAAGCCTTTGCTGACCATCCTAGCTAGAAAGGGACTTTATGATTATTGTGTGACTGTTTCATTTCTCTTTCATAGCACTTATCACCATCTGAAATTATCTTATTTACATATCTAGTTTTATGTATCCTTCCACCTTGGCCCCTGGACTGTAAGTTGCCTAAGGGCACAGAGTTTGTGTGCTTTGCTCACCTTGTGGAAGAGAGCTCCTGGCAAAAACTAGGTGCTTGATAATTATAAAAATTAATATTGACTGGATGGAAAAGCCAGGTACACACTGTCCTTAGGGACTTATAGGTATTAATGTATTTATTCCTCACAAAAACCCTGTGAATTAGATATTGCTATGGACTGAATGTTTGTGTCACCGTCAAATTCATACGTTGAAATTCTAACCTCCAAGGTGTTGATACTAGGAGGTGATCTCTGGTGCGTCATTAGGTTACGAGGGTGGAGTTTAATGAATGGGTTTAGTGCCTTTATAAAAGAGACCCTAGAGAGCTAGCTTGCCCCCTCTGCCATGTAAGAACACGTTAAGAAGACAACCATCTATGAAGAAATGGGCCCTCACCAGATACCAAATCTGCTTGGCACCATGATCTTGGACCTTCCAGTCTCCAGAATTGTGAGGAATAAATTTTTGTTGTCTATAAGCCACCCAGTTTATGGTAGTTTGTTAGAACAGCACAAATGAAACCACTTAAAAGCATAAAGTGGAACAAAAATCAAAATGGCTGCACTAATGCTTCAGCAAACCTTGATTTAAACTAAGTAACCTTTCTCTCTCTTTCACAAACCTACCCTCCTCCCTTCTTAGCCTTTTGTTTCAGGAACCTGCTACCTAAAAACATGACAAAGGAGGCTGGCAGTGTGAACACAATTCCTTTCAAAACTGTTTAGATCCTGTATTTCCTATAAAACCCCCTAGCCCCTTCCTCCAGGGGGCTTGTAGTTTTTTTGAAGGCCTTAGCCTGCTGCAGCCTCCTTTGTCCCGCAAAGCAAAAAAGCTATTGCTCCTCTTTATCCCAAACTCTGTCTTTGTATTATATTTTGGCTCCAAAGCATGGAGATTGGTTTTCCACAACACAGATGAACTAAAACAGGTACTGTTGTTGTCCCCATTTTGCAGATGAGAAAACTGGGTAACACAGAGGTTAAGCTTTTGCCTTAAGTTACACAACTAGTAACAGAACAAGGATTCAAACTCACACAGTCTAGGTATGACCACACCAGCACTATAAAAGTGGGCTGAGTACATCAGTGAAATAATGTATGGACACACATGACCACACGCATGTATACAACGTGTTCATACATTTATATGAACACATACACGCTCATGTATTTACATAACTGCCCTGCATTTCTCGAAGTATAAACAGATTTGTGCTGATGTACCCGTCTGGTACCTGCCTTTGCAGATCATCAGATTAGAGTAATGCATATTCACTGAGAGTATGGGAGGAACCAAAGAAAGAAAGGTCTACCAAGATATCAGTATTAACCACGTGGTCATGAAGTTCTAAGATACTTGAAAGAGACCTAAATGTCTCATAGATGTCATTGTGGGGTGGAATCATTTATAAAGCACAAAATGATGGCCCCAAATAAGTTTACAGTTACATAAAATAGTTAATCTATTTAAAGATCAATTTCCAAGAATAGCAAGCTTTATAATATAAATGTTACAGAATTAGAGAATTTAAATTTTATTTCATTTTATCATTTTTTAAAGTTTTTAGTTATTTACTTGTCAGAGAGAGAGAAAGAGCACAAGCAGGGCAGCAGCAAGCAGAGGGAGAAGCGGGCTCCTCACTGAGCAAGGAGCCTGATGCAGGATTTGATCCCAGGACCCTGGCATCATGACCTGAGCTGAAGGCAGATGCTTAACCCAGACACTTAACTGACTGAGCCACCCAGGCATCCTTAGAGGATCTAAATTTTAAAGGACTGTAAATATCATCTCATTCAATGATCCAAAAGCTGCATGGTTTGTTATACTATTCAGAACATTTTCATATATGTACGTACACATATAAACACAAGTGTATATGCATATGTTTTTTCTCACTTGACCCTTAAATCACATAGAAAGGCATGTAAAATTATCCTCATTTTACCAATAAAAAAATTGAGACCAAAAAGAAATTTTGAATAGTTTATATGTGGATTACTCACAAGTACAATTGGGAGAAGGAACTTCAAAGAGAAAAGGATTAAAAATTTTTGAATGACTGCTATGTATAAGCACTATGTTAGATGGTCTACCTATGCTATTTTACTTAATTCTCACAGCAATGGTTAAGGTAGATCTTACCAGCTGTCCCACTCACAGGACATGGATCCAGCTTTAAATATAGAACCACCTGCCAATAGTAATGCGGCTATTTAATAGGGAGTGAGTGAGAAGGCCAACCCAACAGTTATGACAATACAATGAACAGTTGAAATAATGACTCCATATTCATATGTATATTTTGTACTCTGTCATTACACTGTGAAAAATTTACATCCACAGTGGCAAGTCCTAGTGAGAGATGTGTGAAACACTGTCTTTGGGAAGAGGACTGTGTTATAAGTGGTTTTGGTCAGTAAAAACTACGTACAGTCAGTGTTTTTGAGAATCACTTGCAAACCTTAATTCTAAACATGTAGCAGGAAATATTTATTTGTCATTCAATCAGTTCTGATTTGTAAAACCTGGCAGCAAAAGAAAAGATAAAGGAAAAAATTATAAGCACCCATTTGGTGGGAATAGATTTTTAGAATAATTTCTTCATATGTAAATAATTTACAAGGTAGTTGAATAATTTTGGCTATCATATCTGAATGATGAGAAAAATCTTGATAATTTAAAAGTTGGACTCATGCAGTTCTCACTTTTTAATACAAAATCAAAACGCATCATGGATAATTTGCATTTGAATCTCTGCTGTAGAGCTTCAGTTAGAGAGCTAGAGAGCTAGGCATAGCACAGTGTGAAATCATTTATTTTCAAATTTAGCTATATCAACCATTTACAAATAATCATATAATTTCCCCATATCTTCTTCTTAGCATTAATCCACTATTCTAATGACTGAGCTTGAAATATTTTTTCCATTTGATTAAGATACTGAAGATAATATTATCAATTCTTTTATTATAATTTGTCTTCTTAGAAATCTAACATAGATTTCATGTATCTCTAGGGTTACAAATCTCTAGCTATAAATATCCCTATCTATCTATTTATCTATCCATCTATTTATCTACTACCTACTTAACTAAAATCTTGTCCATTAGGTAATTTTTTCTTGCAAGATAAGAAAATCAACTTGCTATCGATCTATCTATCTATCTATCAATCTATCCATCCTTGTTATCATAGTGGTTGTAGCATTCCAAAAGGAATATACCAGTAAAAATGAAATTCTTGCATTAAGGAGGAAAAAAGGATGTAATTTGCCCGAGCATTGTTTTATTTTGATTTGAATATGTGTACAATTCAAACTTTAAGCTGTCACTACATTTAAAAAGTGGTGAAAACATGGTAATTACATAATTAAGTAATATCCCTGTTCTGTTTAAAGTAAAATAGTACCATGAAAAATCACCATTTATCTTCCTTGAAGGTAGAGGCAAGGATATAGACAGTATCTTTTTTATTTTACAAACATATGCACATCTGTATTGTTAAATACTTCCATGAAAAATTTTACCTACTAAAATATGAACTAGTTCTTAGACTTCTGAGAAAATCTGACAACCTCTTGCTCATTAGTTCACAGAAATTAAAAAATATATATCTTGCCTGACACATACATGATAGTTTCATTTGAATTAAAACTCTCCCCCCATGAAACATACCTTTCCCTATTATGGACTGTTGGCATGGTTTCAATGTATACATAGCTCATATTCTATCAACATTTTTTTGGAGTAAATTGTTGGAGTATTTTCTTGTGATATGATTATCTCTGTTATCAAAGACCAAAAGGACAGACCATATAGAAAATAAAACAGAGAAAATGCACCTGAGCTAAAAGAAGATTTCCTTTTAACAAGGGATGTTGAGTGCTGGAATAGGTTACTTCAGTGGAGAAGCTGGAATCATTTTCTCTGAAAATGATTAGAAATATGATATGTGTGAATCTCTCTGTGAGTCATCTGTGTCATTCTATTTCAAGGCAGGGCATTGACCTTTATTTTTTTAAATAGAAATACTTCTAAAATTTTTGATTGTAGAAATAAAGTGTGCTTATCATAAAAGTACAAAAGTACTGAAAATAAAATGAACTTGGAATCCTATATCAGTACCACTTGGAATATTTTTGTGCTTTTCATTCATGCCAATAAATACAAGTATATTAACTAATTAACCAATTTCATTCATTCATGTATATATACATTTATTCCTTCATCAAATATTGATAATGCAATTTCTGAGTATCAGTCATTATTCTAGTCACCAAAGACAGTGAATAAAACAGAAAAGTCCATGGACCCATAGGATTTATATTCTAGAGTGAGGAGACAGAAAAGAGAAAAAAAATCAACAAGCAAATTCATGGTTTGACTGATGATGATAAAAGCCTTGGAGAAAAAGCAGGGTTAGGCAAGTGACGAGTTTTGCTAGTTCACACAAGGGTGGTCATGGAAGGCCTCTGTAATCAGATGATTGTGTGTAGAGGCCTGAAGGGACTGACCCTCCCACTGCCAAAGACTTGATAATTCAGAGAGAGTAAACCAGCAACAAAAACCTAGGTGACAGCCTGGTGTGTTAGGAATCCTACAGAGACAGGGTTAGATGGAAAATATCTCGAAATCTTGACTTGAATTTCTATTATTCTTTTCAATTGAAGACTTTAAGCTTCTTTAAACCTGTCTCTTTGATACCAACCCAATATCCTTCCTATCATAGTATTTTGCACAGAGGTTTATCATCTAATATCAGAGATTTTATCCTCTCAGATTGAGTGCGGCTCTGAAGGATGATTTTTCTAGGCAACAGTGGCTTAATGCATCTACTATTTATGCACTGCTTCCCAGGTCTCCCACAGTGTATCTATGCTATCATTTGTTGGTTTGTACAAAGGATGAAAGCTGTGTTTCCTAACTGGCCTTACAGAAAATGCATAATTATGGTCTTTAACTTCTTCAGGAGACTTTCATCAACAGAGAATGAAGCAACTTTAACTTTTGTGTTATTACCAGAAACACCTGGCCTTTCCAGGACATAAGACTTGCCATATTGCATTTCTCCTTCTTCACCAAGGTGATACAAAAGTGGGGAGGGGTATCAGATGACTCTGTTAATCCATTGAGTAGTCAGTCCATTAAATATATGAGCCTGTCCATATCTATTATCAATCTTTTTACAATGTCAGTACTTTTCTCTGAATTATTCCACATGTATAATTTAAAATGAAAAATTTTGGTTTCTAATTCTTCATAATAGCAATGGAAAGGTACCTGCTCCAAATAATTTTAAATGCACAAATTACAGCAAATAAGTATCTCCCTTCCTATAAAGAAAAGCAACACTGAGATAACAAGATCTCATTGGGATCTCAGAAGTCCATCTACTTCAGTTACCTGCTTTGCAAGATAGAGAATTATAGTCATGTAGTATTTTGGGAGGGTGATTCTGTCATTTGGCTTAGAACTCTTACCTTTAGGTAAATACTTCTAGACACTTCTTAAAAATAAAGTCCGTCCTTCAGTCTGATCTAAAATGCTTGTGGTATCAAGTCTAACATATCACACTCCAAATGAGGAATTCATATAGCTGAAGGGGATCTTAGATGAAATTGCCTTCCACCCACCATTCATTAAGCAAATAAAGTAACTGAGTCCAAAAAAGATTAAGTGACTTGACTGGGGTCATATAAGTGTTCTATAGAGTCAGGACTAGAATGTGTGTTTGTGTGTTTGTGTTCCTTATTTCAAAGTGCAGGTCTAAGCCATGTTGAAGTTTAGCTAATCTGAAATTATGGGCAGAAAATTTACTATGGATAATACTTGCAAAGGAAGATTCCATGTAAATGGGAAAA
Organism: Ailuropoda melanoleuca; assembly: GCF_002007445.2. Classification (NCBI taxonomy): domain Eukaryota; kingdom Metazoa; phylum Chordata; class Mammalia; order Carnivora; family Ursidae; genus Ailuropoda; species Ailuropoda melanoleuca. The sequence goes on along the minus strand of NC_048221.1, from coordinate 42,635,405 downwards.
CAAATGTTAACATGCAAATCCTGCAGCCATCAGTTCTAATTTGTCCTTTAAACTCAGGCGATGGCCCTACTCCATTCCTTATTATCTGGGGGTCTGAATATGGCTGAAAAATCAGTATGGAACCTCATCATCTTCCACAAGTTATTGAGCATCCACTGTACATGTGGTGCTGAAGTCAGCACTCTGCACTGCAGCCTCCTTCACAATCTGGTCCCCAGGGCCAGGGCAGCAATTTCTGCCTGTAATGCTTGCCTCAGACTAGATTAGGAAGTGTGTCCTGACCAAAGAACATCCTGTTTCCCAGCTAAAATTCTCATCAAAATTCCTTTTAAATTTAGTGATTCCTTATCATCAAACACCATGTTCCCAAGCCTTTAAAACGCATGTTTTTCCAACACTACTGGCTGCTTATTTCAGATCTGTCCCTGCTCAAAAGATTTTCTTAGTCAAGAGACTTTCTATGATTTCACACAGTATATACTCTGACACATTTGTACCTGGATAAGATATCCACTACTTAGAAATTTTTTTTACCCATTATTCACTGAAAAGGTTTAATTGCACATCACCCAGCTAGGCTGTACTCAGGGAGTTGGACCCAATTACAACATAAGCAGAAGAAAACATAAAGCAAATAGATATTGCAGAAATTACATAATGCCTCCACTAATCAAATATAAATTAATTTTACATTAGCTCATGCTTTGGATTATCCATGCTCCATTTGCTCCTGCTGTTACCTTTTACTATCCATAGATGTGAGATTAATGTGGATTGTTTTGTTAACATTTGACAAATGTCAAAACATAGCATCTCATACCCCACTAGTGACCTCGCTCTGATTTTCAGCCTATACACTCTCTACTTGAGTCTTTCAGATCTGATCTCTGTGGGAGTCAAATGCATTCACCAGGGTTTTGCAAAATAATGAAATGTAACACCATAATGAAAGTGCATGTCCCTGGTGCCAGGTTACTTTATGAATTCCAAAATCATTTAGGTTCAGTGAATGAGACTTGTAAGTGCCTCTAATATGATCAAATGGGGATCAGCACACTCACAGATACTGACTCCTTTCTAAATGACCTCTTTATAAAACGTCCCCCTTTATGATGGAATTTTTTTTCCAATTTTACTGAGAAATAATCGACACATATCTCTGTATATAAGTTTAAGGCATAAAGTGTGATAGTGTGACTTAAATATACTGTGAAATGATTAGCACAATAGGTACAGCTAATATCTATCTTCTTATACGAATACAATTAAAAAAAGAGAAAAACAAAAAAATTTTTCCTTGTGATGAAACTGTAGTATCTATTCTCTTAACAACTGTATGTCACACAGCAGTGTTAGCACAGACCCCATGCTGTGCATTATATCCTAGAACTTGTTTATCTTATAACTGGAAGTTTGTACCTTTTGACCACCTTCCTCCCATTCCCCTTGCTCCACCCTCTACCTCTGGTAAATACAAGTCTGATCTCTCTTTCTATTAGTTTGTGTCTTTTTTTCAGTTTCCACATATAAGTTGAGATCATGTAGGTATTTGTTTTTCTCTGACTTATTTCACTTAGCATAATGCCTTCCAGGTCCATCTATATTGTCACAAATGGTAGGATTTCCTCATTTTTATGGCTGAATAATACTCTATTGTGTATATGTATATATATGTATGTGTGATATGTATTTTGAGGATGAACAACTTCTCTGTCCATTTATTCATTATTCATTGATGGACACTCAGATTGCGTCTATGTCTTGGCTATTACAAATAATGCTGCTACGAACAGGTATCTTTTTGAGTTAGTATTTTAGTTCCGCTGGATATATTCCCAGAAGTGGAATTACTGGATCATATGGTAGTTCTAGTTTTAATATTTTGAGGATCCTCCATACTGTTTTTTATAGTGACTGTATCAACATATCATCCAACCAACAATGCACAGGGTTCCCTTTTCTCCACATCCATGCCAGCATTTCTTATCTCTTGTCTTTATGATGATGGCTATTCTAACAGGCAGGAGGTGATATCTCACTGTGGTTTTAATTGGGATTTCTTTAACGACTAGTGATGTTGAGCACCCTTTTATGTACCTGTTGGCCTTTTGTATACCTTCTTTGGAGAAATGAATATCTAGATCCTTTGCCAATTTTTAAAATTGGAGTATTAGGGTTTTTTTATTATTGTTATTAGCATGAGTTGCTATAGCATGAGTCTTTTATATTTTTTGGATATTAACCCCTTATCAACTATACGGTTTGCAAATATTTTTCCCCATTCCATAGGTTGTCTTTTCATTTTGTCGACCACTTCTTTTTCTTTGCAGAAGCTTTTTAGTTTGATGAATTTCCACTTGTTTAGTTTTGATTATGTTGCTTGTTCTTTAGGTGTCCTATCCAAGAAATTACAAAGACCCATGTCAAGGAGCTTTATTCTTATCATTTTCTTTCAGGAGTTCCATGCATTTTAGTCTTTAATGCATTTCAAGTTAATTTTTATAAGTGGTGAACAATATGCATCCAATTTTTCCCGTGTGAATATCCAACTATCTAAGCACCATTTACTGAAGAGACTGTCTTTTCTCACTTGAGAATTCTTGGCTCCCTGTCAAATATTATTAGATCATATATACCTGGGTTTATTTCTGGGCTCTCAATTCTGTTACACTGATGTATTTGTTTTTATGCCACTACCAAACTATTTTGAGGATGTTAATTTATGATGCCTCCTACTTTGTTTTTCATTCTCAGGATTTATTTGGTTATTTGACATCTTTTGTGGTTCCATAAAAATTTTAGTAATGTTTTTTCTACTTCTGTAAAAAATGCCACTGGAATCTTGATAGGGATTATATTGAAGCTATAGATAGCTTTTAGTACTATTGACATTTTAACAGTATTGATTTTTTCAGTCAATGAACACAGGATTCCATTTATTTGTATCTTTTTGAATTTCTTTCATCAATTTTTTAGTTTTCAGAGTAGAGATCTTTTACCTCCTTAAATTTATTCCTAAGTATTCCTGTTTTTGATGTTAGTATCAATGATATTAATCTTTTAAATTTCTTTTTCAGAACTTTCATTGTTAGTGTTAGAAATGTTACTGATTTTTTTATGTTAATTTTGTATCCTGCAACTTTTGAATTCATTGATTAGATCCAACAGTTTTTTGATTGAGTCTTTGGGGTTTTCTACATATAAAATCATGTCATCTGCACAAGGAGATAATTTTTCTTCTTCCGTTCCAACTCTGATACCTCATATTTCTTTTTCTTGCCTGATTGCTCTAGCTAGGATTTCTAGTACTATACTGAATAGGAATGATGAGAGTGTACCCTTGTCTTGTTTCTGATCTTAGAGGGAAAGCTTTCAATCTTTTACCACTGAGTACGGTGCTAGCTTGGGCTTGTCATATCTGGCCTTTGTTATGTTGAGATATGTTCCTTTTTAATTTTTTAGGAGTTTTTATCATAAACGAATTTTAATTTTGTCAAATGCTTTTTCTGCATCTATTGATGATTAGATGATTCTTTTGTTCATTCTAACAGTGTGTGTATCACATTCATTGATTTATGTATGTTTAACCATTCTTGCAACCTGGAGAGAAATCCCACTTGATCATGGTGAATGATCCTTTTAATGTGCTGCTGATTTGGTTTGCTAGTATTTTATTGAGAATTTTTGCATGTATATTCATCAGGAATATTGGCCTATAGTTTTCTTTTTTAGTAGCATCCTGTTCTGGTTTAGTATCAAGATAATTCTGGCCTCAGGGCACATGGGTGGCAGTCAGTTAAGCATCTGCCTTCCCTTCAGGTCACGATCCTGGGGTCCTGGGATTGAGCCCTGTGACAGATTCCCTGCTCAGTTGGGAGTCTGCCTCTCCCTCTCTGTTTGCCCCTCTCCCCACTCATGCTCTCTCTCTCAAATAAATAAAATATATCTATTTTTAAAGATAATTCTGGCCTCATAAAATGATTTTGGGAGTATTCTTTCAATTTTTTGAGGACTGATGTTAATTTTTAAAAGTTTGGTAAAAATTCATTAGTACAGCCATTTGGTCCTGGGCCTTTCTTTCTTGGGTGATTTTGATTACTGATTCAATCTCCCTACTAATAATTGGTATATTCAGATGTTCTGTTTCTTCCTGATTCAGTTTTGGTAAGTTGTATGTTTCTAAGAATTTATCCAGTTTCTTGGTGTCCAATTTTTTTTAAAGGTATTTATTTATTTATTTATTTATTTATTTATTTATTTATTTATCAGAAAGACAGCATAAGCGGGTGGCAGGAGGCAGAGCAGGCTGAGGGATTTAGACTTCTGAAATTCTCCCAATTGAGGGAGAAGCAGGCTCCCCTCTAACCAAGGAGCCCAATGTGGGACTTGATCCCAGAACCCTGGGATCATGACCTGAGCCAAAGGTAGACACTTAACCGACTGAGCCTACCAAGGTGTCCCGCCAATTTTTTTTATAATCGGTTATGATTCTTCAAATTTTTGTGGTATCCACTATAATGTTTCATTTTTCATTTATAATTTTGTTGATTTGGGTCCTTTTTCTTTCTTCATTGGCTAGTCTAGTTAAAGGTTTGTCAATTTGGTTTATCTTTTCAAAGGACTAACTCTTAATCTGGTTAATATCTTCTATTGTCTTTCTGTTCCCTATTTCACTGATTTATTTTTTTTTAAGATTTTATTTTTTTATTTGACAGAGAGAGAGAGAACAAGCAGGCAGAGCAGCAGGCAGAAGGAGAGGGAGGAGCAGTCTCCCCACTGAGCAGAGAGCCCAATATGGGGCTCAATCCCAGAAACTTGGGATCATGAACTGAACCAAAGGCAGATGCTTAATGGACTAAGCCACCCAGGTGCCCCACTACTTCACCGATTTCTAATCTGATCTTTATTATTTCCCTTCATCTGCAAACTTTGAACTCAGTTTATTCCTCTTTTTCTAATTCTTTAACGTGTAGAGGTAGGTTGTTTATTAGAGATCTTTCTTGCTTCTTAATGTAGGTTTTTATTACTATGAACTTCCCTCTTAAAACTGTTTTTGCTGCATCCTGCTAGTATCTGATATGTTGTCTGGTATCCTCAAGAGGATTATTCTGAATTCTTTGTTTGACAACTCATAGATCTCATTTCCTTAGGGTCAGTTATTGGAAGTTTATAAGTTTCCTTTAGTGGTGTCATATTTACCTCATTTTTCATAATTATTCCTTACATTGGTTTCTGCACAATTGAGTAATCAGGGTCCTCTTCCAGACTTTAAAGGTTTGCTTGGCAGAGACACTTCTTCACCAGGTCACTCAGTTTGAGTTTCTGGGTATGTCTGCTGGCAATGCCCTTGGGCAGGTGGGACCTACTATTACAGTCTACTTTTGGGCAAGTCAAGAGTGTGAGCTCTGAGGGTAGGAATGGAGAGGGGTGTGCCACTGGCTGAAAACAGTTGGACAGGACTGCTGGGTTGGTTCCCTATCCGAATGAGGATGGATTCCATGGTGGCCTGCATTCTCTGGTCAGGCTTACTAGATAGTAGAGACTGGATACCATACTCAGTAATAGATGAACTATGAATTAGCTTCCCTGTGCAGCAACTTGTTTGGGTACCCAAATCGGTCAAAGCGTGCACTGAATTTTTCATTAGGCAAGTTCTCCAGTTTTGCTATACTGTTGGGGGAAGCCACAGGCTGTGTTCTTTGTTCAAGTGCTACTATTCAAGTACTACTGCGTATCGAGGGCTACACAGCTTACCATGTGCTCTGGTTAGGTTCCCTGGTCAGATAGGCTAAATTGAAGGCCATATTCAGCAATGAATGGTGCTATGCAATAGAGTCCCTGCCCAGGCATAGCAACAGAAACAGCTCTAAAGAAGGGAAATTTCCTTGTTTATTGTCTTAATTCAAGCCAACACGCACCCCATTTTCCTGACTGAATAGGGCCACTGGCTTTGCCGTGGAAACTACTGGCTCTGCCCACCTGCCTCTTGGCTTGAGTGCTGCAGGGCTGTATAGCTTCCAGGAGTTGTCTCCAGCCCTTCTGGTTAGATGGGGCCAGCAGACACTCTCCAAAGCAGGGTCGGCTATGTCTCATTTCTCTTGCCTGGATTGGGGGGGGGGGCGGGGATTCCAGGCTACTCTCAATTTCCCAAACAGGTTCTCTAGTCCAGGGCTGGGAGCAACCCTCAGCTTTGCCTATGAATTAATCCCTCTGCTTCTGTATAGTGCAGAAACACCCTATAGCCAGTACTGGCTTTACCCTGGGGGGCATCAGCTCTGCTCCTTCACCTCTCAGCTTGAGCACAGTTGGACAGCACTACTTCCAGGAGTTGTCACCAGCCCTTCTGGTCAGCTGGAGCCAGAAGACACTCTCAACAGTAGGTGCAGCTGTGATTCAGTTCCTTACCTGGGCATGTGCAAGCCAGGTTCTAGGGCTGGCAAAACTCTTTGAGGATCCAAATCAGGCCGTTGCCCTCCTCCTCTCCCCAAGTTCCCCAGTCAGAGTGCACCCCAGACTTGATTCTGTAGATAGACAAAACTGCTGGTTTGGAGGACTTCTTGGGCTGCAGATATGAACCAGATCTGCCAAGATCCATGTGCTGGTTGTTGCAAGCCCCTCACCCTTCTCAGTCACAGTTTGATTTCCAGTGGTCGAGTTTTGTAGATTCTCTTGCAAGTCCCATGGAACCAGATCATGGCAGGGGCTCCCACAAAGCTACCCACAATGTTAGTGGGAGCTGGCTGTCTTTCCTGGGTTCTCTTTTCTGGAGGAACTGGAGGATCAGGGGAGTCCTCTCCATGTGGTGCTGCATCGGCTTGGGGGAAAGGAGCAATGGTCAATATGTAGCTGCTTCTCTTATTTTCTAATGCAGTCTGTTGTGGTTTCTGTGGTGCAGGGAGGGGCTGCAGTCTTACCCACTATGTTCTAGAATTCTCTCAGGGGTATCTTGTTCTTGAAAAATTCTTAGCTCTTCTTGTGAGGTGGTAGTGAAATAAGGAGTAACCTATATCACTGTTTTGATGAGAATATATATTCTCCCTCTTTTTGGATGTGAATTATCATTGTAAAGGCACACCTAAGTCCTCAGAAATGTCCTTTAAGAATCTCCTATGCTACCTACACCTGTTCACTTCCGTTTTCTTTCTTTGTACAGCTCTGACTGCTTATCTGAAAGGCTGTGGGCAGACTGAAGGAGGACAAAAGAGTAATTTTGTTAGTTAAAGAACATTATATAGCGTCTGGCAGGAACATATGGGCAGGTTCTGGGCCAGCAAGTTATGCTGCCTGAGAAACTGTAAACCAGGCTTTGAATAATCTGATTAAATTAGCAATAGGTTAAGCATCTCCTTGTTATGAATATGTACTTTTATCAGATTTGATGGTGGATAATGGATATGTTACATTTTATCTCACTAAGTCTGAACTAACCTTATATCTTAGTGAAACTCACTGTCTCGGGAATCTTGGTAAGGCCAGAGATCACTTGGTCTCTTTGCTGCAAGGACCTGAGTGCATCACATAGTCCAGCCTGGCTTGTGCACCTACTTTAGAACTGAACAGTAGAGAATCCAGTTTTGTGGCCAGTGACAACCATACTGGCCATCATGCCACATTTTCAGGGTAGTTCTTTGTGGACATCCAGTGTAAGCTGGGAAGTCCAGTGTCTGGTGCTCTTTTAGAATGGTTCCACAGTGTGATGTTGGTGTTAGTTCTAGCCAACAAACTTTGTTTATGCCCAGGTTTTAAAGTTCATTGACTGGACAATTTTGTGAATTAGCTAATATCCTTCCAATACATTTGTTGTCTGCTTAAATTATCCAGAGTTGGTTTCTATTGCTCACAATTTACAGCTCTGACTACTACTGCTACACTGTGCAATGCATATTAGTGGATAATTATGCATTTTACACCTTGTTGATAATTTAGCTCCCTACAGGGAGTTTATCAATTCCTGCATTCAAAAGAATCTTCAGTGAATAAAAACAAAAATTATAACAGTTGTCTTTCTTTATGACATCCTATGATTATTTTTTCATTCAGATTCCATTGCAAAGATACCAGTCTTTAGATTTAGTGGTGCACTGTGGGTTCATCTTGCATCAAGGAAGATAAAGTTTTAAAGATTTATAGTTTGGTCCTATCTTGTTCATGTCTTTGTTTACTGAGGTAAACAGTCAAATGAGGTATCAAATTTGGTGCCACAGTATTTGCAACTACCAAGATAAAACCACCACAAATCTTGGTTTATAATAAAAATATCCCCCTGGAGAAACTTTATGTGTAACCCAAAGAGAAACAGGAGACCTGAGGCAAAGATTTAGCTTTCAGGGTTATATAACTTTATTCCGTGTTTAATGTGGAGTTTAAAGCTCATGCTGTCGGGCAAGAGGTTTTAGACTTCTGAGCAGGAAAGTGCTGTACTTTTGAAATAAAGAGCAGGGAGAATACCATTCCCTCTCCCTTCACATTAGCAGCAAGACTTGCTCTTCAAGTGCTTCCTGCTGGTTCCCACCGAGCACAGGAAGCTATGATCTGGTGATTAAGCAGCAATATCATTATAAAAGCCAAATGAATAATCATTGTGTTAATGAACTTTATCTCAGAAAAGATTAGTTTTTTAATGTTAAGCCTCTTCCAATATGAGAGAGAAAATGTATTTCAATTTCATTTAATCAACCAGAGATGTTCATAATCTATACAATTTCATATCCTGTCTGCACATATCTCTGTAGATGTGCACACACAGTGACTTCAATGGATTATGTCTGAAGATTCTCTCAGATCTCTCTCTCTCCCCATCCTTTCCCTCCCCCCAACTGTATTTGTCTCTCTTTCTCCCTGTCTCTGTCTCTTTCTCCCTCCCTCTCTCTCACACATTGACTGCAATGAATACTATCTGATAATCCTATTCGATATTTCCATCTCTCCCTCCCTCCCCCATCTCTATGTCTGTGTGTCTGTCTGTCTTCCTGTCTTTGTCTCTTTCACACAAACATACACTCACACACATACACTCACACACACACATACACCCCTCCAGGAATAGAGCCATAATAGCTTTCATGAATTAAATAGATTTGATTTCTTGGTAACAAAGCAACATGTGGTTCACAAATTAGTAATGACAATTAAATCAACTGAGAATCAAATTTTGCCACTTAAAAGAAATTTGGAATTCTTTTTTAGAAAAAAATGAGATACTAATTCTCTTTAGAAAAGTGGTTTTATGTGCTTTGGGTCCTGAGCTGTATTATGAAGATCAATATCTTTTTAAATGTAAACCCTCCTTCCAAAAAATAAAGATCTTTGCTACATGACAGCAGAAGAAAATTTTTGTCCTTTGACCATAAACCCAAAATATCTGCATTCTCTGTCTTTCTGTATCTTATATATTCTTTTTTTTTTTAAAGATATTATTTAGTTATTTGAGAAAGTGAGAGAGAGAGCACGATCGGGGTGAGGGGGCAGATGGAGAAGCAAACTCCCCACTGAGCAGAGAGCCAATGCAGGGCTTGACCCTGAAGCTCTGGGATCATGACCTGAGCCAAAGGCAGGCACTTAACTGACCAAGGCATCCAGGCACCCCTGTATCTTATATATTCTTAAGGAAATTCCATAGACATAAAATGAGTGCCAATTGCTGCTATTATCACCCCATTTATCTCTCCTTTTTGATGCCATTGCACTGGATGCTAATATAAAGAATTCTAGATAGGATCCCTAGGGAATAGGAGTTCATAACTCAAAATGGACACTTTCAATCTAGATGAAATCATCCAACAAGAAATGCCGAATTCTCAAACGCTCCAAGAGAAGCATCTGGTCAAAAATTTTACCTTTTCTACCTTAAGAATTCTCAACTGTGGTGTCATGAGCCAGTAATAGAGAAAACATGCATGCTTCTTATCTGTACTGTAGGCCAGGGTTTTGGAAAGCTTGATATCATTTAGATGATACATGAGCAAACATTTAAAAATTATGTATTGCTATCATATTACAATGTGATTTCATGCATAATTTTACCATAGTAAAGACTAAATTAAAAAGTGAATCAATTTTAAACCGACTTAGAATGGCTACTGAGTAAATCATACTGCAGATGCTAATGCTGGTATGGCAAAACTATGATGCTTTTATGTGAATAAATGAAGCCAGAAAAGCACTATTTTAACCTTAGTGAATTACCATTTCTGATGGGACTCCAAAAACAGTGGAGAACCATTACCCAAGTTTGAGTTCTGAACAAATCAGACTTTTAGACAAGGATTTGGATACTGGTGGTTTATTTGGAGGTGATTCCAGAGTGGGGAGGAAGGGAGTGGGGAAGACAGACATGGAAGAGGGGAAAGGCAGTCAGGGCCATTGAGCTTATAATTCCAAGTCAATCACGCTGGGGATACTCTGATGGATGGTGCAGAACATAGCATGGAATTGTCCTACTGATGGGCAAGGAAGCTGTGGAACTTATCCACAACTTCCCACCTATCACTGGTTGATGGTCACTCCTGGGGAAATTAGTCTTTTGGCAATTTTGTCCTACCCTAAGGGGACCAAGTGAGCTTAAGCAAAGAGAATGGAATTTGGTCTTGACCTTGGCACTTGACCTCTGAGATAGACAAAGAAATGAGAGATGCCCTGATATTACCTGCTACAAACATTGCTCTAAATGCTATAGAATTGCTTTTAAATGATTTTTGAATGGCCAGTGATACATGATTTATTTTCCAGAGTTTTTAAAAAAATTATATTGCATTCTAATTCAGGAAAAAATATTCATCCTAATACAGTAAAAATGAAGTAAATTTATTAACAAAACTATCTATGCTACAGCTAGATTGGATCAACAAGAATCCAATTCTATTCATTTCACATTTTGTTTGAGAGATTCTATTTTTAAAGGTGTTTGAGGAACTGGCAGGTAACGAGTTAATATTCATATATTCAATATGACTATGACTATTTCCACATCATAGGCTAAAATTTAATTCTGAAAATCAGGAACAAGAAACAAAGTAGATTTTTGGAAGGAAAAAGAGAAGAAAGATCAACAAATTATTCATAACTCCATTAGGATCTAAAAGGGTTTTAATTCATCTCTTTTTCAGTTATACTTTTACTACTAAATACTTACTTTTTCCTAATCCTTGTTCAAGTGCATTAGTATTTACTTTCCTAGGCTGAATCCCAATTCATTTTATGTCAGCCATCTCTGAGCAGCTGAAAAGCACCCATTTCTCTCTCTCTCTCTCTCTCTCTTTTTTTTTTTTTAGCTCTGCACTTGCTAGAATCTGCACCGTCATCCCATTTTTGTCATCTAGAAGGGTTATCTACCTCTCTATTTACCCTTCAGGCCAGCTGACCATAAATAAAAGTTATGCCTTGAAGCTTTAGTTATTGAGAAATCTAAGTATTAATTGGGATATAAGTGCCTATCTTATATGCTCCAGTTAGAAAGTTAAATAAAAGTACTATTTGGAATTTTTAAATAGATCTGACTTTAATTGGGACGGTAACTTGCAGCTGGAGTAAGGGAGATCCACAGAAAATAGCCTGTTACTACTGTGTCTCTGGCCCTCGACTCTCACTGACAGCAGTAACTGGAAAGAGGGATATATGTTTAAAAACAGTAACTTGACTCCTTAGCCATGCATTGGCAGGGTTCATCACTATTTTTTTTAAGATTTTTTATTTATTGAGAGAGGGGAGAGAGAGAGAGAGACAGCAAGCACAAGCAGGGACGAGGAACAGAGGGAGAGGGAGAAGCAGGCTCCCCACTGAGCAGGGAGCCTAATGTGGGGCTTGATTCCAGGACCCTGGGATCAAGACCTGAGCTGAAGGCAGACGTTTAACCCACTGAGCCACCCAGGTGCCCTAGGGCTCTTCACTATTGATGAGAAATGGAATTGCAGTCTTTCTTCTCAGATTGCAAGTTTATTTTTCCTCCTGCGCAGTCCTATAGCAAACTCCAATTTAGAACTGCAGTTCTGCTCTGTCCTCTGAGGCACTCGTGCTGATTCTCACTCTGGGAACATATTTTGCTCTACTTTCCATAATACCATCCTTTTGCAAAAGGTAAAATTGGAGTTAATTAATTAAAAAGTGCTAGAAAAGGGCTGCACGCACACAGACTCAAAAGGACTCACAGCCACGCTTAACCAAAAGCACATGGTCATTCAAACAGGCAATGCCGATGTGGTGAAAACTAAAATCTTCACATGAGGAAAAGTGCTAACTTTTCTATGGCCATTTCTCTCTAATCTTCACATCTGTCAAGGCTTGGACAAGGATTAGTTATGATTTTAATCAACAGTAATGGATGTTCATCGCATGTGTACTCTGTGATGCAAAGTGTTTTAGGCTGGACAGAGGGAGATTAAGAAGGGTCACTTCCTTCAAGTGGTTTGCAGTGTCCTCACGGGTAGAGAAAAACACAAAGTGGTTTATTCAATGAATTAGGAGAGAGTGGGAGGCTTGAAAGGAGCGCAGAGTAGAGACTGACCATCTCTCAGGTTGGTGAGCATGCAAGGAGGGGCCTCCTTTACCTCTTCAGCGCACAGAACAGAGCAAAACAGGTGAATGAGAGGATACAGGAAAGTGAAAGACAAAAAAGGTGATCACTCTGGAAAGAATTATACTCCAAACTCAAACCAGGGCAGTGGAGGCTATCTTTGTTCTACAAATATTTGTTGATCCTTCCTATGGGCCAGGCCTGTGCTTCTTCAAGGAGCAACAATGAGGGTCTCTGGCAAGAAAGCAAAATGAGTTGGAGTAACTTATAGATTAAAAGATATGGCAGAGATAGAGCAACGAATCATAATGTAGATCTTAATTCAAATGCATTTATAGAAAATTTTTAGACATTTGGGAACATTTGAACACTGGCTATTTGAAGTTATTGATGAAATACTGTCATTTATGGGGCACCTGGGTGGCTCAGTGGGTTAAGCGTCTGCCTTTAGCTCAGATCATGATCCCAGGATGCTGGGATTGAGTCCTGAGTCCGGCTCCCTGATCAGAAGGGAGTCTGCTTCTTCCTCTGCCTGCCGCTTCTCCTGCTTGTGCGCTCTTCTCTCTCTCTCTGACAAATAAATAAATAAAATCTTTTAAAAAAATACCGTCATTACATTTAGGTTTGTTAATAATATTATAGCTAAGTTTTTTAAATGTCCTAGTCTTTTAGAGATACATCCCGAGATATGTATAAATAGAGTGAGAATGAAAAATAAAGTTTAAAAGTAAGAATTTTGTTCACAGTGAGGCAGCTTTCAAATAATGTAGTTATTACTGTAAGGCTAGTTCTGGTTTGAGAGCCATAAGCAATTAACCACCATTTATATTGGCCTGTCATAAACATTTATGATACTATGTGATTGGAGTAAACACATAACATAGTCTTCCCCACCATCCCTTGCTCGGCCTGCTCCCAGCTCTTTGTTCTCCATCTCCTTTTCTTTAAGTTGGAGTCAGATCGTGTCATTTCCCACCTTCAGACCCCCCACTCTTATTCTCCAAGTTTTAATGCAATGGCCATTCTGGACGGCCGTCCTTTGACTGGTCACCTGCACCAGTGGAAGAAATACAATGTGACACATAAACGACAAATTACCACATTTCAAAACAAATTCTCTAGGGCGCCTTTTGCAATGAAGCAAGCTATAATTTAAAACCATTTCTCCGCTTTCGTAATATTAAAAAAGAACTGCTGTCTTACTCAGGTGCCTAAGGGAGGTGAAGTGTTCCACCCACCAGAGGAATGGATCTTAAAAGACGGAAACCTCTTTGAAAACCATTATGAACAGAATATAGGAATTCCATTTCTCAGCATTTCCCCTTTTTGAATGCAGGAAAATGGTTTCAAAAAATAAACCTAAGCAAGCATTTGTCACTGATATACCTTCCACTGGCTTGACCAAAAAAGTGGTCATTGTCTTGCAGCTCAAACAATTTTTTATTGGATGAACTAGAATTCATTTGCTTTCTCTATACAGCCTAATTATCTCTGCCCCTCCTTGTCTAGGATTATACTTTAGTTCTGTCTGATTATACAGTCATTCAGATCTGCATTGAGAGCAGCGGAAAGAATATGCAAAATATTAAACAGAGTTAGTTCTAAAGAACTATTCCTAGCTTGTCTATCAGGAGATGAACAGAAGCATTACCCACACAATTATGAGCAAACCCTATTTGTACCACAAGTTCTTTCTCAAAGTGCCCTTTTTTTTCCTGCTGAAATCACGCCAAATGGCTTAGTGTCGCTTGAGTAAATATTATGTACTTACCAGGTTGGCTTGAAAACATTTGGGGAATTAGCTCTTGATCCATCAATGGGCAACAAGGAAACTGCAGCCACTGAAAGGTCTGTTAACATTCTCCCCTGCTAGCAGTCCCTGAAGTCAGAGTCATTTTCTACTGTAAGAGTTGATTAATGGGAAAAGAACTCTCGTACTCAAAAAAATGTCAATAGTTCAGTCACAGAACAGTGTAAACCAGTTCTAAAAGGCTTGCTCTGTATACATTACAGAGTTAGGCATTCATTCATTCATTTATTCATTCATTCATTTTTTTTTCTTCGCATTACTCTCTGTGGGCTCCAGGACAAAACTGGGGAATACAAAATGTGTATGATACACTCTCTACCTTGAGACGTTTACAGTGTAGACTGATAGATAATAGTCTCTAAGGTGTTTTGAACATGTACTCAGTAATATGCTGAATGCTATTTCAAGCATTTTTGATAGATTGTTTTATTTCATCCTCATAACACTTCTGTCAGCTATATACCATTCTAACCTTCAGCTTCAGATAAAGAAACTGATGCTTAGAATGTGGTAATGACCCCTAAAAGCTAGAACACAGTGGGTCAAATGCTCTGGGAATACAGAAATGTGAGAAATGTGTCTGAGGTTTGGACTGCATACTTCAAAGAATGTGGTAGTATTTAGATGTAATTTTGAAAGACAAATTGATATCTGATGCCTACTTCCATAGAGATTCAAACACACCTCTATCATAGTACTTAGGACCATATTTTAATTAATTGTATATATTTGTTCATTCTCCACGGAGTTACACATGAGCAGGTACCATTTTATTTTATTTTATTTATTTTTTAGAGAGGGAGAAAGAGAGAGGGGAGGGGCAAAAGAAGAGGGAGGGAGAGAATCTTAAGCAGGCTCCAAGCCCAGTGAAAAGCCCCAGGTCAGGCTCAATCTCACAACCCTGAGATTTTATGACCTGAGTCAAAATCATGAGACAGATGCTTAACCAAATGAGCCACCCAGGCGCCCAGAGCAGGTACCATTTTAAATGCCCAGTGCCTTGAACTCTGTTCAGCACATAGAAAAGTTTTCAATTGCTTTTAAATGTATACATGAACACCATTCATTAGATGCAGTAAAGTGAGCTTTCCAGAGAAACAGAACAGCATGAGATATAGCACAGAGGTATGAATGTGAATGCGGTGTTTGAGGATAAATGAGCATTCCCACAGTTAAATATAGGGTGTAAGGATTAAAACTGGAGGAGAGGTCAGGAAAAGGGAGAGCTAAGAGTGGAAAGGCAAGATGGAGTCTGATTCCAAGTGATTTGGACTTGGCTTTAATTCAAAGTCAGTGGGGGGATAGAATGAACATTAAGACATGAGTTATGTTGGTAGAAAGATACTTATCAAGCCAATGATTATTTAGGAATAGAGCTAGTCCCAGGGTGAGATGAAGTATGCTAGCACAAGGCCAATGGCTGAGATGAAGTGACTGAAATGGAAGGAAATTTAAAAAGTGAAATCAAGAGTATTAGGGACTGATAGGATCAAGGATATGCTTCAGAGAGATACAGACTAGAAATGTGAACTTGGACTTTGAAGGGTGTCTGGGAAGAAAGTCTAGCCATTTAATGCAATAAGTATTTCAAGGTGAGAAGGAGAAAACCTTGGGTTTTAAATCCTCAAAAGTCCCCCAGAATAGAATAAGAAAAAAAAAGTGTGTCCCTAACTTTCTTAGGTATTCTCCTACATATCTGAAACTTTTCCTGAGCCATTGAGTCTGAAATTCTAGAGCAGTCTTCTTTACCTAAACGATTGGCTGTCCCGAACCTTCAAACCTTCAAAAGTAGTCAACTCAGTTTTCTCAAGGTATATTCTATAAGAAAGACCTTTAGAATTCAAGTGAACTCCAAAAGAAGCCCTCAAATCCACTATGGGCTCTAAATCCCCAGAGATGAAGCACATAGCAATTCCTGTGTGCTTGCTGTGAGACCTGTAGAGCAATTTTTTCAAAATATTTTATTTTTTTGACAGAGAGAGAGAGAGACAGAGCAGAAGCAGGGGGAGTGGGAGAGGGAGAAGCAGGCTCCCTGCAGAGCAGAGAGCCCAATGCGGGACTCAATCCTGGGACCCTGAGATCATGACCTGAGCTGAAGGCAGATGTTTAAATGACTGAGCCACCCAGGTGCCTACCTGGAGAGCAATTTAGCATGCCAACGTGCTGATCCACCTAGATCCTGTTTTCATAGACATCCGTGTAGTAAGTTACAGCTGTGTCAGCCAGCAGAAAGAAACAGAAATCCCATCTCATAATGACTTAAAATAAGAACATTTATGGTTTCCCATCAATAGGAATCCAGAAGTAGGGTACATAGAGAAATGACAAAATTCACTTGGACAGGTGTCCTTTCTTTAGAGTTCTTTGGACACTGCTTTAATCGGTGTTTAGACTCAATCCTCAGAAGGGTGATGAAATGACTACAGGAATGGAACACATGACAGTATTTAGAAAAAGAACCAGAGAGAGAAGCTATAGGAAAGAAACTGTTCCAAAAAATAGAATAAAAGTTATTCCAGGCTTCATCTGCAAATGTGTCCTGTATTCTCATTGGTATAAATTATACAAGAGGCCATGCTTGAGCCTATCACTGGCAGGTGGGTGGGAATACTCTTAGAATCAATCAGTACCCTGGATGGAAAAAAGAAATACAGGTCATTTCGCAGTGAAACTGCTACAAGGACAAAATGAATAGTGGGGTCAGGACATGACTGAGGGGCCAGTAACTGCAAGAAGCCACTATTGCCCCCATACTTGGAGAACCGAAAGGGGAAGGTCAGTGTAACACAGTACTGCTCTTGAAAAAATTGCCACTCTGTCACTGGGTAAAAATGACGGAGGAGATCTGTGTCCCACCCACCTTGCTAGAATACATAGTCCCCTGGACATTCCCTTTGCCACTGATTCCTTTGCCAAGACCAGAGCATTCCTTGTTTCCCACCTCGTGGCTCTCACTGGTAATACTCACCCAACATGACAGTCTAAAAAATGCCATTTACAGGCTCCCTGCTGGATCATACGAAAGAATGACGGTGGGGCCAGGTGTCTAAGACAAATGATTAGCATGCTCTCAGACCAAACAGGATTGCACATGGAGCTGAGGAGGTGGTGAGAGAGGGCAGAACTACAGCAGGTATCAGTCACCCTGAAGCACGTAAGTAAGTGCATAAGAAATAAATGGCTCAATAAAAGCGGGCTTTGTTTGCATGGAGGAGAGGAGAATGGATACCTGGCAGACTAACAACAGTGTACACAACAGCTGCGGACAAGTAAGCCTAAAATTCATCTTCAATGACTAATCCGAATTTGTGAAGAAACCTTGGAAAATATCACTTGAATTAAAATCACTTTAAAAGTGTGTCTCTTGATAGACTGAGAAGATGGCTTTGATTATTTTTGCTTTTATTGCAGAAACACCCTACATGGACCAAGAAGAAGCATTTCTCTGGGGGATATTGTTATCATTACAACACAAGATCTAAAAGGAGTAATTAATACATTAACTAGGATCACCTCATTAAGAAGGAATGTGTTAGACATGCTCACACACATTATCGGTAAGTTTGACTGCTTTATCACTTAATTGATGCTAACAGATTTCCTTCGCAGAATTTTCACTTCACATTAGCTCAGTGGGAGTCCAAGTATCATCAAGGCAAGGCTGGGAATAAAGATTTTGTCAACTCTTTTCCTTGATGAACATGTCATTTAGGAGGAATTCCAGTGGGCAAGATAATCTAGGTTTCCTGTGTGACTGGGATCCCATGCCACAGTCCCACTAGACCCATTTCAAGTTGCTTGGCAAAATATAAAAGACTGCTCCGTTAACTTACTTCTACCCTACTTACCCTCTAGAAATGTCTAAACTCCATTTCTTGTCAGACATTCTGTTTGAAGACTTCTTCCTTTTTGATCATGAATATAACTCAAATGACAAGTAAACTTTTATGAAATGTAGAGCTATCCATGTTTCACATCCACTTATGATGTCATAGGATCATCTATCTTTTTTTTTTTTTTTTTTTTTTTTTTTGACTAGTCTCACAATTTCATACAGTCTTTCAGACAACAAGGTCTGGTCATGTCCTCCTTCTTTCTGGTTTTCTTAGTAAGAATGTTTTTCTTATCAATGTTTTAATGCTCACTTGATAATACTTATCATAAATGTAATTATATTATTTTTTTGCAATTTTTTAATTCGCAAGAAATGTAAACTACTTGTAACAACTGAAGAGGTCTAGAGACATAGAAAATAAAAATACTAATCTCTTCTTCCCATCCTCAAATTCCATCAAACCTTTGGAAATTATGCTAGGTATATCCTTCAAGATTTGAAAAAGATAAAATTTTTTAAATAGGGAAAATTTTAAACATAAGAGAAAATAATGATCATTCATTGAGTTAATATGCTAAGTGCCCAAATCAGTACCTGGCATATAGTAACTGCTATTAATTTTTTGTTATAATGAAAATATGTCAATTTATCCATTGTCCAGGTTAGACGTGTTAATATTTTTTCTATTTTTGCATCAGATTGCTTTGTGCTTGTAGAGAAATGAAACACTGTAGGTTCACTAACATTGCAGGCCCACAACTTTCCTCCCATCTCTTCCTACCTTCTGTCATCACCATCCCCTGCCGCCCCCACCCCTCCAAATCTCTCCTGGTGGACCTTCACAGAAGAGACCTGTTCATGGAGAATGAGGATAGGCAGAAACCTTAGAGTCAGATGCTTGATGTATAGCACCCTCATATAAATTTTGGTACTTTACTACATATGTACATGTTCATAATCAATACATACTATTGTTTTGTATACATTTTGAATATACAAAACTGGCATCACACTGAACACAACTATTTTGCAACTTTCATTATGCTTTTGAGATCTTTCCATTCTCATTCATGTCATTCTTGCTCATTCATTTTAATTAATGTATGTTTTTCAATTGTATGACTAAAAGGTATTTTATTTACTCATCTTTTGTTGAAAGATTTTCAGGCAGTGTAAATTACTCTGCTATTAAAAAGGAGGCTAAAATGAACATTCTTGTCCTTAAGCTCTTATGCAAGAGTTGCTTTAGGTTAAAGATCAAGCATACACTATCTCAGTTGGAGCAGAAATGTATTTTCATACTTACTAAGTATAATCAAATTATTTTATAAATCAGCCATATCCATTGACACACACTGACAAAGCTTGAGAAGTTCCTTCTTTCCTACATACTACCAACTGGCACATACAGAAATTTGAATTTTTGCCAATCTAGGTATGAAACAGCATCTCATTACAATTTTAGCTTGGCTTCCATGAACATTATGGAAGATATGTATCTTTTTATATGCTGGTGGGTGATTTGGCTTTATTTTTTCATGAAGTAGCCTTTGCTTATTTTTGTTGGGTCATTAGTTTTTTTTTATTGTTTTATTCACTATTCTTGATATAAGTTATTTCTTGGTTATTTACATTATAAATATCTCATCTAGTATGTAGCTTATCTTCTTACTCTGCTTATGGTATCTTTAATTTTAATGTAGTCAAATTTCTCATCTTCATGTTTTCTCCTCTTTTATCTGTTGTAAATATGTTTTTTTATATTCTCTTAGGAAAGCTTTAAAACTTTACTTTTTGGCTTCTAGGGCTTTAATCTGTCCAGAATTTATATCTGTGTATTATGTAACAGAAGGATACCATTTTTTCCTTTTTCCATATGAATAGCCAATTGTCCCAGGATCATTTATTCTTTCACAGCTTTTTTTTTTTAATGTCAGATTTGTGCTATCCCAAATTCCCATATGTTCAGCACATTTTTCTTGGCTCCCTATTGGATTCATCTGGTCTGTTTTTCTCTCCCTCCTTTCTATTTTACTTCTCTCCACTATCACCATAATCTTTTAATTACTAGATGTTATTTTAGGAATTATTAGCTAGATTGCATGGTAACAAACCTTTCTTATTAAAATATGTTTTTGTTTTTTGTTTCTAGCATGTCTACTAGTGAGACCAACTTTCAGCAGCATCACACTTTTTTTCTCTATGTTTATTAAATACTACGTGTTGGGGAAAAAAATGTTCTGTATATAACCCTAAGAATTTTTCTCCCACTTGTTCTTCGCTATCAAGGTAGCTGGTATGTTCACATTTGTTGCCTAAGTGAAAGGATGACCCAGAGAATGGATGAACAAGTGGATTCTACAAACAGCCCAAACAAAGATTTAGTCTAGACTCAGAGGGAAGAGAAAGCATAAGAAAAAGTTTGAAAATAAATTGTCAGTAGGAACCTCTCATTTCCTCCACGTCCTCTCCCTGCCATGCCATTACATTATGTATGTTCCAGGAGTTGGAGTGAGAGAATGAGATACAAAGTGAAGGTTGCTTAGCGGTGGGTCCCCAAAGAAGGGTGCACCGCAACTTCTCTTAGCAATGCAACCTCTCTTAGCTCTCTTCTTTGGGGAGTGGTGACATAAGAGATGAAAAAAAAAAAAAAGTCAGATAGATTTTGAGTCTGCAAAGGAAACCCAAGCAGATGCTGTGGTAGCATGATATCCCAAATTCCCTTCCCTCCCCAGTGTGTCATTGGAGCCGGAGGGAAGAAATGACTGGGCTTTGTCTCTAGGACAATGGGCCCTGGACTCTTCATAGAGTTTCCCAAGTCCCCAGAATTGAGTGGGAACAGGAGCCCAGGAAAAGCATGGAAATACTGAAGGACTTAGAAACCCTAACTGATTTTCCCGTAGCCTATTAGCAGCACTGAAACTGCGGGATTTTTTTCCCTCTGCAGCTATACCACCTTCAGCAACAACCTGCATAGGCTTTTGCTCAACAAAACAAAGCCAAAAACAAAAAGAAGGTTTTTGGGGGGTTTTAAACTATCCAGTGCTCACCTCTGGCCCTCTAAACAAGAGAATTCTACATATCACATGCACTGAGATTGCCTAGAGGTCCCAAAAGAGGTTGTGGTTATTTTTTGTTGTTTAATGTTTGTGTGAGGGAGCTGAATTCAGAAATTAATTTCAGGCTGCCATTGACCTTGAATCTTTACTACTTTCCTTCTCATGAATTTAATTAAATTATTTTATGTGCAAATATATATATTTTTTAATGACTCACTCTCAAAAGATTGAAAGCACGTCAAGAAAAAAGAATTATGGCTACCAGTTCACCACTCTACCCTAAGCCAAGCGAAGCGTCTGGCACATGGTGAACATTCAATAAATAACAGTTGAATGAGTGAATAAATAAATCATATATGCACACAAATATAAGGGTCATATATAGTCATAATAGGAAGAGCCCTAGTGTGGGAATTAGAGTTTCTGGGAAGAATCCTGATCTAGTTACTAATCATGTGTGACCTTGACAAGTGATAACCTTTTCAGGGACTTAGATTCTTATTATGCAAAATGGGAAGATTAGATTAAATCAGTGATTTATAAACTGGGATTGCTCTGGTTTTTTGAGAACTACGTAGGATTGGAGAAAGTGTGCAGTGGGTAGGCTTAGTACCTCTTGTTTCTAAACCAATAAGAACAAGATTAATTTAAATATTAGGCTAAACATCTGAAGAGTGTCTCTGTGGCTTACACACACATACACACATGCACATACACACATAATCAGGGAGAATATCTCCAAGCTTCCTTACATCTTCTTGGGACAGACATGCCAGTCTATAACCAGAAAAAATAATACATCTTAACTTGTAGTAAGTGGTTAAAAGCCTGTAAGTGCTTTTAAGAATCTAAATTGTTTAGCCAAGCACTGGTAGGAAAAGAGTTATTTCTGAGGAACTGCAACAGTAAATTGGTCCTCTATCGTTTAATATCTAGAAACTCCATGTATATATTCTACTACTCAGAAAAAAATATACATATTCTCATAAGCATTTGGTGTATGTGTGATGTTGCATTTTTGCAAGTACTTAACATGGACTAGGTTTTTATTAAGCAGTTAAAAAAAAACTAATAGAATACAGCATTACAAAGTTGGTTAAATTGTCACTTGTTTTATATTTCTTCAAAGTATTTATTGAGCAACTGTTTTTCCTTATAATATTTAATGGAATGAGCAACAGATATCAAAGTGAAGATGTGTAAGTTCCCTGCTTTCAGGGTACTAACATGAGATGTGAGTTGTAGGGACAGAAAATAAACATGAATAGATTTGATAACATACTTTGAGACAGTAATGTGTCTCATCACTCTTACAAAAGATTTTCAGATATGTCTGAAGAAAATAAAAAAGGAAAAATGGAATATACATGAAGAGGGCAGAGTGGGTAAGAAGAGAAGCTACATTTGAGGGAATTCTTGGGGAAGATTTCTCTGAGCAGAGAACACTTGAGCTGAGATCTGCATAACAAGAGGGATCCATTCTGGAGCGAACAATGATTGATTGTCCTTGGGGCATGAAGGAACATGGCATTTCAGTAGAACAGAAAGAATGAAACTGAGGCACAGATGGTTTAACTAATTCTTCTCACACCACAAAGACAATATATGTTACCTGGGTTTGCCTGATTGCAAAGTTGCTTCTCGTAAACACTAAGCAATATGGCTTCCCTAGAAACGGACTTGGCAGCTATATAGCTAATACCCATCAAACAGACCAGAGAGTTTCTCAGGATAAAAAGCTGTATGGTTTAGATTATGAAGACATTTAATGACTTGAACTGCTGTACATTTGGGAATATCACAACAGTAGCAATGATTCACCCTTTCATATTTATATTAAGAAAAATCCTGTAAAATCCCCTTTTCCTGCCAACTGCATAGTTGGCACTAAGATGAGATACCTTAAGGCAAGGACAATAGCCAGGTAATTGGAACTGCAAATTGGTAACAATTAGATCTTTTGTACTTGCAGAGCAGCAAGCAGTAATAGTAATTGACAGTGGAGTAGGCCATAATTGATGTCCATGATTCCAAAGGAGAAGAGAGTAGAAGACAGGAAAAAGGCTTAGATTGTGTTTGTGAACATAATAAAAATTAGTAACAATATGTTAACACAGAAAATAAGGTTAGGGGCATGTGGGTGTCTCAGCTGGTTAAGCTGTCTGATTCTTGGTTTTGGCTCAGGTCATGGTCTCAGGGTGGGAGATGGAGCCCCGCATCGGGCTCTGCACTCAGGGGGAGTCTGCTTGAATCTCTCTCTCTCCCTTTTCCTCTGCCCCTCCCCCCGACTCAGGTGTGCTCTCTCTTTCTCTCTCTCAAATAAATAAATAAATAAATCTTAAAAAAAAAAAGAAAAGAAAATATTGTTAGAAAACTAGGCATAAGCCACAAACCTTGTAAGTATAATCCTTAGTATTTAAGATTATAAACTCCCACAGATAAGGAGTATGCCGATGGATGATACTTGTGGGGCAGTACAAACTTACCCTTACTTTGGAGAGGTTTTAGAAATGATTGTAAGCAGGAAATTTCTACAACACTAGGACTTAGGCTACAGGTTTGCTGCATTTATTCACACAGTTTTCTTCCACTGTCAGGCTCTAAGGGTTTCATGGGTCCTGGGCTCATTAATTTTTATAATGTGGCTTTGCTGTACATATCAAACTTTATTATTACCCAAACATGAGAAATGGTACACAGAGTGGTTGTGGAATTCACTCTTTATCACAAAGCAACAGAAAATTCAGAGACTGCTTCAGTCACTAGCTCTCACTGATTATTTCATCCAAAACTGAGTGATGTGTATACTATGTCCTTGGGCTAGAAAGGAAGAAGACAGCACCTAAGGAAGAATGATATAATCTTCATGAAGTAAAAGGCTTAAAGAAATATATGCATACTATCTACCCTCTGCAACCTTCCAACCATAACATTTCCTTAGTTATTCAAAAGGTATTTTTTTATTTCAACATGCATGCATATTTGGGAAGTACAAAGCTATATGAAGAATATTTACATCCAATATTTTTTCTGTGATTATTATTTGTTCTGGGATTAAGATTTTATTGTGTACACTTTTCTGTTTCCTGCTTTATAGTTCAGTATAATGTAACAAGTATTTTACCATACCATCACAATCTTCATAAGTAAAATTTCAGTGACTGACTGTACATCCTTTCTCTTAACCCTGGATTCATTTTTCTCAATTTTTATGATAAACATCACATCCTTATGCATAATTTTTGCATTTCAGATGATTTTGAGTTGACTTCTAAACTGGGTAAATAAATGGTAATATTTTAAAAATGACATTCATATCCTAAAATTTAAAATATGCGGCTAGAGTAGTGCTCATCAAATTTAAAGTGTGTGTGAAGTATTTGGAGATATTTTTAAAGTTGAATTTCTGATTCACTAGGTCTGGGATAGGGCCTGAGATTCTGCACTCTAACAACCTTGCAAGTGCTGCTGATGCAGCTGAGACTTGCCCCACACTTTGGTAAGAAGATGCTAGTGATTTTTTCCTAAATGTATCAGTGATAGATATATTTCAAAGTCCATGTATATCAAAGAACACTCAATAATGCTGCTATCCAGGAAAGACATTAAGACTGGATATGCATACTTAGGTGTATGTGATAGTCACTGAAAATTCTGAGGAAAATCCATTCTTTTGTGGCATTTCTGTTTTGTAGAAGAGGAGCCTAAGAACACTGGTGTTTGCTTTTATCTGTAATTACATACTCTCTTACATTTCCCCTGTGTGTTTATAGGGTCATAATTCAAAAATGAACTTCAAGTGGCAGGACCAAGTAAGTTATGTAGAACTAATGTTTTTGCAGACACTGACCATGAACTATAGACAAAATATAAACAATGACATGAAGACACTGAGCAGGGAACAAAAGTTATGATATTCTAGAGGGACACTGACATTTAGAAAAAAAAAAAAGAGCACAGGATGAGTTTCTGGAGGTTACAGTTCTTAGTCTGAGGGTAAGTCATTGTCATTGTCACACAGGCAATTAGAACTCCAAAAGAGGGGTGTCTGATGGCTCAGAAGTTTAAGTGTCTGACTTAAGCTGAGGTCATAAACTCAGGATCCTGTGATTGAGCCCTGTGTCAAGTTCTGTGCTCAGAATCTGCTTCTCCCTCTCCCTCTGCCCTTTCCCCAACTTATGTACTCTCTCTCTTTCAAATAAATAAATACAACCTAAAAAAAAAAAAAAAAACCTCCAAAAGAAAACCCACAGTTTCTGCCAAGAAGCATTGGTAATTAGAGTTTGGGGCAACCACTTCTCCCAACATCAGAAGATAGTCCTACGAAGGAGATATGCAGAAAGGGGGGCCCTCGAGTCTGTGTATTAGCTCTACTGACATCCCAGTGTGAACCCCGAAATGTGCTTGTGTAGAGCAAGCACACTGCCAGCAGCTCGGCTAAGGATGAAGAAAATTTTGGATGCCACCCATAGGAAACCGAGTTTAACAAAACACATGTAGTGCCTGGTGTAGTCATCTACTAAAAGGAATTGAGAAAACCTTAAAAAATGGAGAAATATAACCATGATAATGGTTTAAAAGACCAAATATTTTTAAGATATCAATTTACCTCAAACTGATCTATATATTCCAGGAACTCCCTATCAGCATCTCAAAAAAACTGATTTAAAAATTCATATAGAAATGTTAAGGACCTACATTATCTAAGCAATCTTGAGAAAGAAGTCAAAGCTTGAAGACTTACACTACAGAACTTTTTAGCATATGATGATCGGATAATTATTTTACTGATACAGGGATCAATAAATGGATTAAATTAATAGAGAGCTAAGAAATGGATATGTACTTGTATATCCATTTGATATTTTTGACAAAGATATGAAAACAATCCAGTAGGAGAAAGAATAGTCTTAATAAATAGGGCCAGAAAATCTGGATATCCCTCAGGAAAGCAATATACCTAGACCCTTACCTCACACTAAGCACAAATAGTAAAATGTATTATAGACCTGAATGTAAAAACAAAAACTATAAAGCTTTTAGAGATAAATGTAGGAGAAAATCTTTGTAACTTGGGTGTCAGCAAGGGTTTCTTGGAACACAAAAATCAAAACCATACAAAAATCATAAATTAGATTTCCTCAAACTATACAATTGCCATTAAAAAAATCCCACAACTTTGGCATGTGAGCATAGATAAAATTCATAAAGTACAAGTAGATAAATGGTAAACTAGCAAAGAGGTAGTTGACTGGGATCCAAATGGCCCAATCTGGGACAATGAAAACCACAAAATTTGTAAGAGTAATGAAGTAAAACCCTTTAAATTAAAATGATCCATAAAACTACTGATAAATTCAAAAATAAACAGACAAAGTAAATAGGGGTGACAAGCTTATAGCAACCAAAAATGAGGATATTTATATAGTCCCAAATATCTATGCCCAGTGTACAGACAAATTACAAAGGGACAATAGTGACTTTAAAGTGAAAGAATCTGCAGACTCCACTATTACCCAAGAGATCAAACTCAACATCACTAATGATAAGACAAACTGATTAACATTCACTTCTTCATGTGATTCACTGAGGATTTGGCATTGCTTACATAGTATCAGAAAAACCCAAATTGAGGAACACTCTATAAAACACATGAACTACGCTCTTCAAATCTCAGTGTCATGAAATACAAAAAAGAATAAGAAACTTTTCCATGTTAAAGGCCAAAGAACCATGATATTTAAATGCCATATGTGACCCTAGATTAGTTCATAAATGGATGAAAAAGTCCTACAAAGGGGTGCCTGGGTGGCTCAGTCATTAAGCTTCTGCC
The DNA here is from genome assembly GCF_002007445.2 of Ailuropoda melanoleuca. Taxonomy (NCBI): domain Eukaryota; kingdom Metazoa; phylum Chordata; class Mammalia; order Carnivora; family Ursidae; genus Ailuropoda; species Ailuropoda melanoleuca. The sequence continues at coordinate 42,608,360 of NC_048221.1, read as the reverse complement.
TTCGGCTCAGGGCAGTGATCCCAGCATTCTGGGATCGAGCCCCACATCAGGCTCCTCCTCTGGGAGCCTGCTGCTTCCTCTCCCACTCCCCCTGCTTGTGTTCCCTCTCTCGCTGGCTGTCTCTCTCTCTGTCAAATAAATAAACAAAATCTTTTAAAAAAAAAAAAACAAAGAAAAAGTCCTACAAAGGATAATCTGTGAAAATGAATAAGGACTTTATTAGTAGTATTATTACTGTTGAATTTCCTGAATTTGATCATTTATTTCACTTTGCTTCTGTAAGGGAATGAATGACCTGTTTTGTAGAGACTGAGAGAGTGACAGTGACTGAGAGACAGAGTGACAGTGAGTCAGAAAATAGCCTGTAGCAAATGTGGTGAAACAATTGCTAAAGAGTGTATTGGTATTAATTACATTATTTTTCCAACTTTTAAGGTTTACATTTTTTTACAAAATAAAAAGATCAAAAACAAAACCAAAAGTAATCTAACTGAAAATTTTTTCTGCTCTTTACTTAGGAGAGATTTTCTTTTTAAATGGATTCATCTTATTATGTGACTTATGGTTTTCCCCAGCACATGTAGGTTTTCTTTAATAATAACATCTATTAATGTTCTTTTACAAGTGTTCTTGTTCTCTTTTCCACTTTAGGAAAAAGAGTATTTCCTAGATTTTTTATATCATTATCCATTTTACATAGTATCTATCTTATTTTTTCATTCATTCATTCATCCATTCATTTATGGAGTTGGGTTCAAAATCCCAGATCTATCTCTTATAAGGTAGTGATTTAGATTCCTTAAGCCTCATTGTTTTCATCTATATAGTGTACTTTAGAGTACATGCTGCGTAGATTTATTGTTAGTGAACTTTGTTATTTTTAGTGAATATTTATTTTAAATTCTTTGTCCTAACTCTGCATTCTGGTGGTTCTTTTGAAGATGGTTCCCCATGTCAATGATTTTATTTCCACACTGTGAATTTGGTCAGCCACCAGTTCAAACTCTATTATTGCATAGATTCATTCCCTGAAAATCTTCCCCTATCACTTTCCATTTCAGCCCAACCTATAGCCTGAAAACCCTTGCCGCTCTTCTTTCTTAGAGTGTTTCCACCTGCAGCCAAAAGAGGATGCCAGATTTATCTAACATTCCTTAGTAAATTATTCTGAGGGGTCTTCCTTTGAGTTCTCAGATATTGCTTCTTTTCTTGTGTACTGCGGTATTTTGTTTTCACAGACACCATATTGGCCTTTTTCTATAGCTGACTCATCCAAAAAGTATGGGAGAGCAAGCAGTCTGCAATTTGCTAATAGAAGACTTGTCTAAGTGCAGTGTTCCCAATTATTTCAATGCTTCTATGTTAGACTGAGATGAGGTCTTCATCTTGCTCCGCAGTCTGGCTCCCTGCCACATTTTTTACATATGGAAAACTTTCTAAATTTCCCTGCAGGCTACCCAGCACTGTATTCATAAGACTGCACTTCCCAGTATCCAAAATAGTTTCACAGATGCCCTCACCTTGCACTGTTATTTATTTTTGGTGTTTAGTCATTGAATGCTTATAGATGATCCAGATCATTGTGTATGCATTAGAAAGACAACAACTGAGTCCTGTTCGTTGGTGCAATTTTTTTTTTTTAACTAAGGACTCGAGGTAATAAAGAAAGGCAAAGGGTCTTCTTCATTACTCTTAGAACAGCATAGAATCAGTGGGACATAAATGATTATAATTTTATCCCCCATCTGAGACCTATCAAACTTTTGGAATTAGAATTTGGATCTAAACGAAACTTTCAAGTTTTGGCACTAAAATGACTCCCTGTCTTAGAATTTTAAAACTTGAGTATTAATTATTTTCCATGTCTTCCAAGTATTTTAGTCAAAAATTGGTAGAAGACTCACCAGAATCAGGTACTCTGATCAGTTTAAGTAGTTTCCCTCATTAATTTTATCTGTACAAAATAAATTTGCATTACTGTTAGAATCAAGTTTTGGACAAAGCAAAGAGTTAACTTAGAGAAAGTAAGAGAGATCATTTTAAAACCAATGATGAATGCCTATTTTTCCTTTTGAACTGAGTCCTTTTGTTTCTTAGGTTTATTTTCAAAATTCATATTTTGTGTTGTGCAATAACTGCAATATACAGGAACAGAAGCACGTTCTTTATTTTGAAAATTGCTCTGAAGGTATGTATCTTAAAAATAAATCAAGTTAAGATATAACTTTTGTTATTAGTTTGTAGTTGTATAGTAGTAAATTGCAGTGAATGTGGCTGGATTTATTTCTACTTTTAGGGATTTATTGGTGTTTTCTTTATGGCTTGATATACGAGCAATCATTTTAAATGTTCCATTGGCTCTTGAAAAGAAGGAGCAGTACTTATAGAGGATTTAGGATGTGAACTACAGTTACACATAAAATATATCCTGTTAATATATTACTCAGGCCAGTGTTTTGTTTACTTGCTCTCTCAAAAACTATGTAAAATTTTTTCAACTAAATTTGTGGTTCTGGCTGTTTCTATTTCTAAGTGTATGCTTTAAGTATCTAAATCCTAGGTTAAATGCTTAAAGGTTTACTACTATTTCTACTTTCTGTATATTGTGGCTTGTGTTCTTTAACAAAGAACATCTTTTTCTACTTAAAAGCTTACCTTGAACTCTACTTTCTCCACTTTCATATTGTTATTGAAATCCCTGCTTTGGTTTTATTACATCTGTACTATACCCATTTGCCCATTTTTTTCCTTCTTATCTTTCTAGTTTGCTTTGTTTTGTCCATGTATGTAGTTGAAAGTACACAGTTTATGTCTATGTGTTTATATGCCTACTTATTTTAAACTATATCCAAGAATAATTTTTAAAATTAAGCACTTGCATTGAAGTATAATTTTCATACAGTGCACCATGCGTTTCTTAAATACAAAATTTGGTGAGTTAGTTGTGTAATGAACAACATTCAAGAGAAAAAGTATTTTCATTACCACAGAAACTTCCCCCTCATGTGCTTTTCCACTCCAACTCACTATGCAGAAGAACCACTATTTTGATTTAATCACATGTTAATTTTCCTGTCATCAAGATTTATATAAATTTAACCATACCCAACATATACATATGTAGTCTTGCTTATTCACTCCAAAGACTGTTTTCAAATTCATCTATTTTGTTGCTTGTATCAATAAATCATTTTAGTCATTCTTGAGAAGGACTGCATTGTATAAGCACACCCTAATTTTTAAACCAATTTTCCTTTTGGTGGACATTTAGGCTATTTCCAGGGCTTAGTTATTATGAATAAGAGGCTACTATGAATATTCTTGGACAAGTCTTTTGTGGACATATGCACTCATTTCCTTGGGTATATCATGCAGAGTCGCATTGCTCAGTTATAGTGTGGGTATATATTTAAAGCTTATGAAACTACCACATAATTTCCCAAAGTGGTTATACCATTTTCATCCCACCTATAATGGAACCAGTTGCAGTGCATCAAAAGTTATTGGACTGGAGTATTTGTACTCCTGGGGGGTTCCCTGAGAACCTTTCATAGGCTATGAAAGGTCAAAAATACTTTCATAGTAATACTAGGATATGATTTCTCTTTTCCACCATACTGATATCTGCAATTTTGCAAGAAAAGCTATGGGAGGGTGGTACAGGAAAGAAATGTGTTGTTCATTTAAGTACAATAGAGCAGTGGTACCCAACTGTACAGGCAGTCATTGTCTCCTTCACTGCCATATATTTACAGTAAGACAAGATAAAAACAAAAAAAAAAGCATAAATTCATTAGTATCACATAAGAATGTCCTTGATGAAGAGTAAAATTTTCTAATTTTAATGACCCTACACTTGATTTTAATATTGCGACAAAATAGTAAGAACATACAAATCACAACTGTTGCATTTTGGATGTACAATGGCTATTTTGACAAAAAATACTAATTGTCAGGGAAGCTGGCCACTTTTTCATGGAATACCATTTTTACTTTAAAAAATGACTCACATTCTATTATTATTCAGATTGGATATTTGTTAGACAGTTTTCAAAAATTAACTGTGTCTGTCACTTCAAGAAAAACAAATGACTGTATGTGTTACTGGAGATAAAAGTTGAGCTTTTAAGCAAAAATCTGATTTTTAAAAAATGTGTGTGCACCAGCTTCCTAATATTTAACGATGTATCTGATAAGATTGGCTGTGATATTAGTGTACATGGTTTTTCGTATTACATAATGAAATGTGTCTATGTTTAGAAGATCTGTATAACACAGCAAACCAGTATTTTCTAAATAATATACAATGTTACTAAATCATGCTTGAATGGAAGAACCAAAGTTCAATATAGATGATGGATTTTAATGTAAGAGAATATAATAAGTTTATGATACGCATTTCAGTTTCCTAGGGCTGCTGTGAAGAATTACCAAAAATTTTTTTGGCTTAAAACACCAGAAAGTTATTCTCTCTCAAGTTCTAGAAATTAGAAATCCAAAACCAAGGTATTGGCAGGGCCAAGCTCCCTCTGAAGATTTTATGGGAGAATCCATTCCTTGACTTTTCCAGCTTTTGGTACCTCCAGGTGTTCTTTGGCTAGTGGCCGAATTTCTCCTACCTCTACCTTTATGGTCATGTCAACACATCTTCTGTCTCAAACCTCCCTCTGCCACTCTCTTGTAAGTATACAAGTGATTGCATTTAGGGTCTACCCAGATAGTCCAAGGATCTCATGATCCTTGATTTAATCACATATTTTGCCATAGAAAGTAACAGTCACAGGCTCCAGGGATTAGGGCATAAATATAACTTTTAGGGGCCATCATTTAGCCAACACCGTTGGTTTCATATTCCACACTATAATTAACATTGAAGATATTACTACTTTTTAAGATTTGGCATAGTATAAAAGAATATCCAATTAGCTTAAAAGACATTTAAAAATACTCTTTCTTTTTACAAATACATTTATTTCTTTTCTGTTTATTTTTTAATAAATTTGTGGTTTTTAAAAGTATGTATGTATGTATGTAGTAGTAATAATGTCTACGCCCTTCATGGGGCTTGAAATTATGACCCTGAGATCAAGAGTCTCATGCTCTTCAGACTGACCCAGCCAGGCACCCCTCCAACTACTCTTCTGTTTGAGGCTGGATTTTCCTTCCTTACATCAGCCAACAAAACTGTCACAATAGACTAAATGAAGAAACAAATATGAGAATGCAGCTTCTATTAAGCCATATGTTAAAAGATTTATAAAAATATATAACTACATCACGTTTGTCACCACGTATGTTTTTATTTTGGAAAGCATAGTAATTTTTCAAAAACATGTTATTTAACATTTACTGGGTTCATTACTATAATTCAAAATGCATTAATAAGTATTTCTTAAATTTCAGTTTTAGTTTCTAATTGGTAAATACTGACAGATAAATACACATTTTAGAAAGCTCTGGGGTTTTCACTTATTTTTAAGAGTGTAAAGTAATTCTTACACTACAAGTGTGAGCAATACTACCTTATATTGTTAACGTTTGTTTTTAACAATCTTTTCAATTTTGCCATTGTAGTCGTTGGGGAAATTGTATCTTATTGTGGTTTTAATTTGCCTTATCTTGATGACAGGTGATGTCAAGTACCTTACCGGTTAATCTGTATCTTTTATTAAAAATGTATTTCTTTCTACTTCCTTGCATTATTTGCTTTGACCTAATTGACATTTAAAAGTGTATTGCTTAGTTTTCAAATATTTTGGGATTAAACACACATATATATCTGTTGTTGTTATTAATTTTATAATTTATTATCTCATCAAAGAACATACACTACGTGATTTCATCTTGTGAAATTTATTGAGACATAGTTTATGGCATATCTGTGGTCTATTGAGGTGAATGTTCCATGCTCACTTTAAAGGAATATGTATTGTAAAGTGTACTTTGGTCCCAGCTTTCTTCCCTTCCATTATTCCTCCATACTTCCTAAAAAGGTCTGATCATGACTCTTTAAAAATTACCTTGGTTCTCTAATGCCAGATTCTACAGACATCCTCACGTACTTTTCCAGATTTATCTCTAGTTTTTAACTGTGCATTTGAGCTGTTCCTTGAACATGCCATTTCATGCACACTTTTGTACCTTTCCAACACAGCTCCATGTACTTCTGGGTACTTTTTCCTTCTCAGACACCTTGTAAGTCTCACATCCAAGTCCTTAAAATGTTACATCTTATCTATGACTTACATAACTATTAATTAGGTTATTTTGGTCATGTTTTCTAAATCTTCACTGTGCCTTCTAATTTAATTTTTTTTCTACTTGCTTCATGAGTAATGAAGAGAGAGGTGTGTAAACCTCCATATGTAACTATGGATTTGTTTATGTCTCCCCCTGGTTTTGTCAGGTTGCTTCATATATTTAGAATTTCTGTTCTGAATTGCACAAAATTGGATTTGTTACGCATTCTTGCTGAATTGACCCCATTCATCATTTGAAAAGATTCCCTTAATTTCACATTTCTTGTTGTGAAGTTGACTTTTATCTGCTATAAATGAAAATGCACAAGCTTTGTTAATGTTTTCATGGCATATAATTTTTCATTCTTTTACTTCCAACTTCTTTTTGTGTTTATTTATTTAAATCACGTATCTTGTAGATAGCTTAGAAGTGGTTTCTGATATTTCTGCTGAGTTTGAGAATCATTGTTTTTGAAAAGAATGTTTTGCCTACTTACATTAAATGCAGTTATGAAGAATAGTTTTTTTCTCTTTGTCCCCTTTGTTTCTTTGTTGTTGTTGTTGTTGGTCCTTATTTCTTGCCTATTTTGGATGAATGGAGTATTTCTTTATGATCACATTTTATTTCTTCAAATAAGCTTCTAACTATCCTTCCTGTCTTAGGCAGTATGGTTTAAATTACACTTATCACGGACTACCATGAATTCAGGTTGCACTACTTCCCATAGAATTGGGCTGTTATTCCATTTCTTCTTCCTTTTCCTTTGTGATATTGTTGACGTATATTTTACTTCTATATGTTAAAAAATCCCCCCAAATTATTATACACATTTTTTTAAAATAAGAAAAAGAAATCGTCATTTAAATTTGCATATGTGGCTATTTCTGGTGCTATTCATTTCTTCTTATAAATAATGATTTTTCATCTGGTATCATTAATTTTCAGCTTGACAAATTATTTAGCATTTATTTTATTGCTTTTCTTTTATACTGGTGAAAATTTTCCCAGCTTATTAATTTCACCTCTTCTTGAAAGTTATTTTTGCTTCATATAGAATTCTATGTTGATAGCTTTCCTTTTTTCCCCCTTTCTGTCAGCACTCTAAGGATGTTAATGTACTGTCTTTTGGACTCTTTTGTTTCTGATGAAAAGTCAACTATTATCTGTACCCTCTCCCATTATGAACAAAAGAAATATGTTTCTTTCATTGCTGGTTGCTTTTAACATTTCCTCTTTATCTTCGCTTTTTGGCATTTTTGCTTTTGATGTGCTTTTGTTTGTATTTCCAGTACTTGGAATATTCTGAACTTCTTTCTGAACTTCTGAAATTCATATTTCTCAGTAAATTTGGAAAATATTCAGACATTGTGTCTTCAAATATTTTTTCTGCCCCATTTTTCTATCCTTTTATGACTTTAATTACACATAAGTTAGAATGCTTGATATTGTAACACATGTTCCCAAGGTTCTGGTTTTTTTCTTTCAATCTTTATTTTCTCTGTTTAATTTCTAATGACCTTTCTATAAATTCAGTGACCCTTTTTCCTGATGTGGACAGTTTACGGAAGTCTGTCCAGTAAGTTTTTTTCAAATAATGTGTTTTTTAAATTCTAAAACATTCATTTGGCTTTTCAATAGCATAATTTTTCTAATGTGGTTTCTCATTATTTTATTAATTCTGTCTACTTCTCTTATAAATTTTTAAACATATTTATAATAGCTACTAAATTCTACATCTGGGACACCTGTTGATCTGCTTCTATTGACTGCTTTTTTCCTCCAGATCATTTGCCATATTTTTCTCATACTTTGTATATGTAGTAATGTTTTATTGTATAATTGGCATCGTGAATGATACATTGTAGAGCCCCTGTATCTTACCTACCTCTGAAGAATACAGAGTTTCATACCTGCAGGCAGGTAAATTACTGGTAGATCATCTTGGTCCTGTAGGGGTTTGGTTTTAGGTTTGATTATAACGGGTACATTTTGGTTTCATTCTTACTTGCAAGGTGTATAGTTCTTAGTCGTGGTCTAACTTGTAAGACATAACCTGCCCGAGGTGTTAAGGGAAAGCCCACAGGGCTCAATAAGCTATACTAACTTGGAGGAACTGGATTTGGAAACTGTCTTCCTAGGACAACTGCTGAAATCTCTGCCTCCTGTGTACTGCTTTCTTTGCTTCTTAAATCCTTCCTCTGTATACACACTTTTAAATATCGTCCAAAAATCTGAAGGAGTTATGTGCAGAGTTTGGGTTTTCCCCTCTGTGGCTTTCTCCTTTCCAGGAATTTCCTTCAATTCCCAGCTGTTCTGGTAGTACTAAGCTCTGTCTCTTCAGCCCATTTCTGTTTGAATTCTAAGCTCATTCTGTGGTAGAAAAGCAGGAAATGCTTTTAAGAAGAAAGCTGCTTAAATGTAGCATTCTTTCTCTCACAAAGATTGTGTCCTCTTGTTTTTTCCTGTTTTTGTTTGGTTATTGGTAGCTTTATTTTCCTTTATTTTAGCTGAATTTGTTTGCTTATTGGCAATTTATTTTAATTGTGCAGAATTTATAAATGTTAATGATCATAGGATTATACAACATAAACTTATCTGTCATTTCCAGAATTGGAGCCTTCTTATCAGACCAATTTTTCTGTTAATAAGAATATTTATCTCATTACAAAAGAAAATAACACAAATATATGTTCTGTCATCTTATTTCATGCTTTCTGTTTTATATACTTTCTTGATACGTTTGAGATTTTCAATCTAATATTTTCTTTTTCTTTCTAAGAACTTGGTAAACACTAGAATAAAAAATTCTCACAAACTTAGGAAAAGATGGATTGTTCGGTACTCATAGTACAAGTAGTATAATCGTTAGTTTTAGAGCTGTTCAATCAATGACATATCAAAGTCAGGCTCTTGCTACCAAAAGTCAGCCAGTGAGAAACAGATTTACTCCAAAATACATGCCACTGACTGCCAAGCCATCAAAAGCGATCTCACCCAAGTAACCATGTGTTTAGTGATGATGACAACCCATGTATACCTCTGACAATCCACCAGTCTCTGAACTGTACGCCTTCTAAGAACCCCAACATATGGTCAGTAGTCTGCTCTGGAGATACTGTGGCTGGGCATCAACATTCTTCTTTACTATAACAACCAATAAATTCAGCTTTAAAAAATGTTGAGCTATTCAGTGGTGGTCATGCCATCCTTTAGCACAAGCCTGTTCTTAATTCTACTAACTGTTAAAATTATATATCTCTAATCATTGTCAGAATGAATTCCTCCTTCTTCCCCATCTCCACTCCAGTATTATTGAACTACTAGGGGTTGTTTTGGATTTTTTTGGTATGATTTAGAGTTTATTTTATATATTTATTTGATTATCTCATCATATTCAAATATTATGCTTTCCTTATTTCATTAAGACAAGATATATTTTATATCCATAATGACAGAAATTGTTTGTACTCATTTTGTATTTAAGTTACATTAATGCTCCTCTAATTGTCTTTTCTCCTTTATTTTACTATTACTTCTTTATTTGTGTGTTCTTTATTTTGACTCATTTTTAGATTACTTGAAACATGCCCTTGGGTAATTTTTTTTCAGGACTGCACATAGTCTACTTCCTGCATTTTATATATCCAAGATTTTTCATTTTATTTTGCCTTCAGGCTTTAGTGATGATGTGTTTGAGTATTTGTACATCACAACGTTTCACACTTAACCACCTACAGACCTTGCCTCTTGTTTTGTAACATTACTATTGCAGAAGTGTAGGATCATGATAAGCCATTCTTTTTTCTTTTGTTAGTAACCTTTACCATTTTTTATTCTGCTTGATGCCTGTAGAACACTTCTTAAATCCTTGAAATAAAATAATCTTATGAAGGTTGTTTCTGATTTCCATGTCCATTCATTTTGCCTTATATACAGTTAGTCCTTTTAATCTGAACTCCAGTTTTAGGTCTTTCATCACCATTTGGTCACTAAGTATCTATTATATTTATCTTTTACTGAATCCTTTCCTCTTCATACCTAATGCTTTAGACACACAGACCTGATTTCTGAATTCTTACACAGCATTCATAATCAAGAGTCTTATCTCATAAAGCCTTCTATAATTCCAGACAGAATTGTTCACTGTTTCCATTATACTACCACTGGTACCAATATGTATTTTATTAGAGCACGTATACTAATACTCCATAGCATTCACATGTTGTACCCTATCGGGCAGCAGAGGTTTCGAAAGTAAGTAAAATATCTGATTTGTTCTGTCACCTGAATTTAGCACAGTGCTTGGCATACAGAAAGTGTTGTATTTATTGTTTTGAAAAGATTTTATTTATTTATTTGTCAGAGAGAGAATAAGCAGGGAGAGAGGCAGGCAGAGGGTGCTCCCCACTGAGCAAGGAGCCTGATATTGGACTCAATCCCAGGACCAAGGGATCATGACCTGAGCCAAAGACAGATGCTTAACCAACTGAGTCACCCAGGCATTCCAGGAACTGCTGTATTTAATAAAAAATATGTAGAATGAATGAATGGACTTACAATTGACATTTGCTGGAAGAACATTGATTAGAAAGTCATAATACTGAAATTTAGTCACACTTGAAAACTTACTAATTATTTGACTTTGTATCTCTGTGTCCTTGTGTCCTCACTTGTACCTTCATGGGGTCTGGTTAAGTCACTAAATTTTATTCCGGCTCTGAAATGTCATGACTCTTTAAATTTATTTTTCCAATCACCAATATTTCTTATGGATAGTAAGGCAGGTCCGTACAGAAATTCAATAAAAATTTAAGCCTTATAGGGAAATAAAATTGTAACAACATAGCTTTTACTATATGCAAGACACATAATTTATCTCATTTGTTTGTCATAACAACCACCAATGAAGATAACATTATCTTCATTTTACAGATAAGCAAACTGAGGGATGTAAAGGTTAAGTAATAGTCTCAAATTTGCACGCCACCTGTAAATGATGAAACCAATACTGGAAAGTAAGTAGACTGACTCGAGTTCTGTGCTCTTAACCATGCTATGATATTTCTCATTGTTCTAGACAGCTAAAATTCCATTTAAATATATTATTTTCCTTTTCAATAAAGGTCATTATTGCAAGCTTATAGTAGGTGCTCACTATATGTATTTGTTGAATGAATGCATAAGCCTTCATTATTTACCTTCATGATTTCATGTGGTGCATCGAAATACAAGGTTTCAGACAGAAAAAAGTCAAGGAAAAAAAGTGGATTTATTAGCACCTGCCCTCTCAAATGACCTCATTTTTTTTTTTTTTTTGTAATTAGAGGCAGGACATTAAGGAAGTGTCTCCATGAATGACTGTGTGACTCACAGAAGGGAGTAGAGTCCAGATTCTCAGCTCCAGGTACAACGCGGGCTGCAGAATAGGGCCGAGGAGTATTCTTTCTAATTCTGTGTGGAGCCAAAATCAGGAGGGAGCTCTCAGCACAGACACGGATGTTCTCACGTAGAGCTATAGCAGTAGTAGCAGCAACACCAAGTGGCTTTGAACAAAGACTATTTAAAAACGGGAAGCTGCAGCAGTAGAGGAATCAAAGCAAATAATAAGAGTTCCAAAAAAATGTAGGGGGACCCCAAAACAGGTGCAGTATCCTTAAAGCATATGAGGGAGCAGGAGACATTGCATTTGAATGTGGATTATTACTATTATGGCCAACATATCCTCATCTACATATTGGAATATACTCAAATTCTCTCTCTCAATCACACACACACACACACACACACACACACACACACA
>NC_048221.1:42581215-42595558 GCF_002007445.2 Ailuropoda melanoleuca | reverse complement strand
ACTTGAAAACTTACTAATTATTTGACTTTGTATCTCTGTGTCCTTGTGTCCTCACTTGTACCTTCATGGGGTCTGGTTAAGTCACTAAATTTTATTCCGGCTCTGAAATGTCATGACTCTTTAAATTTATTTTTCCAATCACCAATATTTCTTATGGATAGTAAGGCAGGTCCGTACAGAAATTCAATAAAAATTTAAGCCTTATAGGGAAATAAAATTGTAACAACATAGCTTTTACTATATGCAAGACACATAATTTATCTCATTTGTTTGTCATAACAACCACCAATGAAGATAACATTATCTTCATTTTACAGATAAGCAAACTGAGGGATGTAAAGGTTAAGTAATAGTCTCAAATTTGCACGCCACCTGTAAATGATGAAACCAATACTGGAAAGTAAGTAGACTGACTCGAGTTCTGTGCTCTTAACCATGCTATGATATTTCTCATTGTTCTAGACAGCTAAAATTCCATTTAAATATATTATTTTCCTTTTCAATAAAGGTCATTATTGCAAGCTTATAGTAGGTGCTCACTATATGTATTTGTTGAATGAATGCATAAGCCTTCATTATTTACCTTCATGATTTCATGTGGTGCATCGAAATACAAGGTTTCAGACAGAAAAAAGTCAAGGAAAAAAAGTGGATTTATTAGCACCTGCCCTCTCAAATGACCTCATTTTTTTTTTTTTTTTTGTAATTAGAGGCAGGACATTAAGGAAGTGTCTCCATGAATGACTGTGTGACTCACAGAAGGGAGTAGAGTCCAGATTCTCAGCTCCAGGTACAACGCGGGCTGCAGAATAGGGCCGAGGAGTATTCTTTCTAATTCTGTGTGGAGCCAAAATCAGGAGGGAGCTCTCAGCACAGACACGGATGTTCTCACGTAGAGCTATAGCAGTAGTAGCAGCAACACCAAGTGGCTTTGAACAAAGACTATTTAAAAACGGGAAGCTGCAGCAGTAGAGGAATCAAAGCAAATAATAAGAGTTCCAAAAAAATGTAGGGGGACCCCAAAACAGGTGCAGTATCCTTAAAGCATATGAGGGAGCAGGAGACATTGCATTTGAATGTGGATTATTACTATTATGGCCAACATATCCTCATCTACATATTGGAATATACTCAAATTCTCTCTCTCAATCACACACACACACACACACACACACACACACACACACACAATCCCTACACAAGACAGGAAGCAGATATGCCCAAAACTTTTCAGTGTTTTGTTTTGTTTTGTTTTTTTGCATGGTGAGGATTACAGGTTTCCATTCTTTTGCTCGCCAGTATTTTCTATATCTTATGTAGTGAATATATGGTACTTTTAATCTTAAACTATATATATCAACATTTCAAAAGAGATGTACCTACCATTACAGGATTTTTTAAATTCTATTTTTAAAAATACAAAGGCTTTATCATTAAGACTTCTAACATCTAAATTTCTGTTCAGATTTGAATGCCACTATATCCTGATCTCATTGAACATAGTTAGGGAATTACACCTGCCTAGTACTTTTACAATTTTATTGCTGATGTACATTCCCCATGCTAATCTGCAGGAAGTATTATTGCCACCATATTTTATAAGTAGTGCTCTTATTTGTGGCAATGTTGAGCTGAAATGTAAGAACTTGGAAAATAGTTTAGTTTTTTAATTTTTCTCCTAAGAAAATGCTGCCTTTGCTGCCCTATAAATATCTCGATAACATTTTATTTTAACATTCACTACACACAAACATGGGAAAGTTCAAGAAAGCCAATTAGACAGTCTCTGTTATATTTATAGACTGCTTGCAGCTATAGTGTGCATGCAATATCAACACCTTGGTCAGGTAAATCAGTTAACACGCAGTGCTCATTACAACTGCACTCCTTAATCCCCATCACCTGTTTAATCCATCTCCCCACCCTCTGATAACCATAGTTCTTTCTCTATAGGTAAGAGTCTGTGTCTTAGAACTGTGTGTTGTATGGAAGTGTTGAATCCCTATATTGTACCCCTGAAACTAATATTACATTGTATGTTACCCGACTGGAATTTAAATAAAAACTTTTTAAAAAATGGCTAGATATTGATAATTTCACGTGGCACATCAAAGTACAAGGTTTTTACAATGGAATATTATGCCATCGGGGGGAAAAAAAAGAAATTTTGCCATTTGCAATGATGTGGATGGAACTAAAGAGTATTATGCTAAGCGAAATAAGTCAGTCAGAGAAGGACAGTTATCATATGATCTTACTCATATGTGGAATTTAAAAAACAAAGCAGAGGACCATAGCGGAAGAGAGGAAAAAATGAAACAAGATGAAACCAGAGAGGGAGACAAACCATAAGAGACTCTTAATCACAGGAAACAAACTGAGGGTTGCTGGAGGGGAGGGTGAGGAGGGATGGAGTACTAGGTGATGGACATCAGGGAGGTATGTGATGTAATGAGCACTGGGTATTATAGAAGACTGATGAATCACAGACCTGTACCCCTGAAACCAATAATACATTATATATTAATTGAATTTTTTAAAAAGAGTCTGTGTCATGGTTTGCCTCTCTTTTTTTTTCCCTTTGTTCTTTGTTTTTTTTTTTTCTTAAGTTCCACATATGAGTGAAATCATATGGTATTTGTCTTTCTCTGACTTACTTAATTTGCTTAGCATTATACTCTTTAGTTCCATCCATGTCATTGCAAATGGCAAGACTTCATTCATTTTTATGGCTGAGTAATATTCTATGTATGTCTACACCACCATTTCTTTATCCATTCATCAGTTGAGGGACACTTGGTTGTTTTCATAATTTGGCTACTGTAGGCACTGCTGCTATAAACATTGGGGTGCGTGTATCCTCTGAATTACTGTTTTTGTATTCTTGGAGTAAATACCTAGTAGTGCAATTGCTGGATCATAGAATAGTTCTATTTTTAACTTTTTGAGGAACCTCCATACTGTTTTCCAGAGTGGCTGCACCAGTTTGCATTCCCACCAACAGTGCAAGAGGATTCCCTTTTCCCACATCCTTGCCAACACTTGTTTCTCTTGTTGATTGTAGCTATTCTGAATGGTGTGAGGTGATACCTCATTGTAATTTTGATTTGTCTTTCCCTGATTATCAGTGATTTTGAGCATTTTTCATATGTCTGTTGGCCGTGTATATGTCTTCTTTGGAAAAATGTCTGTTCATGTTTTCTGCCCATTTTTAATTGGATTATTCATTTTGGGGGCATTGAATTTTATATGTTCTTTATGCATTTTGGATACTAACCTTTTATCAGCTATGTCATTTGCAAATATTTTCTCCCATTCCATAGGTTGCTTTTTAGTTTTGTTGATTGTTTCCTTCACTGTGCAGATGCTTTTCATTTTGATGTAGTTCCAACAGTTTATTTTTGCTTTGTTTCTTGCTTCTTGCCTCAGGATACATATCTAGAAAGAAGTTCCTACACCTGATGTCAAAGAGGTTACTGCCTGTGTTCTCCTCTAGGATTTTTATGGTTTCAGGTCTCACATTTGGGTTTTTAATTCATTTTGAATTTACATTTTGTATGGTGTAAGAAAGCGGTCCAGTTTCACTCTTTTGCATGTTGCTGTCTAGTTTTCCCAATACCATTTGTTGAAAAGACTTTTTCCCCCTGGATATTCTTTCCAGCTTTGTCAAAGATTAATTGACCATATAGTTGTGGGTTCCTTTCTGGGTTTTCTATTCTGTTCTATTGATCTACCTGTCTATTTTTGTGCTAGTACCATACTACCATATTGCATAGGTTACCACAGGTTTGTAATGTAACTTGAAATCTGGAATTGTGACGCTTTCTACTTTTCTTTTTTCTTCCTTTTTCTCTTTTCTTTCTGAAAATTGCTTTGGCTATTTGGGGTATTTTGTAGTTCCAAACAAATTTTAGGATTGTTTGTTCTAGCTCTGTGAAAAATGCTGTTCATATTTTGATAGGGATGGCATTAAATGCATAACTGCTTTTTTGTTTTTAAGATTTATTTGTCAGAGACAGAGAGCACAGCAGGGGGAGTGGCAGGCAGAGGTAGAGGGAGAAGCAGGCTCCCCACTGAGCAAGGAACCTTGATGTGGGACTCAATCCTAGAACACTCAGATCATGACTTGAGCCAAAGGCAGACGCTTAACTGACTGAACCACCCAGGCATCCTGCGTAGACTGCTTTTTAACAGTATTTGCTCTTCAAATCCATAAGCATGTGATGTCTTTCCATTTCTTTGTGTCCTCTTTAATTTCTTTCATCAGTGTTTTATACTTTTCAGAATACAGGTCTTTCACCTCTGTGGTTAGGTTTATTCCTAGGTATCTTATTGTTTTTGGTGCAACTGTAAATGGGGTTAGTTCCTTAATTTCTCTTTCCGTTTCTTTATTATTGGTGTACAGAAATGGAACAGATTTCTGCATATTGATTTTGTATCCTGTGACTTTACTGAATTTGTGTTTCAGTTCTAGCAGTTTTTTGGTGGAGTCTTTCAGGTTTTCTACATAGAGTATCACGTCATCTGCAAATAGTGAAAGTTTCACTTCTTCCTTGATGATTGGGATGCCTTTCATTTCTTTTTATTGTCCGATTGCTGTCACTAGGATTCTACTACTATGTGGAGTAAAAGTGGTGAGAGTGGATATCTCTGCCTTGTTCCTGACCATAAAGGAAGAGCTCTCAGTTTTTCCCCACTTAGGATGATATTAACTGTCAGTTTTTAATAAATGGTCTTTGTTATGTTGAAGTATGTTCCCTCTAAACCTATTTTGTTGAGGGTTTTTATCATGAAAGGATGTTGTACTCCATCAAATGTTTTTCCTGCACCGATTGAAAGGATCATAGGGTTCTTATCCTTTCTTTTATTAATATGGGGTATCACATTGATTTGTGAATATTGAACCACCCTTGCAACCCAGGAATAAATCCCACTTGAACATGATGAATGATTTTTGTAATTTATTGTTGGATTCAGTTGGCTAGTATTTTATTGAGAATTTTTGCTTCCATGTTCATCAGGGATACTGGCCTGTAGTTCTCTTTTTTAGTGGGGTCTTAATCTGGTTTTGGTATCAGAGTAATGCTGGTCTCATAGAATGAATTTGGAAGTCTTCCTTCCTTCTCTAATTTTTGGGCTATTTGAGAAGAATAGGTATTAAGTCTTCTTTAAATGTTTGGCCGAATTCACCTGTGAATCTACCATCTGGCCCTGGACTTTTGTTTGTTGGTAGTTTTTTGATTACTGATTCAATTTCTTTGCTGGTTATCTGTCTTTTCAAGTTTTCTATTCCTGTTTCAGTTTTGGTAGTTTATATGTCCCTAGGAATTTATCCGTTCCTTCCAGGTTGTCCAATTTGCTGGCATATAGTTTTTCATAATATTCTCTTATGATTGTATTTCTGTGGTGTTGGTTGTTATTTCTCCTCTCCCATTTGTGATTTTTTTTTAAATTTGGGTCCTTTCTCTTTCCTTTTTGATGAGTCTGGCTACAGGTTTATCAATTTTATTGATTTTTTTTTCAAAGAACTATCTTCTGGTTTCATTGATCTGTTCTATTGATTTTTTTAGTTTCTATATCACTTATTTCTGCTCTAATCTTTTTATTTCATTCTTTCTACTGGCTTTAGGCTTCATTTGTTTTTCTTTTTCTAGCTCCTTTAGATGTAAGGTTAGGTTGTTTGAGATTTTTCCTGCTTTTTGAGGCAGGCCTGTATTGCTATACACTTCCCTCTTATGACCACTTTTGCTGTACCCCCAAAGGTTTTGGACCATTGTGATTTTTCATTTGTTTTCATGTATTTTTTTTTATTTTTTTCTTAGATTTCCTTGTTGTCCCATTCATTATTTAGTACCAAGTAATTTAATTAACCTCCCTGTATTTATGGTCTTTTCAAAATTTTTTCCTGTAGTTGACTTCGTTGTGGTCAGAGAAGGAGCATGGTATGATTTCAATCTTTCTGTATTTGTTGAAGCCTGATTTGTGACCTAATATGTGATCTATTCTGGAGAATGTCCCATGTGCACTTGAAAAGAATGTCTATTCTGCTTTTTTAGTTGGAATGTTCTGAATACATCTGCTAAGTCCATCTCATCCAGTGTGTCATTCAAAGCCATTGTTTCCTTGTTGATTTCCTGTTTAGATGATCTGTCATTAATGTAAGTGGGGTGTTAAAGTCACCTACTATTATTGTATTATTATCAATTAGTTTCTTCATGTTTGTTATTGTTTTACATATTTGGGTGCTCACATGTTGGGTGTATAAATATTTACAGTTCTTAAATCTTCTTGTTGGATTGTCCCCTTTATGATGATTTAGTGCCCTTCATTGTCTCTTGTTACAGTCTTTGTTTTAAAGTCTACTTTGTCCAACATAACTATTGCTACTCCAGCTTTCTTTTGACATCCATTTGTGTGATAAATGTTTTCCATCCCCTCACTTTTAATTTGCAGGTGTCTAGGTCTAAAACGTCTTTTGTAGGCAGCATATAGATGGGTCATCTTTTTTTTAACCATTCTGACACCTTATGTCTTTTGATTGGAGCATTTATTCTATTTACATTCAAAGTAATTATTGATAGGTATGTATTTATTGCCATTTTATTATTTCTTTTGTCATTCTGAAGATTTTCTCTGATTCTTTTTTGTCTTGTTGCTTTTATTCTCTCCTCAATATATCATGTCACTCCCTTCTGGCTTGCCAAGTTTCTCTTGAGCAATCTCCAGCAAGCCTTATGGGTCTTCCCTTTTAAGTTAAAAGAGTTCTTTTGCTTTGATGCTTTTAAGATTTTTTCTTACTCACTACTACTTTTTGCAAATTTTATTATAACATGTCTTGGTGTTGGCCTGCTTTTGTTGATTTTGATGGGAGTTCTCTGCGCCTTCTCAAACTGGATGTCTGTTTCCTTCCCCAGACCAGGAAAATTTTCCGTTATCATTTCTTCATATAAATTTTCTGCCCCCTTTTCTCTCTCTTCTTCTTCTGGGACTCCTACAATATAGGAATGTTACTACATTTGATGGAGTCACTGATTTCCCTGAGTCTATTCGTCATTGCATTATTCATTCTCTCTTTTGTTCAGTGTCATTATTTTGTCTTCTAGGCCACTAATTTGTTCTTCTGCTTTTTCCAGCCTGCTGCTCATTGAATCAAGCCTTTTCCCAATCTTGTTTATTGTATTCTTCATCTGTGATTCTTTTTAAACTCTTTTATCTCTGTAGTAAGGGATTCACAGGTCTTCTTCTCCTTCTCAAGCCCAGTGAGTAGCCTCATGATTGTTGCTTCAAGTTCTCCAACAAGCAAGTTATATATATCTTTTTCACTTAGTTTTTCTGGCCATGGACTTACCTTGTGCTTTCATTTGGGATAAATTCCTCTGTCTTGGCATTTTATCTATGTCTTGCCTTTTTCTGTGTGTTAGAAAAGCTGGTTATGTCTCATGTTTCTGAAAGTAATGGCCTTATGAAGAAGAGGTCATAGAGTGCCCAGGGCTTGGCAGTTCAGGGAGTGTCTCTGGTGTGTGCTGCATATACTGTGCTAGTGCATTTTAGTTGTTCTATCTTTCAGGCCAGTCATCTGCAGAGACTCTCCTTGCCTGCTGTGAGCAGGGTTTTAGTTGGCTCCTGGGCTTAAATGCGGAGAGTTTTAACTGGGTGTGCTCTGTGGGTGTTATACACAAATAATGAATCATGGAACACTACATCAAAAACTAAGGATGTACTGTATGGTGACTAATGTAACATAATGAAAAATTATTATAAAAAAATAAAATAAACTGGGTGTGCTCTGGCCTGCTTGCAAAGTAAGGCCTGATACCACTTCCACCAGAACCGAGGCCCCACAGAACTCTCTGGTCAGGAGACTGTGGTATGGGCACGGGTTCAGGCTCTTTTTCTGGGGAAGGGGCCTGCCATGTTGGAACTAAGGCAAGCATGACTGAGAAGGGCAGTCCCACCAGCATGCCGGGGGCGGGGGGCAAGTAAGCAAGTTAGGCAGCCAGTTTGGGCACTGCGCTGCTTCCTTCATGTGGCTCTGTGTTTGTGTTGAAGGGTGAGGAGGGAAATGGTGCTGGACAGTTCCTTCATTCCTGGAGAGTTATCTCTGTGAACACTGCCTCTCAGAAATGTGCTCTGAGAAGATTGAATAATCTCTCCCGTGTGTGCCTCAAGTGTTCTTCAGATTTCTGGTTCCATGCTGTCTGCTCCTCAGTTGTTTCCCTACCTTCTCTGTAAGAGCAGCACAGTGCTCTCTGGGCTCTATCCCAACTAAGCCCACTGACCTTTAAAACTCCAGGCTTTAAGACCCACTGATTAAAAGAACTCACAAAATTCAGCCCCTTTTATTTTCCAAGCAAACTGCTTTAAAGAAACATTCCCTTTGTGTATTCCCCTGTGTGCTCCTCCTTCTTGCCTTTCTCATGACCATGGTTCCCTCCCCTCTGCAGCACCTGTGATCTGTTTCTCCCCTAAGCCACACCTTTGCATTTCCTACCTTCTTCCATATGGCCTCTTCTTTAGTTGTGGAGTTTGTTCTGTGAGTCTTCAGGTTGATTTCTGGGGTATTTAGGATGATTTCATAGTTATCTAGTTGTGTTCCTGGGACAAGATAAGCCTCGGGCCTTCCTACTCTGCTGCCATCTTCCTCTCTTGAGCCATTTTTTTTTTTACATACAAAAATCAGCAATTTCACATGCTTTAACCTAATGACACCTCATTTCTCCAATTGGAGGCAGAACCCCAAATGCCCTCTAGGTGACTCCTACCGTCCTTCCTTTATCCATTCTCTTTTTATTCTTCATTTCAGTAATAAAATTCCCTTTAATTTTAGTTAGACATTCTACACAGCTAAAGACCATCTCTTTTCCACCTCCTGTAGCATGGCATCTAGGATATCTACCAAATGAATATCCTCTGTGTTCTGCTCTATTGCTCATGAGATTACATATTTGCTCTAGATCCAGAGTCAGAAGATGGGGGTTGCTCTCTCGGTCATCAATTCCAAGTCAGATAGCATTGTGAATTTCACTCAGTTCTCTTGGCCTCTCGGTCCTCGTCTTAAAGTGTTTTGACTAGACCAGATGTCTTAACACATTACTTTCATGCACTAGTTGGATTCTTGTTATCTATTTCAGGTTTAAAATTGTGTGGTTCTAATGAGCATAGAGTCTCTGTTTAAAGTTTTTCAAAGTTGCTTACCTATGTATGTAATTTCATTTCCCCCTTGGATATTTTTGACAATTCTTGATTTAGTGCCTATTGTGATTATAAAACTATTTTGACTTATATGCCATATGTAGACATGTGCCTCTCTTTTAAGATGTTCCTTAAGGGTAGAAACCCTGTCCTGTATTTTGTATTGCTCATATCATCCAGCAATAAGACTCATTATATAATTGTCAAACTACTTAATTCATGGTAAGAAAATAAACCCCAGTCTTCTTGATACATATTAAAAGTTAGCACATGAAATGTGAGCTGTAAATTCAAAGACACATTGCTTTCAAGTTTTAAGCAACTAAAGTGCTATTTAATAATATACTGCTTACAATATACTGTTCTAGCTAATACCCCCATGGCCTAAAAGGATTCATGTAGTTTCTTAATACTACCACTTCTAGTAACAATGACAACTATAATAATAAAATTAAAAGTAGTAATAGTTTAGATTATAGTAGGCCATTTTGTGTAGCACTAAGAGAAGAAAAGTCTATCAATATGACATGCCAGTGACTATAAGATGGATCCTGATTTCAGAGATATAAAAAAATGTGTCTTAGAATTGAAAAATTACTGAAGTAATAGATAAAGATATCCACATCAACAATGCTAATGTTACTATAACTCTTCCTGTGTGTTATAATAAGTGCTTTACATCCATGACTTCAATTAGACCATAAGGTTGGTGTTATTATTTCTATTTTATGGACATAAAATGAAGGTTTAGGAAAAAGTGACAATCTTCCAAGATTGCATGTCTAGCTAGTGATAGATCCAGAAGATGAACCCATCTCCATCTGACTCTACAGAGTGACCTTTTAGCAAGTGTACTGTAAACCAGGGGTTGTGTATTTCTTTCCAAAGTAGGTACTTCTACTTGGAGATATTATTGGGTTCAGACTCTAAGTTTGCATCCTAAGCATTCATGAACTGGAATGAACTCTTTGAGGGGTCCTATTCTACTTGTTTCTTCATATTCATGGCTTTTCATTTTTCTGTGTTAATAAACTGGCTTGTTTTCTTTCATTATTTTTAACAAGATGCCAGGGCAATGCAGTATTAACTGTGAGATGAAGTTCAAGTGTAATAGGGATTCCCTAAATAAAATTTATTTCTCTGGTTGCTAATCAAGCAATGTGTAAAGGATTTACATCAAGCCTTCTACACTAATGAACAATGAAAATTCCCTAATTTCATATCCTTGGAGATGTAAAACATAATTGGTGCACTGTATTAAAATAGGTAATGATTAAATCTCTTGGTTGTTGAGCAAGGACATGCTTTTTGTCTATAAATAAAAAGACTGTAGGATTTTTGGTCCAAAGGGAGTAGAAAACAAATCTGTACTGTCACTTCTTAATCATCCGGGTGCTATTTATTTCTTTTTCTTCCTTTTTCCTGGTGTGAAGCTTCAAAGCACATCTGAGATCTTTAGTACTCTGAAAGTGAATAACTTAAGAAAGGAAGGGTATACCTCCAGTCACTTAATTTTTCAACTTGTTAGCAGCTCTTGAAGAGTTTGGATGGTTGAAAATTAATAACCATGCGATTATGACCAGATTACATACATCTCCTACATAAAGCCCTAAGGTTAACCATCAACAAAAACAAGATGACAGATTCTGTCATTTACCAGATGGGCGAATTTAGATCACGTATATATTCTGCCAACTCACAAGGTGTGTATGAAAATCATAAGATGTATTTGTATTTAATAAATTGGAGTGTCTTGTAAAATGCAAAGCACCTTAAAGATAAGAATTTTTTATTTCATTTGCTACAATTAACTGACCAGCTTCATTCAATTGTCAACATCACTTAGGGACAATTAGAATTACTTTAGGATAATGTTTCCCAAATGGTTTGTGATAAAAAAAAACAGTTTTAAAAACTCCATTGTGGATTAATTCCATAAATATCAAAAAACTGACTAAAGAAATTGAGAAATTATATAGTACAAAATTATATACAAAATAGAAATTCCAATTGTTTCTCATCAAATTCAACAAACATAAAATTAATGTGTCAAATTGTTATAAAAGTTTCTAAATCCTTCCTCTCCACTATTGCATTGATTTCATTGTTGATGACTTATTAACATTTCAGAAACCAACATTGTTACATGTATCACACTTTGAGTAGCACTGGACTAGGGACCACACAATATGCCACTTAACAGAATTACAAATGTTGTAAGACGTGGTCCCTGCTTATCCTAAATGCTGTCCTCATTACAGTTTTTTTTTTTTTTGGAAGGTTTCACCCTTATTCCCCACATCAAGACCACCAAGAACTTGGCATGATGCTCCCTCTGTTTGTCATGATCATGCCACTGTTCTTTGCCTTGATAATATCACTTTTTTCTTTAAATTCCAGATTAAATTGTACTTCTTCAGGAAATCCTTTCTTGAACCCTCAGACTCAGTTATGTTACTTTGATACAGGTTCTCATCACACCATGGACTTTTCCTTCCTAACAATATCTGTGCCTATAGTTTCTATTTGTAATTATTTGTTGATATTAAAACCTCCTCTAAGTCAAGATCTACGTAAATGGCTTTCAAGTTCTGAAGCCCAGGACTAGCTACTGTTTGCTACATAGTAAAAACGCAAAGAGTTTCTGGGATAGGCAAGTCTAAGAGTTGATTGCACAAAAAATTCTTTTTAAGAGAAATGAATACCTGCCCCCTCTCCCACTGTGAAGTCTTGGACACAGAGGTTAAGTGTGTTATTTTTAGCATGTCAATGACAAAATTTGCCAAAGTTCATGCAGTGAATAATATATTATAGGCATAATTATTTTTAATATAGTCATGACAACTATTCATTGAAGTACAACTTCAAAAAAATCAATTTGTTAAGGATTTTATGTCATTTTCACCCAAGCTGCCGAAATTTTCTTGACAGAGTAATATATTGTGGCAATGACTTCTAGTACTACTTGGTATCTATCTTACATTATTGTGGTGCTTATGGTAAGAATCCACAAAGATCAATTTTGAGATAACACTGCTATTTACAACATCTCAAGAGAACATCAGAAACCTTATTTTATTTTTCTTACACATCTATTTCAAAAATATTTATATACGTTAGTTCTATATTCAATGGGCAAAGATTTCTATTCATGACTTGAGATTTCTACATAAAACATACGCTTGCCTTGGCATGGTCAATTTAGGATATTAATTCATCATTTAGTTTGTATCTATCACAATAATTTTGAATTTAAACCTCTCCATTCACCTGATCATTTCCCAAAATTTTCACTTTTATTCTATTAGCTTTTCTAGCAATCAATTTTTCAATCATTTATCCATCTATCAATCTACATTTATACAATCTACATTATAGCATGGGAAAACCTTTAAGAAATGTGCTAAGCATTTTGCATACTTTCTAATTTTTTGTACTTTAGAGGTGGGATATGTGGTTGGTTGGGTATGAGTGAGTAATTATCTTCAAGTTCTTGTTTACACACTTTAAAAACAAGCAGTAAGATTTCTGCTATTCTATGAAATGTACTAAACAACAGCTAGTCAACGTTATAGGCCAACTAGACAAAAATCAGATTACATTGAAATACATATATATATAATTTTAAAGATATTAAGGAACTGAATAAATAAGGAAGACTAAATAAACTTTTTTATTAATTTACTATTGTTGTGTAACAAATACAATCTTAAATTTAGTGGTTTAAAACAGCACTCACTTATGAGCTCATAGTTTATACTTCAGAAGTCTGTGTCTAGAATGGCAAGGCTCTTTGCTTGGGACCTTACAAGACAGAAATCAGGTTGTCACTTGGGTGCTCAGAATACTCTCCCAATTTCATTGGTTGTTGGAAGAATTTATTTTATTGTGGTTGTACAAATGAAGTCCCAGTTTTGGTTTACCCCTTGGTTGGGGAATACTCTCAGCTCCTACAAGCAATCCCTCTCCATTGGTATTTCTCAACATGGATGCTTGCCTTCTTCAAGTCATCCAAGTGCTTATATCTGAATTCCCTTTCTGCAGCCAGCCAGAAAAATCTCTGTGCTTTTAAATAGCTCCTGTGATTAGATTAGATCCACCTGAATAATTTCATTTTCTCATAGTAAATCATGACATATAACATATGCTAGTTACAAGAGTAAAATCCATCATATTCATGGGCCCAGGGCTATGCAGAGCAGATATACCAGGGTGGGTAATCTTGGAAGCCATCTTAATATTCTGCCTCCCACAACTCTCAATGAGAGAAGACATTCAAACATAAACTGAGAATCACCAGCTACTTTTACCTGTGGGCATTTGCTGATTCTGAGCTTGCGCTAAGGATAAATCTTGGTCCATGAAAAGGGATCTAACTTCGAAAGGAGAAACCAGCAATTGACTAGTTTGATATTCTAAAAACTAAAAGAACCCCAAACATCAGGCCAGTTATCTCCGTTAGAAATTTGCAAGCTCTGGGAGGGTGGAGCTACAAAAAGAAAGGAAGACTAGTATCTCCTGCTATGTCAGGAGACAAAGTTCTTATAGAAGGCAGAGAATTCCCACAAATGAAATGCTCACATATTTTGATGGTGCACAGGTTAGGAGATAAAAAGCTAAGCTACAATCTCTAAAGGCAATCTTGCCTTTTTAGAGTTGATGAGACAGAGACAAGCAAGATACTCAGTCAGAGCATGGCTATGTCTGAGGAACAGAAACATAATAGTGGTAGACTAGATCGTAATAAAATGCAACCCAGCTCTGACCCAACTGGATCCTTGATTGGGTTAAAGTGACCATCCCCCCTCTTATCTGCCTAAGAGAGGAAAGGGTTAATATTAACTGGTGGAAGATAACATAGGAAGCTTCAATGATTCACTTATATGTAGCATGTGGCATAGAATTTTTTTTAAAAAATTGCTAGACA
This sequence comes from Ailuropoda melanoleuca, assembly GCF_002007445.2. Classification (NCBI taxonomy): domain Eukaryota; kingdom Metazoa; phylum Chordata; class Mammalia; order Carnivora; family Ursidae; genus Ailuropoda; species Ailuropoda melanoleuca. The sequence goes on along the minus strand of NC_048221.1, from coordinate 42,581,439 downwards.
TGAAAAGAGTAAGATAAATGCCACTGAAAATAACACAAATCACAAAAATATGGCAACAAATGAAACTGATATTGGAGTCAGCGGCAAAGGAATTTAAATAACTATTTAAGTTAACACTAAAAGAATAGAAAAGATGGACAAAATGAAAGGATGGGGAGTTTAAACACAGAACTGTAATCTACAAAAATAATCAAAATATAATTCTTTTCTTTTTTTTTTTTTTT
>NC_048221.1:42560970-42581201 GCF_002007445.2 Ailuropoda melanoleuca | reverse complement strand
GAGAGAGGGAACACAAGCAGGGGGAGTGGGAGAGGAAGAAGCAGGCTCATAGCAGAGGAGCCTGATGTGGGGCTCGATCCCACAACGCCAGGATCACGCCCTGAGCCGAAGGCAGACGCTTAACCGCTGTGCCACCCAGGCGCCCCCAAAATATAATTCTTGAAATTAGAAATATAGTGTCTGAAAGTAAAGGCTCATTAACTGATTCGAATAGGATACTGGACATAATAAGAAACTGGACTAACGAACTGAGACATGTTAGTAGAAATTATCCAAATTACAGTACATGGAGAAAATTTTAAAAAGTAAAGAGAGAGGTAGAAGACAAAAAAAAAAGTTCAATATATGCGTCATTGGAGTTCCAGATGTAAGGAGATAGACTAGAGCAGAATAGTACTTAAAGAGATAACAACTAGAATTTTTCAAATCTAATAAAATATACCAATCTAATACATAAATCTAAAAGGTTCACTGAACCAGGAATTTGAGAAAGTTACATATAACCGTATCCTGTGTTAAATCAGATGAAGAGGAAAAACTAAAAGCTTCCAGAGGAAAAAGAAACACTACCTTCAAAGTCAAACAGTAAGATTAATAGGTGACTTTTCAAGAGAAATTATAGAAGCCAGAAGACTACATAATGGTATGCTTATCATGCTGACTGAAAAAGGAAAAAAAAAAAAGAGCCAACTTAATGTTCTATGCCTTAAAAGTATCTATCAAAATGAAGATGGAACAGATAAAAATGGAGACTGTCACCAACCAACCATCACTACAAATAAAACAGTCAAAAATCAATTAATAGGGATATAAAACAGTTGACCAATATGTTCAATATATTAGCTTACTATAATACAGGGTATGTTCTTTCACCTTGGTGGAATTAAATTAGAAATTAATAACAGAAAGATAACTGGGAAAACCCCAATATTTGGAAATTGAACAGCACAATTCTAAATGACCCATAGATCAGAGAATAAACCACAACAGAAATTTCAAAATATTTTGAGGTACAGAGTAATAAAAATGTAGCATATAAAATTAAGGGATGCAGCTAAAGCATTGTTTAGAGCTTTCAGAAAGTTGAGAACAAAGGACTTAAGCTTCCAAAACATAAAGGAAGAAAAAAATATGATATTAAACATAGAGATTGGGAGAAAATACATACCAATAATAAATGCAGAAATCTATTAAATAGAATGTATATATAGAGTGAAGAAAACCAACAAAGTTAAAAACTGGTTTGTGAGAAAAAATGTTGATAAACTCTTAGGAAAATAAATTACAAACATCAAGAAGGAAAAGACAGCATCACTACAGATCCTATGAATAATAAAAATATAATAAGAGGATATTATAGATAGCTTTATGTCAATTCATTTCACAAATCAAATGAAGGAGATAAATTTCTGAAAATCAAAACTGCAAAAATGACATGTAAAGAAAAAGAAAAACTGGACAATTCTACATGATTCATTAATCTACCAAAATCCTATCAGAAAGAAAATGTCGAAATCTTGTCTATTTCTTTGACATATTAGAGAGGAAATGATACTAATCTTAAATATATTCCTTAAAAAATGAGGAAAAGGGGAAGCCTCCCAACTTATATTATGAAGCCAACATAATGTAGAGAAATCTAAGAAATACTTTATGGTGAAGGAAAATTACAAGCCACTAAATTGTATCCAATATTATATAACAAGTATATTGAAGTTAAGGATATACAGCTGAATAATTCAAGACTGATTAAAATCCACTAGCATAATTCACATCAACATAAAAAAGGAAACAAAAAGCTAAAGGAAGGGAACATTTTTCTCTGCTAAGTAGAAGCTATAATAATGCTACATTTAACATCACACATAATAGTGAAATAATGAATGATTTCCCCCTGAGATTAAGGAGCAAGGTTGTCCACTTTCATCACTTCTATTCAACACTGCATTGAAGTTCCCACATGATGCAAAATACTGGGACAGAAGCAAAATTGTCTTTTTTCAGAGATGACATAATTATATTTTCACAAACTATTAGAGTTAATGTTAGAATTCTGCTGTTTTGTTGGATATAACATCTATGAAATAATGGAAAAATCAATTGTTAATCTATATACCAACAGAAACAACTGAGAACTAACAGAAAATGAAAATTTAAATCTGACACCAAAAGCAAAAGCAACAAAAGCAAAAATAAACATATGAGATTACATCAAACTAAAAACCTTCTGCACAGCAAAAGAAGCCATCGACAAAATGAAAAGAAAAACTACTGAATGGGTGAAAATACTTTCAAATCATATATCTATCTGATAAGGGGTTACTATTCAAAATAGATAAAGAGCTCGTACAACTCAACAGCACCAGAAAACCAAACCAAACCAACAACAACCCAATTTAAAAATGAGCAGAATATCTGCATAGACATTTTTCCAAAGAAGACATACAAGTGGCCAACAGACACATGAAAAAATGTTCAACATCATTAATCACCAGGGAATGCAAGTCAAAAACGATATTATTTCACATATCTTAGAATGGCAGATATTAAAAAGACATGAAATAACAAGTGTTGTCAAGGATATGGAGAAAAAGGAACACTTGTCCACTGCTGGTTAGAATATAAATTGGTACAGCCATCATGGAACACAGTATGGAAGTTCCTTAAAAATTTTTAAATAAAACTACCATACAATCCAGCAATTCCACTTCTATTTATTCAAAGAAAATGAAAACGCTAACTTGTAAAGGTATATGACTCCCATATTCATTGCTGCATTATTTACAATAGCCACAATATGGAAACAAACTAAGTGTCCATCAATGGATGAATGGATAAATGGATAAAGAAAATGTGGTACACCCACACACCTACATACACTGGAGTATGATTCAGCAATAAAAAAGAATGATAACTTCCCATCTGTGACAACATAGATGGAGGTCAAAGGAATTATGCTGAGAAAACAAGTCAGCCAGAGAAAGACAAATACTGTATGCTCTCACTTGTATATGGGATCTAAAAAACAAAAACAAAACTAAAACAGAAATAAAAACAAACAAAAAACTCAAGCTCATACTTACAGAGAATAGACTGGTAGTTGCCAGGGACAGTGGGTGGGAGAAATGTATAAAATGGATAAAAAGGTACAAACTTCCAGTTATAAATAAGTCAGTCATATGGATGTAATGTACAACATGGCAAATGCGGTTAATAATACTGTGTTGCATACTTGAAAGTTGCTAAGAGAGTAGATCTTAAAAGTACTCATGACAAGAAAAAAATTTGTAATTACATAAGGTAATAGATGTTAACTAGACTTATTGTGGTGATCACTTAGCAATGTATATAAATATTGAATCATTATATTGTACACCTGAAACTAATATATAACAAATATACTTCAATTTAAAAAAAATTAAAATATCATCCACAATAGCAACTAAAAACATCAAATACCAAAGAAAAAATCTGAGAAATATGTGTAAAACGTGTGTTGGAAAATAAATTTTTGAGTGAAATTAAAGTACACAAGCTACCTGTATTACAAGATTCAACATTATCCAAATGCCATGACAAACATGATCTATAGCTTCAATGTATTTCCAATTAAAATCCTAGCGCATTTCTGCTAATTAACAATGCAATTCTATAACTTACATAGAAATGTACGTGATTTGCCATATCCAAGCCAGTTTTCAATAAGAACAAAGTTGGAAGGCTTAATCTACCAGATTTTTAAATACAGTATAAATTTACAATAATCAAAACAATGGTTATTAGAGTACAGACAGACAAAAAGATCAGCAGAACAGAGTCCAGAAACATACTCGAATGTGATTGCTTAATTCATGTAAGACGTATCACTGCAATTCACTGAAGAAAACTATGGATTTTACAATAAATCATGCTGGTGTATTTGGATATTTGTAATGTATTTTTACAGAATACAATTTTTACAGAATACAAATGTATCCTGAAACCTATTCATACCATTTACAAAAATAAATTCTAAACGTAAATAGGCCTAAATGTAAAATCTGAAATATCTTCTAGAATAGCATTGTTCAATAGAAATACAATATAAGTCACAAATGAGCCTCATATTAAGTTAAAATTTTCTAGTAGTACCATTAAAAATAATGAAAGAGACAGGGAAAATTATTTTTAACAATATATAATAAAGTAACCACAATATTTTAAATGTAAAGGGTAATATAAAAATTACTGAGATGTTTAACCTATTTTGAGATATTAACTTATTTTGTGCTACGTCCCCAAAATCCAGTGTGTTTTTTATACTTAGTACACGTCTCAGCTTGGACTAGCCACATTTCAAGGGCTCAATACTCACATGTGACTAGTGGACGGCACCATACACTGGTTAGAGTAGGGAAATATTTCTTAAACAGGGGTCCAAAACCATCCAAAACAACATTGATAAATTGGACTTAATCAAATTGAGAACTGTTCATTAAGCAAACCACTACATTAAGAGAGTAAAAGTGAAAACCAGAGACTTGGAGACACTCCCAATACAAAAGAATTGTATTTAGAATTTATCAAGGACTCTCACAAATTACTAAGAAACAGACAAATCAATAGAAAAATGGGGAAACTGTGGACTCCTAGGTAATTTTTTCTTTTTTGTATATGTATTTTTTGTATTAAAATATGATTTTAGCCTTTACTTCTCAAAAATAGCAAAATGTTTATAAGAGCCATTCATTTATGATTACCTTTTCCTGGGAAATAGTTTTATATTCATTTTGATATTTATATTTTTATATATTCCTTAAGCTTGTTGATGTATATTACATACATAATTTTCCATAAGAAATGGTTTCATAATATTTTATTCTTCTATACTTATTTGCATAGCATAAACACTTATTTTTATCTGTTTACATATTTCCAGTCATCCCAACATATATTTTTCATTATGCAATACCACTATATTAAAAAATCATTGCCATATGTTTATGCATGATGATGTTTCAATCTAATGAGATTATCTGATATTATAGATTTTGTATTTTAATAGTTAGAGAAAAATGCTCATCCTTCCTGCTGGTTTATTCACTTCTAAAGTAAAAGCAACATTTATATCTTAAAGATAAAAGTTTGGAAGCTGTACACAAGCACAGTACAAGTAGTCAATTCAAACTAAGAAAATAACCACTTGAGGTATAGTCCAAAATGGAATTTGGCTATTTTTATTTTAAAAAAGCACACCTGATGAAAACAAACATGCAAGTTTCCTTTGAATAATATTAAAAATAACAAGATTTATATGATTCTGAGTGTGAGGTCAGTATCTTGGTAACATCATATTATAATGTAGACAATTTGACTTCACCCAGTAATATCATTTTTTCTTAGGAATACTGCACCCTAGAAGTAGGAAGTGTTACAAAGCTCTATAAAATACTCAGAGGGGAAATGAAATGCTATGAACTAGAAACAGAGGGGTACATGCTAATTGCAAGATTAAATCAGTACCCAGTGTTTGAAATGAATTGTGAAAATCTGAAGTCTTAAGTAATGGCCATTTTCTAGGTGACCTCATTAATATGGTGTTTTGTTACCTGGCATAATGAAATCTGAACTCAAATGAAGGAAAATAGTCCTTTACATTATCAATCAGATGAAATTTTCTTGATAGGAAGAAAAGACCCTACAATCTCGTGAAAAGACAAGTCAAAATCCAGTTCTGTACCTAATCAGTTGTGTGAACCTGTTAATAAAAGTCAAAGACTTTTATTTATATGGGCAAACTCTGAAATCATATGCATAATGGATAAAAATTGTTCTTTTCTCTTCATCTTGAATTTTCACATGGAATATATCTTACTAACACAAATAAGAGACTTGCCATTAAATCTCAAAACCTAGGAAAACTTTAGCTCAGGAAGGCCTAATACTGGTGAAAAATTTTACATTTTACAAAATTCTTATATATCTTATCTCACTAGATTATCCTAATAAGTCAGGCACCTAGGAAGCATAACATAATTAGCAGTTTATATGTATTTATGGGAAACATGATCCACCCCACATTATAATCGGATCAAAACTGTGGTCAGAAGTATGACACTTTATAACAGACTTTTGTTATTTTAGTTAGAATTTGATCAAACAATACAAAACAAGGAAAACTTATATTCATAGCATACAGCCTCATCTGTATTCAAACTACCTTTTCCAGATCACAAATATCAGCACGGATAAATATGTAAGAATAGTTCCAGGAGTAATGGAATTATGCCTTGCTGTTTGACACTGTTGGAAACTCTATCAGAAGTAGAGGCTCCAGGCAAGGAGGAAGAAAGCTTTTCACATGGGGAGAATAATGATAATTGGGGAAGGAGGTTCTCATTACTTCCCACAGATACTGTGTGCCAGAGTTTCACTCAAGTGAACAATGAACCTGCTTACATTGTTCACGGCATCTGAATCTCTTGACCCACTTATTAGAGAGCTAGGATCAAGGAATAAAAAAACTTCTGAAAGCCCCAGAGGGGTAGTGGAGGAAACTCATGTTGGGTAGGTTTTGTTTTCAGCCATACCATTCATACCATGTGTCACCTGTTTCCTACTCTCAATGTATTGATTCATTAACGCAGCATTCAAGACCTTGCTCCAGCCTTTAGGTCTGATCTGATTTGGAATTCACTCTCACTGGGCAATTTCTTATTCTGCAACAATATCCTTCACGAAGCACATATGCTACACTTACAAAAACACAGGGTCCAGAGTGCTTGTGTTCAGAACTGTGCCTGTGAGAAAGAAACCAGGGACACCATGAGAAGGTGTCCTAAGGAATGCAATAGATGGAGGCAGCTATGGGTCTGGAAGCAGCTGCAAGGAAGGCAAGAGACGCAGAAGCCAGTGCAAGAACTCTGGAGCTGAGCCCCGAGAGGCAGTCAGAGGACTGACTAAATTGACATAATCACACTCTCTCATTCAGTGGTCCTGGAACAGAATTTTTATAATTTATTTACTTTTTCCTTTTTTTTTTTTTTTTTTTTTTTTTTTTTTTTTTTTTGAGAGAGGGTGGGCAGGGAGGGGGAGAGGATGAGAGAGAATCTTAACCACGCTCCATGCCCATCATGGAGCCCGACAGGGACTTGATCCCATGACCCTGAGATCATGACCTAAGGCAAAAACAAGAAGTTGTGGTCCATATATACAATGGAATATTACTCAGCTATCAGAAAGAACGAGTTCTCAACATTTGCTGCAACATGGACGGCACTGGAGGAGATAATGCTAAGTGAAATAAGTCAAGCAGAGAAAGACAATTATCATATGATTTCTCTCATCTATGGAACATAAGAACTAGGAAGATCGGTAGGGGAAGAAAGGGATAAAGAAAGGGGGGGTAATCAGAAGTGGGAATGAAGCATGAGAGACTCTGGACTCTGAGAAACAAACTGAGGGCTTTAGAAAGGAGTGGGGTGGGGAATGGGATCAGCTGGTGATGGGTAGTAAGGAGGGCACGTATTGCATGGTGCACTGGGTGTTATACACAACTAATGAATCATCAATCTTTACATCAGAAACCAGGGATGTACTATATGGTGACTAACATAATATAATAAAAAAACAAACAACAACAACAACAAAAAAACAAGAGTCCAGTAGGACGCTTAACCAACTTAGCCACCCAGGCACCCCTGGAAAAGAATTTTTAAATCGAAGTGCGGGATCCTCCTGTTACCCTGTTGGATTTCATTTTTGAATTTTGAGGCCATTAGTGCAACCTGCAAAGATTTTTCCTGATTCTGCCTCTACTTAACCTAGGGTTGGGTATCCTGTGCTATATATATATATAGGATATATATATATATATATACATATCATGTGCAGATTTGACAACTCTCCTACTATAGAAAATTAAGTCATAGATAAAAGGGCTGAAACAAGAGAGGGCTAAAGGAAAAAAAATACTAAAATTGTCACTTAAAACAAAAAGAAATTCTCTTCATGTTCCCCATTTAGGAGTTTTCTTCAACTTTATGGATCTTCTCCTGCCCTACTATTATTTAAAATTCTTTTTTTTATAATAATTTTTTATTATGTTATGTTAGTCACCATACAGTGTATCCTTAGTTTCTGATGTAATGTTCCATGATTCATTATTTGCGTGTAACACCCAGGGCTCCATGCAATATGTTCTATCTCATTTTTCATGGCCCCGCATGAGTCAACTCTTTGAAAAGACAAACCAGATTCCACAATGGCATTTAATACTTATACAGCATGGCCAGTAGTTTTCTTGCAAAGCTTATCTTCCACCTTGTTTTATATACATTCCCCTCTTTCCTTACCTAATTGTGCACTCCATAAGGTCTGGGATTATGTCTTATGTACCACCTTACCCTGCATATACTCAGCAGAGATTTTTGGGGGGGGGGTTTGGTACAATGTTGAGCATCTGGCAAATATCTCCTAATGAGTGCCTCATTGTCTAAGTACTCTGGGCAGGCCTATTAAAATCAAGAGCAGGATTAAAAGATAAAAATACATTCTTTCCTTGAAATATACATTTTCTTCCATATATTTATGGAACATGGAGACTTCTCCAGTGAAACTAGCTTTTACATTCAAATTTTTCTCAGTTGAAATCAAAAGCAAAAAGAATTGGTGCTATCATCAACTTATTTCCTAATGTTATCTTCCTTAGTCTGATTTACTAGACTTTATGGAATTTCATGGTATATGAGCTGGCTTTTCCTCTTCTCAGCTTAAATCACTGTGCAATTCAAAATATGGGGGGATCCATATTTATGAGTCCTTCACCCCAAGTAGAAGAGAATTAGAGGTGACTAAAATAAATCCTGAATGTACTTTTGTAGCTGAGTCCCTCATGAAAGGCCTTACCAGCTACTCCATAAAGATTACAGTTGCCAAAATACAATCAAGCAAATAAATAGGACAGAATTCCATCCAATGTAAGGGAGGTCTCGCATATTTTATTGCACAATGTGGTTATCTATGATTTATAACCTTCCATTTTTCATTCAGAGAAAGTTGCATGTATTCCAAGAGGTTATAAACCTTGATTTTTTTTTTTGATGCATAGTTCAATCAGCATTATTTACTACGGAAAACAACACTTGTGGGACACGTAAATTTTACTTTACCTTCACTGGCATGATAAATGATTTATCAAGCACACTACAGAGGGGAAAAACACTCTAGCTATATACAGTTGTTTGGATATTAATTTGTTCCCAAAATAAAGCTCTGGTTTGTGATAACCTGTATGTAAACCTGGGTTAGCCAATACCCTTGGACACCATGCTGATTCTGTACATAAGAATTGCCTGCCATGCTAAAAGTGATGTAAGTAAGTGAGCTATCAACCACTGAATCATATCTTCAATTTTCTTTTTTTTTTTTAAGATTTTATTTATTTATTTATTCGACAGAGAGAGAGACAGCAAGAGAGGGAATACAAACAGGGGGAGTGGGAGAGGGAGAAGCAGGCTTCCTGCCGAGCAAGGAGCCCAGTGTGGGGCTTGATCCCAGGACCCTGGGATCATGACCTGAGCCCAAAGCAGACACTTAACGGCTGAGCCACCCAGACACCCCTCATATCTTCAATTTTCTGATGGCACTGGCTCCACCACTTACAATTATTCAACTCAATAGGTTTTGATAATCCGGGACCATTACTTTGGAAATATCAGCTGAAAGAATCAGAAACCCACCTAACTTACTTACTCCTTAACTGTGTTCAAAGGAGAAAGAAATATAACTTTGGGCTTAGGGTTGACTAAGTTACCCAAGTCAGTAATATTCTCTACGTAGGCATGGTATAGAAATTGAGTCACTGTCAAGACCCTCCATTCCGTTTTTTGGATCAGGGATGCCTAGATAGATTACTTACCTTTATGCATTTAGCTAACAATTATATTAACAATAAGAGCTATTTATTAAACACCTATTACAGTGCCAGGTGTTTAAGATTTAGTGTCTTATTTCATTAGTTCTAAAAACCTTACATGTTGGAACTGGTTCATACTGGCTCTTGAGATCTTATTCTACTTATCTCTTCCCAAGTCCCCATTCATTGTTGTTACAGTGGTAGCTTGATGTAATAGTCTATCATAGAAAATGATAAATGCTACAAATTGGAGCTTTTCAAGTTTTTGGTTTAAAAGCACATTACTGTAACCTTTTGAAGTGGATATTATTATTTCTATTTTATCAGTGAAGTAACTAAGGCTCAAAGAGCTGAAGTATACTTCTTATAGTCAGTATTGTCAGTGTGTAAATTTCCATCTGAGGGTTGAATCACGGTCTATTATACACCAGAACTCAGGCTCTTCCCCATATGGGGAAATAATTGAGGCTGCTTACCCACTCAAGCAGGGTCAGCCATAGTGAATAAACTGACAGTTCTTCAATAAATTCAACCAAACATTTACTTTCCCTAAAGCTTTGGTTATGTGAAATTTATTTTTAAATATGCTAGAGAGGAAAAACTGATGGCTACCAGAGGGAAGGTAGGTGGGGAGTTGGGTTAAATAGGTGATGGGGATTAAGGAGTGTGTGATGAGCACCAGGTGTTGTACGGAAGTGCTGAACCACTATATTGTACCCCTGAAACTAAAATTACACTGTATGTTAACTAACTGGCATTTAAATAAAAACCTTAAAAAACCTTAAAAAATAAACAAAAATACCCCAGAAAGCAAAACAAAACAAAATGCAAATAGTCAGTTATCTTAGTTTATGCATAATAAAATAGATTTTTTCAATACAGGGTTTTGTTTTGTTTTGTTTTTTTAATGGGGATGACGACTGCCAGGATGAAGTATTGCCACCTTTTCCTCTTAGCGATACTGACAATTCAATCCTGACAATTTAACATTCACATCCCAACTGACAAATTTAGCAGGAACCACAAGGGGATGGAATGGCAGGAAGAAGGGATAGGTGGGGGAAAAAATTAAAATGTATCAAGATATAAGAAACAACATAACATTTTTAAAAGAATGGTAAAATTACATTTATAAGTCTTAGTGGTTTTTCCTTCAACAGATGATCAAAACCGCAAAAAAGATCCACAGTTTTTCTCTCCACAAGGATACAATTCCATGTCATTCTTTATAGTGATCCAGAACAGTTTCTAAATTCAAACCATTTTAGTTGTTTGACTGCTTGTCTTGTTTCTGTAATCTGTTGTTATGGAAATGACTAAGATGTCAAAACATGTTCTGTATGATCCCACAGGGGAAGGAAGAGTTTTAGGAGGAAAACTCTGAAAGAGGTTTCAAGGCAAACTAAAAACAAATTTGGACTTTGCCCTTAAAAATCAAAACACATTTTTTGCTTGGTTGTGCTTTGATTTTTAAACTACTTCTCCCATGTGGACACTTAATTCTCTGGTTTGTGAAAGGTTCATGAAGTCCATTTTCAGTTGTTTACCATACACTCATGAACCTGAGTAAGTCAATGACACCATTTCTGGCTTACATGTCAGGGATAGTTCAACCATTCTGATTGAGTTGACCAGGCAAATATAAATGAAATAAATCAAACCAGTTATTTGGAATAATGGACAAGCTAAATGACTGCTTAAAATACGTGTAGTCTGTCAATATCTCCCCATTCTTTTATAAAAGTAAACATGTGTTACAAAGGTCAACTCTTTATCAAGTGCAAATCTTTCGTCCTGAAATGTTTATCTTAAAGATCAAACGAATTGCTACAATTTCAATATATGCTCTAAAATGAAAAAAAATGAGCTTCAAAACACAATTATAAAAAAATGTGTTCTTATAAACGCATTTATTCTTCCTTATTTATAGGATTCAAGGGGGTGACTGCAGTACCTACATTCAACTGCCCTGCTGTTTTCTGTAAAAACTGGCCAAGTTCGTCGTCTGTAAGTAATAAACCTGACCCACTGACCTCACTGGCTGGATGCCATGGGTAGAGGGATGAAAGGAACAAAAGTATAAGATACTATTTTCTGGGAAACAGTCATCACTTTGCCAGTCACTCTTCAGAAGGGTAAGTCCTGGCATGTCCAAGTCTTTAGAGGCAAGTTCTTCTCCTGGAGACCACATCAGATGTGTAGCTGCCACTAATTTGGCAGGTAATAATCTGTCAGGGTAGTCTACAAAATAATAAAAGTGAAGAAGGCTAGAGTTGAGTTTTCCTTGCTAGATGAACCACTAACCCTCTGTGTCATCTCCATCTGAACCCCAGTGGCCCATAAACTGTACAGTGGTGGGGACATATCAGGAGTATTCAGCAGTACACATAGCTCCCAACACAGTGCACGGCACATAGTTTCACAACAAATATTTGTGAATGAGATTTGGTATATATCAACTTTTCTCAGGCTCCACTTATTGATCTGTAAAATGAGAATGGGGCCAAATAGGACTCAAAATGTGGTTGTTGAGAAGAGAATAAGGTAATATACGCGGACGTGTTTTTAAAAATTAGGCTACTTTATATTTGTTACTTCATAAGTATTCTTACTTGTCCATTATTTGTGGCAGCCATATATAAAATATAGACTTTCTTCACTTGGAGAGGATTAGTTACAGTAGGTGTTAGAAAAAAATTAACTTTAAAACCAGGTGATTTTGTTTTATCTTGGATTTTCCTAGTGTAAATTTATGTTTTTTTAATGGAATTATTTCTGCCATATTATGAACTTCTGGCAGTACTACCTTAGGCAGTTTGAAATTATTTCTAGATAATTAAAGTATTCTATTATTTAACTATATTGTGTTACTGCTCCCTTTACTGCAAGAATATTCTGTGGTCGTGTACCCTAGAATTCTCTAGGTAATACTTAAAATCGTATCTTTGCATATTTTATATTTTTCTCCAATTGAATTTTTCTTTGTAAGTGTTTGGTCTCTATGTAATTTCTACTTTATATTTCTTAGTTTCAGTCAACTACAAATAGGTCCCTGAATATTACTGCTCCAGTCACCAAATAAGGGAATTGATCACAGGCTTAATTCTGATGGCCTAACCTGATAAACTGTAACATTAGTTATTCAATGAGCAGTCTATACTATACCACAGAAAAGTTCTCAGAAGATAGGGACAGACTGCAATTGATCCCTGCAATTATTGCTGTTGCTGTGATATCCAAGAAGTCTCCAAAATATATTTTTACATTAGTATATAATATTAAATATTCTTATTGAGAAAATGGGTCTTTTTTAAAATAAAGAAGAAAAACCATTCCTTTAAAAAGATGAAATGGAAGTCTTTTGAATTGTATTGTATTACATGTGGGAAGAAGGAAAAATAATTAATATTTGTTAACATCTACAATATGCCAAGAAATGTGATAAGGAATTTATGTATATAATCCTTAACAGCATACCTGGGACTATTATCATATTTTATAAAATAAGGAAGTAATTCTCAGGCAACTTAAGTAACATGACTGATTCCATATAGCTAATACATACAACTGTTCAAATAAGCTTTCAATTTTAGAATACTGTTATACTTACAGAAAAGTTATGAAGATAGTATGGACAGTTGTCATATATCCCATATGCAGGTTTCCCCTACTGTTCACATCTTAAGGTAGCATGGAACCTTTGTCACAGTAGTGACCCAATATTGACATGTCATCATCATCATTATTATCTTTATTCACATTTTCTTAGTTTTTACCTAATGCCCTTTTACTGTTTCAGAATACCTTTGAAAATACCACATACATGAAGTGTCATGTATCCCTTAGGTTCCTCTTGGCTATGATAGTTTATCGGATTTTCCTTGTTTATTGTATATTTCCTGTTCCAGCCCCAGAATCAGAATTATCTTCAAATAGTGCTAATACCTTTTATTGGAAAATGGTATTAGAAACCAAGACCTGGACACCAGGTTGGTTCATTGTTTTTCCTAGAGTGTGATTTCTTCTAGGCCCTCTCATCTGACAAGAGCAAGGAAATACATGTGTATAAACTAATCTCTTTCTCTTTTTTTTTTAAAAAAAATATTTATTTAAGTGATCTCTACAACCATGGGGCTTGAACTTAACAATCCCAAGATCAAGAGTTGTGCACTCTTCCAACTGAGCCAGTCAAGCGCCCCCTCCCTGTCTTTATGCATACATTAAATATACATACATTATATAATACATATATTATATAATAATGTATAGTAAATATTTATTATATGTACTTATTAACTATACATTATTATAAAATCTGTATTTCTATACATTTATATGTGTTTCCATATATCTCTCTCTACATATGTACATATCTATAAATATTTCTATATATTTCCATATGTATTTATAGTAATTACTATAACTTCATTCTGATGTTTCAAACTCTGGATGGTGAGAGACAGGCTTTTCATTGTTGCAGTGGGAGGTTACAGATAAGTAAGGTGGGAAGGCTAGAATGATCCAAGAAACCACTCTAGCAATGAAAAAACTGTCTCTCTCCATCTACCATCAATTTACTTAATTTTTCAATTCCAGTATACATGCATAGTGGCTTCAGAATTATCAACTGTACCCCATAGAAAACAGTTATACTAACTATATAATACAGTGCTTATGTACTATCTTTGTAACTTTTTAATTTTAGTCTTTGAGTTTCCACTTATCTATAATCCTACCTAGGTCAGCACCATTTCTCCTAGCCTCTTCAGTGAGGTTATTCCACACATTTTTAATACAGTTAGATTTTTTTGGTCACTGTCTGAATTCCATCCTGGAGTCTTCTGACCTCTTAAATATATGTATTATTAAACGTTAATTCATCTTATTTAAGAAGCACCCTCACAGAAACATCCAGAAGAATGTTTGAACAAATATCTGGTCACCATGGCTCAGCCAAGTTGATACAAAAAATAACAATCACATCTTTTTTTCTTAGGTTTTTGGGGTTTTGTTTTAGAGTGTTGTTTTTTTTTTTAAGATTTTTTATTTATTTATTTGACAGACAGACAGCCAGCGAGAGAGGGAACACAAGCAGGGGGAGTAGGAGAGGAAGAAGCAGGCTCCCAGTGGAGGAGCCCGATGTGGGACTCGATCCCAGCNAGACAGACAGCCAGCGAGAGAGGGAACACAAGCAGGGGGAGTAGGAGAGGAAGAAGCAGGCTCCCAGTGGAGCAGCCCGATGTGGGACTAGATCCCAGAACGCCAGGATCACGCCCTGAGCCGAAGGCAGACGCTTAACGACTGCGCCACCCAGACGCCCCTGTTTTAGCGTTTTTGTTATGAATGGGTTTGAATATCACCAAGTTCTTTTACTGTATATATCAGTATGATTATGTGTTTTTTAGTCCATGGTAGAGACTGTGTTTTTGCCACAAATGTAGATGTCCTTAAACATTTCTGCTACTGACTTGCTCTCCAAATCTGGCTGATTTATGTAGCCTCTAGATCTATTTCTTCAACCACAGAATTAAAGATTATGTTCAGATGTCTCTTTCAGACTCAGAAATAAGACCACATTTCTACATATAATAACAAAACTCAAATGAAGTGACTGCTTTATATTTCATAAAGGTCACGGGCTTTGTATTATTTTATCCTCCAAACCACTCCCTGTGGTTGAGTAAAACAGGTAGTATTTTCACTACTGATCGATGGGATTACTGAAGTTCCTAACAGTTATTTACATTTTCCAAGATCACACAGTTTCTAAGTGGGGTTAGCAGGTTCACACTCAAGATCTTCAAGCCATCATGCCAAGTATTTTCCTTTTTACAAGAGCACAGGTTTATTGCTTTAATAAATAAATTAGCTCTCCCAACTTATTCTTCCAAAGACCATTCCTACCCTTGCTTAAAACTTGTTCCATACATAGAAGTCAATTGGAAGAAAAGTTCTTAGGAGCTTGGTTTCTTTAAAAAAAAAAATTGGGGGGGGCTGGGTAGCTCAGGTAGTTAAGTATCCGACTCTTGATTTCTGCTCAGTCATGATATCAGGGTCGTGAGATCCAGCCCCACATCGGGCTCTGCACTGAGCATGGAGCCTGGTTGAGATTCTCTCTCCCTCTCCTCTCAGCCCCTCCCCGGCTCTCTCTCTCTCTCCCTCTCAAAAAAAAAAGGGGGGGTTTTGCTCATAAGCCTACGTGTTCTTTCCTCCTTGTGCTGTGCTTACTACAGTTCAGTTTTCTACTGTAGATGTAAATCATATGATTATATTTTTAATTTACTTTTTTAAACATAAGCTGGCCTAATTAGCAAAAGTTTTGCAGTCCAAATTGCAAAACTGGTATTAGATCGATATAATTAAATAGCAAGGGAGAGAAGGGAGAGCTTCCGGGACCTGCCAGAGGGAAAAGGAGAATGAGTTTCCAGTTCTCTGCATTCGCCATCACACTGATGTCTTTATCTCCAGTTAGCTACAAAGAACTTAGCTAATCATTGCGCTTCACGGTGATAACAGATTTATAATATATGGATCACATCCTGAGGCTGTCAAAAGAGTCTGCTAATATGATTTTAAAACAGAAATTGGGTCTAGAGAGTCTTAACTCCTCACAGAAATGTTGTTTCACTTTTCCACTATTACCCACACCCCATCCTGATCAAAGTAAGCATAGCTGTTCTGAGTCTGAGATTTGTCTGCCTTGAGAGGAACCAGGCATTTTGTCTACAGGTTTGCAGGATGTGTTTTTGCTGTAATGTTGCAATGGCCACGATTACTGGTTGTAGTCTAGAGAATTGTAAAAAATAGAAGAAAGACATCAGAAGCTTTGTGGTAATAGAGGATTCTGGGTTTGCCTGTGTGGTGGAGATTCACCAAGAAGTAGCAATTCTTGGCCAACTATTTAGCATATACCTAGAATGAAGCATGGAATACTTTTCAGAAATAGGATCTGGAGGTATGTGGTGGAAAAGGAGGATAATGAACATAAAATATATCATAAATAGGTAAAGGGAATTATCTGGAGATCAGACAATATACAAGGACAGGCAGTTCTTGAGAAGAACCCATGTGGAGGCAAGCAAGCTGTGACTCATCAAGATTTTCCCTATATGTGCTTATGGGTGAGAGATGATCACCCACGACATGAATCATATGACAACAACCACCATCATAAAAACAGTTACCATCGAGAGTGCAGTGTGCCACAAATTCTAAAAAATATTTATTAATCCATTCATTCTCACACTAACCCTGTGAAGTAACTATTACTATTATTCTCAGTTTACACACAAGTTGCTGAAGTTTAGGGAAGTTGAGTGACTGGCTAAATGATATACAGACACTAACTGGCAGATGCAGGATTCCAGAGAGCTCTGACACATTCAAAAACTCCTGCTTTTAGTGCAAACATTGCATTATTCCACTTTTTGCACAAATGTACGATATCTGAATGATGACGCATAATTTCTTAGAACCATTTCGTACTTAATTTCATGTACCATGGTGAACACAGCATGATGAAATAGGGAAAACAAAACAAAAACGAAAACAAAGAAATAAACAGACGTGGGCTTTAGAATCCGAAAACTGCAATCTTATCTCTTATAAAGTAAAACAGACAAAAAAAGATAACCTAAAGGACCGTGCTTTCAGGGTACAATAAATAGAATTCTTAAAGCTGGCCACCCTTTGTTGTATGTATTAAATTTCTATTGCCCATATAACAAATTACAGCATACTTATGGCTGAAAAGAGCACACTTGATGATCTTATGGTTCTGCAGGTTAGATACCTGATACAGATACCAGCGTGTTAAAATCAAGATGTCACAGGCTTGGTTCCTTTCAGGAGCTTCTAGAAGAGCATCTACTTTTTGCACATTCCTTGTCTTGTGATCCCAAACTTCCACATTCAAAGCTAGCAATGTTGCACATTTCTGAACATTTTACCACAGTCACACCTCCTCTGTCCACAGCTGGGAATGGTTCTGTGTTTTGGGTCCTCACAGATGATCACGGATAGTCTCCCCATGCCAAGGTCCATAATTTAATCACACTTGCAAAGTCTTTTCTTGCCATGTAGCAGGACATATCCGCACCTTCCAGCATTAGGATTACGGACATATTTAGGCAGCCATTATTCTGTCTACCTCAGTGTATAAAGCTTGGAACCTGGTGAACACCAAGACTGAGATCAAGCACAAGACATGATGATAAATACAGGAAGCACTGTGAAGGCCAACCTCAGAGTAAGATAATCTGCTACACACGAAAGAGATGTGTTTTCAATTCTGTCCACTCTCTCATCTTAAAACTATAAAAATATTCCCCTTACCTAGAGCTTGATCAAAACCTTTTTTCCTGTTATTCCCCGTGGGGTGCCAACAATGTTGGAAGCTGGAACAGAGAGGCACAAAGACACCATAGGTCCCATCTTTCCAGATCCTGCACAGTTCCTCCTTCAGGCTGTGAAGACAGGGTGTCTGGGGGGATAAATATCTGTGTCAACTGATCTTGCTTGGGAATAAATGGCCTTTCAGAGTTTGGAGGGAGCAAGATTCTAAGGACAACTCTATCTGGTTTAGATCAATAATAAGCATCATATTCTTCTTCAAAGAACACATTTTCCAGGATTCACCCCTGCATACCCATACCATATATATAAATTTAGCCTTAGAAAAAAAGGAAAGAGAGGGCTGTCACTGGAAATTGCTAATAGGGTCTACTCGAATCCCACTTCTTTTAAGCTAGGTTTAAAAATAACAACAAAAAGTAACCCAAAAGTTCACCTAGTAAACACGGATATCTAGTTCAGAAAGTCCTCTGAGGGAATCTAAAATACCAGATGCCCTTAAAAACATGCAAACGCATTCTCTCCAAGCCACCTTCTACTCAAAAAATGAATTGCTAACCTTTACATTTAGGGGATTTGTGTGTGAAATACGAATGAACCCATTCAATTTATCATCCTCGAATAAACCTGTCATAGTGTCACAGGAGCAGGGACTAGCCAATTGCTAATATCAAAAGCTGTAAAAATGATCCAACTTTGAGTTCCTAAGGAGTGACCCATTTTTGCAGCAGAGTGCAAGTAGGCAGCACAAATTATGTTAGAACAATATCTGGGAAATGCTGAATTCAAAAATCCTACTTGGACAAAGGAAAAAAAAACTCATGTTAATTGAAATACCTTAATATTGCCAACATATTCACATTCCATAAATTAGGACACAGATATGCTCCCCACTCCCTCCAAAGTAATATTCTTCCAATTTAGGTGGGTTAACACAATTGCGGAGGGCCTAAAAAAGAGATCAAGGATGAAAGAGCTTGCTTAATGTAAGAGGAAAATTATGTTCCATCAAGACAGACGATTCTCAAAATTCTGGCCAGTTACTTATCAGAAGTCTGTAAAGTATAGGTTTAGATAACAGAACACAGCATAGCAAAGGAATGATAAGTACCCCTACGTTTAGTCAGGAAAATCTAGGTTGCACTGGGATAAGGAATACCAAAACCTCAGTGTTTTAACACAACCCAAACCTCTTTCGATGTCTGCTGTGGGTCTAGGTAACTCTCCAGGGCAACTCTCTTCCATGTAGTACTCAGAATTCCAGGATTCCAACATCTCCATTTTGAATGAGGTGCTCACTCTTCCTGTGATAGAAGGGACTCTGGAGAGATACATATTGATATAAGCATAAGACCATTCCCAGTCCATTTTCCAGAACTAGGTGCTGCAAGGCAGCTGGGGGATGTACTTTCAATATAGTAGAGCTGAAAATATTGGTGAGAACTGGTATTTTGTCTACCATACACAGGTAGGAAAACACCTGGAGGTTATGCAGGCCACAGCATATCTATCTGACTATTAGTGTGTGAAGAACACTACATTAGGATATGGTGGGCATTCCATAGGCTACGTACTAAGAGTTGAAACATGATTCACCAACTTCCACTAGTGTAGATGTTATTCCTTTATGCACAGTGTAAGTCTTTCCAATTCTGGAGAGATGAAGGAGGAGAAACGGAGCTGTAACAACTTTGGTCATTAGTATATTGATGAGGAAACACTAAGCCACTTACTAGTTGTAGGTAACATGTTGATCATGATCACTTCTGCAAAAAAGGATGTTAGATATACTGAGTACCCATGGGGCACAAATCTGCACTTAATATATGCCTTTTCTCTTCCTTGTAACAACCTTGGTTTAATATCTTTTCTTGGTTAATTTACTTGCTAATGATAAATTCCTTCAGCCTTACAATATCTGAACTGTTTTCTTTCAGGATTAGAGTTACATAGAGCTATATCCTTTTATTTTCCAGTTTTTTTT
>NC_048221.1:42542844-42560186 GCF_002007445.2 Ailuropoda melanoleuca | reverse complement strand
ATCTGGGAAATGCTGAATTCAAAAATCCTACTTGGACAAAGGAAAAAAAAACTCATGTTAATTGAAATACCTTAATATTGCCAACATATTCACATTCCATAAATTAGGACACAGATATGCTCCCCACTCCCTCCAAAGTAATATTCTTCCAATTTAGGTGGGTTAACACAATTGCGGAGGGCCTAAAAAAGAGATCAAGGATGAAAGAGCTTGCTTAATGTAAGAGGAAAATTATGTTCCATCAAGACAGACGATTCTCAAAATTCTGGCCAGTTACTTATCAGAAGTCTGTAAAGTATAGGTTTAGATAACAGAACACAGCATAGCAAAGGAATGATAAGTACCCCTACGTTTAGTCAGGAAAATCTAGGTTGCACTGGGATAAGGAATACCAAAACCTCAGTGTTTTAACACAACCCAAACCTCTTTCGATGTCTGCTGTGGGTCTAGGTAACTCTCCAGGGCAACTCTCTTCCATGTAGTACTCAGAATTCCAGGATTCCAACATCTCCATTTTGAATGAGGTGCTCACTCTTCCTGTGATAGAAGGGACTCTGGAGAGATACATATTGATATAAGCATAAGACCATTCCCAGTCCATTTTCCAGAACTAGGTGCTGCAAGGCAGCTGGGGGATGTACTTTCAGTATAGTAGAGCTGAAAATATTGGTGAGAACTGGTATTTTGTCTACCATACACAGGTAGGAAAACACCTGGAGGTTATGCAGGCCACAGCATATCTATCTGACTATTAGTGTGTGAAGAACACTACATTAGGATATGGTGGGCATTCCATAGGCTACGTACTAAGAGTTGAAACATGATTCACCAACTTCCACTAGTGTAGATGTTATTCCTTTATGCACAGTGTAAGTCTTTCCAATTCTGGAGAGATGAAGGAGGAGAAACGGAGCTGTAACAACTTTGGTCATTAGTATATTGATGAGGAAACACTAAGCCACTTACTAGTTGTAGGTAACATGTTGATCATGATCACTTCTGCAAAAAAGGATGTTAGATATACTGAGTACCCATGGGGCACAAATCTGCACTTAATATATGCCTTTTCTCTTCCTTGTAACAACCTTGGTTTAATANCTTTTCTTGGTTAATTTACTTGCTAATGATAAATTCCTTCAGCCTTACAATATCTGAACTGTTTTCTTTCAGGATTAGAGTTACATAGAGCTATATCCTTTTATTTTCCAGTTTTTTTTATGTGGGATTCATTTTTGTATTTTTAAAACATATCCAACTATTCATCCTGGCTATAAAGGAGAACATGGTATAACTCTTCTNACATGGTATAACACTTCTAAATTCTAAGGAAATGAAAGTGCCCAAATCTTTCTGGGGACTTTTGCAGCCTTAATAGCAAGGTTCTCTGAGACACACACATGCCAAGAACACATCAAAAGAAGATGAGATCATCAGGTGGGACGTTCTAAACAAACATCTCCGAACTCAAAGCTAGTTCACATTTGTATCCAGGCTCATTTTGCATCACATGATCATGCCCTGACTGATGGGAGAAAGAGGAAGTGAAGGTTTATGTGCAGAACTCAAAAGGGATTGTGAAAAGGGATTGTGAAATGTGACCAGATCATATCTTTATCTTTCCATAAATCTTTTTGTGACACTGCTCCTTTGAATGGATATTTTATTTGTTGCTCTTAAAAATGAGGTCAGTGAGCCTCATAATATTAATAAGTTTTCCTATAATTTTGCAAGCCAGTCTGGTCTCTGCAGATAGTCTCTGCATTAAATGTGAACAACTGAGAATGTCTATGTCTGTAATGGGGTGTGTGGGAAGCAGAATTGACATGTTCACCTTAGAGAGAAAGTCACATTTATGTAATAAAACGTTGTAACTTACTTCCCTTCCTCATTCCTTTCTACATTTCCTTTTTTCCCTTTCTGCAACAAATTACTATTTAAACATTTACTGTGTACAAATTACTATGCTGGTACAATGGAGTTTAAGAAAGACAGATTCTATATGGTCTTTGAAGTGAAGGAACTTAAATGAGAACTTGTTTCTCCAGGGACACCGTCTACCTTCTACTCCAAAGCTCTTTTGGGATGTCACAGATAGTCCTTGGAATTACCCAACATTTGTTCAAGGCCAGATTCCCTGGCAATAATAAAAGAACAAGTATGTTTCCATGTGGCTATTTTTGCTTTGGCAGTTCAAAATGTAGGGTCTACAAAAGTCTTTGATTTCTGGACCTGTGTTTTTGCAAAAAAAATCCATGGTGCCTACATTCCCTGAACATTTTGAAATAATATGCTTTACTTTGCAAGGATAGAAACAGCTTAATCTGCAGACCACTTCTAGGTATTTTTCCTTTTTTTGCTCTCTGAACACTTCAAGCAACTTTGGCTTTTAGTTCATACACCATAGAAGAACTTATTCACTTGAAATAAAAAGTGATTAACAACATAAATGGTCAATAAACATCCTACAGTCATCCCTAGGCAAAGAACATGTTTAGCTCACTTTCCCTCCACTTTCCTCATTTGGAAAGATTGACGTACTGTGAAAGTCTAGTCAATAGTTGTTAGCATTTCTGAAAGCCAACCGAGTGAATTAGAGATGCGAAGAATTCTTTGGCAGACTTTCAAAGTCCCTGATCCACTAAATAACAGTTTCCTATAGTAAGACATTGTTTAAGAATCATGCCATTTTTCCCTTCTAGAAGACTTGCTTTCTTTAGCTATTCTTTTTTTTTAGAACTTAAGAATTTATTAAAACTGAAACTAGTGTTATTGCACATGTTGGATTATTCACACCAATCATAGGACAGCTGTATGATGAAATATGACAACTTCAGAAGCAATGNTAGAACTTAAGAATTTATTAAAACTGAAACCAGTGTTATTGCACATGTTGGATTATTCACACCAATCATAGGACAGCTGTATGATGAAATATGACAACTTCAGAAGCAATGCAAAACGAAATATCCTTCTTAAACTATTTTTAGCAGAAAAAGAAAAAAATAGATATTTACAAACATTGAACAAGCGTCAATGTGTTTTCATCATTTTCTTGACACGGTGTCTTTAAACTTGAAGAGAGAACTAGTGTGACTCATTGCTGGGTACAGAGGAGGGCTGGTTTGCACTTTGACCCTTTAATAAGAGTCACTACTACCTATAGTCATCAACAATCTACATAACGTGGCACTTAGTACTGTCGTAACATGGAAGCCACAGTAAGATACTCTGATGAAGCTGCAATTAGGGCTTTATGATTATTGGTTTGTATGCCAAACTATAAGGTGAATTCACTAAGGACTAATCAGTGTTTTTCAGACTTTAATGTACACACCTGGGGGAGGTAGATTTGGTATCAGTATGTCTAAAGCAGGGTCTGGGAGCTTGTGTCAAAAACAAGCTCCTATGTAATGCTGATGCTGCTGGTCTATACGTCGTCCTTGGGTAACAAGGGACTAGAACTTATCTGAGCAAAACTATACAAAAAGAGAAAAAATCGATGGAATGGTATGATGGGGCTATCTGGTGGTAAGTCCACCAGAATGAGACTTGTTAGGTAAAGAAGCATAGATTGAAAAAAGCAAGTTATAGCAGCTAACATCACTAGTGCTCATTCATGCCCTGTCTACTACCCCGTGAACACTGCACCACAAACCACAAGTATTCAGGTCCCATTGCCAAGACTATATTGTGTAATGGATGCATCCCAGAAACTGCGATGCAATTAAACATTTTATGTATTTACATCACCGTCTTCTAATTCTCTGTTCACTAGGAACTTTTAAAATATAATTTACCTTCTCATGTAGAACTACTTAAAAAGGGAGAATGAAGCTAATGGAGTGTGAGTGATTAGGCTGAGAATTTCTCATTGAAAATAAATGATTTACAAGAGTAAGAGAATCTGCTGATCAAAGAATGCTGGATATTCCAATATTTCTGACTATTTTTATTGAAAATTGACAAAATGGAATTTTGGTCAGTATCATAGTCTTGGTTGATGTGTAATTGTGTAAAATGAATAAACTTTAAGGTACCAAACAAGCAGTTTTCAGTCTGAAAAGGTCATGATTGATCCTAGACCAAAATGACTATAAAGTGCTTCTGGGAAAAATAATGTTAGGGCAGACAAGGGTGAGGTGAGGAGACTTTCCCTATCAGACACTAAAACTATTATTATAAAGGTATAATATGTAAATATTTCAGTATCTATGTCACTATATGCAACGTAACTGAATGGCAGGGAAAAAATTGTAAAGAGAAAAAGCCCCATAAAATATGGCATTTTAAACCAGATTGAGAAAGACTGAATGAATGCAATAATGTGGGACAACTGACAAATCATTTGGAAAGAAACAAGTTTAAATGCTTATCTCACATTCTCTTCTAAAATGAATACTCTGTGGGCTAAACAAGAAAATCATAAAAGTAATAGAAGTACAGGTAAACACTTTAATTATACTGGTTATGAGGAAGGTCTTTCTAAAGATGGCATCAAGGGTAAAACCATTAAGAATGAGATTAAGAGAAATAACTCCTTTAAAATTAAAGGGCTTATGTGGTAACACTTTTACCCATGCCTCTACTATAATCAAATTATGAGTCAAATGATAAATATAAATGCATTAAAGTGAACTAGTAGTGACTCTATAAACTGAATTATTAGCTTTTATAAATCAAGTAGAAAAAGAGAATCACCCAGTAGCAAGATGACCTAGGCACAAGAGTAAGAAATAATCAAGGGGGGAGGGAAACAATAAACAACTCTGACATGGTCAGTAAACACATTAAAATGCATTCATGGTCAGACAACAAGATTATTTTTAGTCGGTTTGTGAAGACACACCTATCAAATATCTTAAAACTATGCAGACGAGCTTACGCAACAGCTCCACTTCTAGTATGTGTTCAAGGATGTTTACTGAAATATCAGGAATGGGCGAATTTGAAAAAAAATTAAAATAGAATGAAAATATAATGCATAAATAATTAAAATCTTGATTTTCACATATGATCAAGGTATCAGTATAACAGTATAGATTTACATATATATATTGATAGGAGAATATGTTCCTCTTATATTTTAAGTGAAAAAGACAGGGTCTATATTAGCATGCATTGTTAGACCTCATACATTTACTTACTTACTTACTTATTTAATTTGGATGATACTTTTTTATGTTTAATTGGTTTTCTACATTCCACTATTGTAGAAAATGTGGAACAGGGGACATCTGATTGAAGGGAAGAAGGAAAAGAAGAGAATATCTTTATTTCTTCACACGTAAATCATGACATCCTAGGGCCTTTCTGCTTTCTCTCTTATGTAGTCTTCATTGTTCCATGACTTTTCTTTAAGATGCGAGGTTGGACTTACCGGATAGAAAAAAATCTTTCCCTGTATTCTTCCACAAGATTTTTAGGCCATTACTTGCAGAAAATGCACATAGTCTAAGAATAGTGCATTTCTTAATTATTTTACAAATGTCTACAGGTAATGCAAATGCATAGCATATCATTCAAAACAGAAAAGGGACAAAAATAATTATCATGATACAGATCAGCAAGATAAAGGAATCACAAAGTCAATGTTTGTTTTTCTCTAATGGATTTCTGGATGTCCTTTTCAATAACCCACATTAATTTTTTTCTGTATTTATATAAAATTATTTATCCTTCCAAAAATTTACTTATAATTTGGATCACATATATTTACCACTTCAAACTCTTATATATATGTAAAAGTTTTATATATATGGCACAAGAATTCTAGAAAAATATATGAAATATTCACAGAAATTTCAGCAGCCCATAGGATTAAAGATAATTTTTTCTTTCATATTTTATGTATTTTCAGATTTGCAGGCTCATTTCAGATTTGCATTTTATAATAAAACAGGAAATAGCTTTATAATGTAAAACAGTTAAGACCATTTCCATATTTTTAAAAAGATAGGAAGTACTATAAATCTTCAGTTGCTCTTTGGAAGGTCTTTTCCTCAGTAACACCTAGATATCTCGGACATCTGGCTGAAAGTATATTTAGTATTGAGAAACTCTAAAAGCAGGTCACAAGTCCTGGTAACGTCAGTACAGGAAGTTTAATAGGAAACCCAAATTCATTTGGGTCCAGATATACTGGACATTTTGCCACTATTTCTGATACACTATTTCTGATACATGAGAGTGGTGGCATCAGACGCTAATGGTGAGTCAAAAGTAATAAATATTTGGTGTAATCTTAGCAACAGGGTTTTGATTCCTGATACTCCTCTTTCATTCTTGCACCCTTTTCGCATTCATTCTTCCAAATCCACTAGATGTATCATATTTTAAGTGTAGGTATATGTTTCTACTCCAGGTAAGTAGACAAAGATTATCATAATTTTCAATGTAAAGATTCCATTGGTGTTAACAGTTTAAGGAGAAAGACACGACTTGTGAACGAGGGAAATAATGAAAATCTTTGTGGTAGAATATGATTTTATCTAGAAAATGGAAGGATAATTTCAGTAAAGACAGTAGAAAAAATGGCATTTCAGCTGGGAATAATACAGTTTTTAGAGGCAGGAGAGAGAATACATGGCTTCCATAGGTTTTAGAGGAAAGTAGTCATATCACCAGACCGTGGGCTGTGGAATTTGTGAGGAAAAACTAGGAGTCCCTCATAGAGTCTTAATTGGAAGGTCATTTATATGACAGGTAACAAGAAACAACTGAACTTTTGAGAAAGCCTTCAGAAATGATCATAGTTGTAATTTCGTGTGTAAAAGAACATGGATCTGACTGGAAAAATGAACGTTTATAGACAGGACAGACACTCAGGAAATTATTGCATGAATAAAGATGAAGTTGTGGTGTGAGATGAGACTGGATTCTAGAGTTAATGCAGATGTAGAACGAAAACAATGACAGATGATTAGAAATGGCAGACAAGAGTCAGAGCGCTCTTAATAATGAGTATTTGGAAAAATAATGGAAATGGGAACTTTGGGGGAAGCTTACCTTAGGAGAAAAAGTTCAGTTTATATTTGTTGAGTTACAGAGGTGCTGATGTATCCCAGACATGGCATCATTTTTAGAGGTGGGGTGGGTTATGGAGAGATGGTGGGCAAATAGATACATTCTGGGTGTCTTCAGCAAACAGGCAATGTTGAGGCATGAGAAAATGAACAGATGTAATAAAACTGGTAGACAGCTGTGAGCAAAAAATTCAAGGGTAGAATGTTGGAAGGTAAGTACATTACACAGGTTTGAGGAGGCAAAAAGTGATAGAAGAGATCCTGGCCTGTTTTGTTCACTATTGGATTCATAATACCTAAAATTGTGCTTGACACAGAGAATGCCTCAATAAATACTACGGAATGAATTAAAGTATAAAAAATGTATTTTCATGACAAAGATGTCCGTGAACAGTGTGGAACACTGCCTAGAAGGGAAAGAAAATGAAGTCTTTTGTGTTTGGGAGGTCAACACTGATCTCTGAAAGACCAGATTCAGAAGAAATGAAAAAAAGGCAGAAATCACACCCTGTGGTAATCATCCTTTTGGTTCCACTCTCATATTCTGAATAGGTATTCTATCTTTTCAAACAGAATTTTTCTGCCTATAACATCCAGGATCTGAGATACGCATGACAGAATTTGTTTTCTTTTCTTTTTTTTTAGGAGGGTATTATCCTTGGAGCTTTCTGCTTTACTGAAAAACAAAAACAAACACACGCACACACACAAAAAAAATCCCCAACTGTGAATTAATTAAATCTGAGAAACACAATGTCAGTTCAACATATAATTCAAAATAATAATTCAGTCCTTGGATAAAGTGGGCTTTGTCCTAAATGCTTAAACATTGATTTTGCAAGGAGCAATAAATAGCCACCACAAGTGATATAGAGAGTTAATTATTTTCAGTTAGTCTCCCAAGCATTAAATTGTGAGTCTCCTTCGTGTGTGTGTGTGTGTGTGTGTGTGTGTGTGTGTGTATCTGGAAGGTGATGTTTGTATATGTCACAGCTTTTTGTCTCTGTGCCAGATGACTGAGGAATTTCAGACATCAGTGCAACTAATCTCTTTGAATAGAAGAGAAATTCACATGGAAAATGCTTAGATTTGGGGGGAAGGTAACTGCATCCTGTTTGAGAGATTTTATGTGTACCACTTAGGAGGGTGTTTTGCTTTTGTTGTTTACTCACACATTTTGGTTAGCATCATTGCATTAAAGTGCAACCTTTGAGTTCACCAGAGAAAAGTAACAAAACTTAGCATTAAGAAAAACATCAATTTACTCTGCAGGTACCAGCAGTATGTTTACTTCATACCCTAAAATGAATGGTTATGTGATACTTACTTTAAAGCATATTTCAGTCTAAGACCATAGGATAGATTTTGTTAGATTGGATGCTTCGGCAGTGCAAGAGAGATGAACAGTATGTGTAAATGTCACAGATATTCACTCACAGAGGATGTGTTTGGTAGATGACTTATTGCAATTATGCAACTTTCAAAAGTAACAGGAAACTGCAGCAAGGAGGGGAAAAAAGCTCTAAATTCAGACCCGTGATCAGTTCACTTCTCTGTCTCTTACCCACTATGTGTCCACAGGCAAGCCACATAACCTCTCTCAGTTCAGTTTGCTCATCTACATAAAAAGCCAATATGGCAGAATCATAGCAATAGGAGTCCTACCAAATATGGGTGTTTGGAAGGATAATGGAAATAAAAATTTAGGAAGAAGTTCAGCTTATGGGGAAAAGCTGCTAAATTCAATATCGATTTGTTGAGTTACACAGGTGTTGATGTATTCCCGCAGAGGCATCACTTCGGGAGTGGAGACTATGGAGTCTCAGGCTTACTCTAACACTACGGTAGTAGTGAATAATAGATTATTCAGCACACACTACAGTATGTACAAGTTATGCTAGTATTTTTATTTACTTTACAATTAGTGTAAGTAAAGAATGATTATAACCCCAATTTTACTTGTGAGATAACTGACTTTCAGAGGTTCTGACTTACTCAAGGTCATGCAGATAAATTGAATTAGGGTTCAAAACAGGACTGACTGAGGCAAGGCTACTAACCATCTCCCAAATGCAAGAGTACATGTGAAAGTGGTCTTTAAAGTAAAAGTACTACAAACATATAAAGTGATATCCTAATCAGAAAATACTGCACATGAAGACTGAGTTAGCACAATATTAATAAGCTCTAACATTTTATTGTGTGCTTCCTATGTGCCATGACTGCTCTATATGCTTCCAATTATTCACTCGCTGAATCCTCACGGGAACTTGATTACAGGCAATTTGGCTTTAGATTCAGAACTTCCAAACAGCCACCATGCTGCCTCACCTGTGAGTGAAGATGATGCAAATGGCAGTGAGGGTTTTTGCAACAGCTGAGATGAACCGTTTTGAGAAATTTAATTTCCAGAGTAGGCTTGTGTCTTATAAAAGGAAGGGCTGGAGTGTGTAGTCACTTTTTCATGGAAGAGAATGTTCTTGTTATAACAAGCGAAGTTCTTTACATGTTTTGATTTGATCTTACTTTGATTTGACTAATTCTGACCACCAATTAGCATGGGTTTCGTGAAGGGAAAGTATTGCACATCTTAGAGAAAATGAGCAGCAGAAGCCTTGCCTACCATGTGGCCACCTTTCTCGACATGGAAATAGAGGAGCTTAAAGTCAAACTGGTAATTTCCTAATGTCCATCTTCATGATCTCACTGTGCTCTTCACTCCTCTCCACAACCCCTCTTCTTCCCTCTTCTTAGTTAATGCATAAAACACAGACCTTCTACAACAAATATAACAATCCTTTCTTGTGTTTGTGTAGTGCAGAAAACTTCAGGAATAAAAGTATACATTAAAAAAACTATAGGGGCAGCTGGGTGGCTTGGTCAGTTGAGCATCAGACTCTTGATTTCAACTCAGGTCATTATCTCAGGGTTGTGAGATCAAGCCCAGCATCAGGCTCTGTGCTAAGCACAGAGGCTGCTTGGGATTCACTCTCCTCTTCTCACTCTGCCTTTCTTCCTTGTGTGCATGTGCACACAAGCTTTCTCTCTCTCTTTAAAAACAAAACAAAACAAAAAGCACAAAATTAAAATCAGGTATTTCTTCTTTGATCTTAAGGCATAGAACTAAGATTTATTTATTTATTTTTAATCTTTTTAAAAAAAGCTTTATTTGAGAGAGAGAGAGAGAACATGAGTAGGAAGGGCAGAGGGAGAATGGGAGAGAATCTCAAGCAGACTCCACATGATGTGGGGCTGGATCTCACAATCCTGAGATCACGACCTGAGCTGAAATCAAGAGTCCAACACTTAAGTGACTGCATCATCCAGGCTCCCCTTTAATCTGTTTTTATCCTTTTTTTTTTTTTAAATAAACTCTATCCCCAACATAGAGGACTTGAACTCATAGATTTGAACTCATCATCAAGACCAAGAGTTGCATGCTCTACCAACTGAGCCAGACACCCCTAACTTACAAAGATTCTGAAGTATCTCTTTTGCTTGTATCACATTCACTCATTTATTCAATTATTTATTAATTCATGTGTTAATTGCATTTTTACTATGTTTCATGCACTGAGCTAGTCACTGGGAATATTAAAATGAATGAATCTCTTCTTTTAAAGTTTTATTTTGGTATTTCTTTCAAAATGGTTAGTTTTGATTCTGTTTTCTATTTTTACTTTGTTTAAATGCTATTATCATTTAGTGATTGGCAATTAAATACATATCATCATATTATTATAGCATATATATTATTACATATATATGTATATACGTTACCTATATATTCTCTTTTACATCTTTTAGCCACTTTTTGCACTAAGTAGGGAGTATCACTAGATTCTGTTTTGTTTTTCAGAGACATTAGGTCTCTCCTTTCTAAATTTCAGCTGTTCTTAAACTGCTCCTTCTTTATCTCACTCTTATTTCTTTTTAATTGTCTTCTTAATAGATTTAAATCCAATAGGTTTTTTTAACTGGTCATTCCCTTCCCTCTGAGTACAAAGAAGAATGGTGGATTCCCCAGCAGGCTTAATCCTCTTCAGTGGTAATAGACAATGAACCCATAAAATTTATTAGGCAGAAAAGAAATCAAACATCTGAAAATATTTTACAACTCCCCAAACTGGAATCTACCCTGAGCTGTCCTAATAAGGTTATAAGAATTTGTTTGTTTTATTAAACTCATTAGCACTGGAATTTTGAGCAGGTTGAATCAACAGTGAATCAATGATGGGATTTGGGAATTCCTTGTTCTTATTTCACCGGTAGGGAGGCTATTCGGGGCCCTGACAAATCATGTGCCAGCGTCGGAGGCACTCAGTAGTGAGCTTTGAGAACTGTTTCCACTTGAATGCCCAGATATTGTAAAATCTATAACTTCCATGACGATTTTGAAGTGGCAGAACTAAGGAGCATGTGCAAAATTTACCATGATTTACAGAGCTTTTAAAGCTAATGTTTCACAAACTAATCACTTCAGAGATGCACATTTTCCTTTCCTGAACACAAACTAATCATGGAAGATTTTGCATTTCTGGTGCGTCCTTGCTCTCTTCTCCTTTTCCAGCATGTGAAAGAAAAATTGCCTATGATGCACTAATGTACCTGGCGACCCAATTCTGTTCTTCGGGTAGAGATATTGGTGCTTCTTTTAGATGGCCTATAGATATAATGTTTGCCAAACTAATTTAGAAGTCAACTTGAACTTTAAGACAACTGTCTCCAATAGTAATGGGAAAAAAAATGAAGAGAAAATGGTATGACTCCTTTAATGTTGGTTTGCCTGTAACATTAAGAAAAGTGAATGGAACAATTAGAAGAGATATAGGGCATGACTGTTTCCTGAAAAAAGGCTGAATTAAGGGCTGTGTTAGCAAAGGCTTAGATGGTACAGAAATAGCCTATAGACTTAAAAAAATATTATACATCAATATATGTGATGTTTTCATAAATCTCAACTTGCTTTATAGAAAGAGAGAGTGTTAGAGATGGAGAGAGCTTAGGGATGACCGAAAAATGGGAATACATCCTGAGTGTTGAAGGACCTGCTCTCCTCAGAAACCAAGCAGGAAGAACCCATGTCGCTGGATTATCGGGTTGGTTGTCTCTTTACCACCTAGATGTTCACAGTTCCATGGTTAAGAATCATACAACTGACATCTAGTATGTCAAAATTAGGCAATTTGGGTTATTTATAAAATTATAATAATAATAATGTTTATCTCTTAGATAGAAAAATGTTTATAAAGGGAAAGATATAAACATTGTTAACCTTAGGAATTAATAATAATGGGCTTTCTGGTCACACAGGTATCCATTACATATGCATTGGAACTACGGGTGTATTAAGACAACCTGGAAGTGGATGAGAGGAGGGTTCTGATACCTAGTGGCAACCTAGCACTTGCTGCTAATAAATGCAGACTTCCTGCCTCATCAAATATTGCTTCCTTTCTGTAGCTCATCTGGGACTTATCTGGAGTTCACAGAATGGGTAAAGTGCCCAGACTGCATTAAATTATTTTCAGTGTTGCTGTTAACATGGGGAAAGATAGCCACAATTAAGTTAACCCAACTCAGCCCAAGGTGGGGCAGAAATAATGAACTCTCTGACTTATCTGGAATTGCTAAATTCAGTACCATGAG
Source organism: Ailuropoda melanoleuca (assembly GCF_002007445.2). Lineage (NCBI taxonomy): Eukaryota > Metazoa > Chordata > Mammalia > Carnivora > Ursidae > Ailuropoda > Ailuropoda melanoleuca. The sequence goes on along the minus strand of NC_048221.1, from coordinate 42,547,515 downwards.
CTCTACATTCAAGAGAAAATGTATTTTTCCCCTGGACACGGAGAAATGAATATTTCACTAATGAAAACCAGGGAAATTTTGGCCCTGACTTCAAATACAAATCACAATGTTGGGTTATTGTGAAGTTTTGTATGTAAGTTTTAAATATCTTGTGAAATTCCAGGAAGTTATACCACCATAATTTATTCTATTTGCCACAGTGTATGAATAAAACACCCATTTTATGAAATAAGTGGGTGAAAAATAAACCATCCTAAATGTCAAATAATCAAAATGGGTATACAATTTGAGTTGATTTAGAAATTATTATGACAAATGGACCACATAAATAACACATAAGGAGGAAGTAAGGCTTAAGGCATAATAAAAGGAAGGTATCCAATACAGACTATAACCAAACAAAACAACTATGCAAGTCAACCTAGCTTACCCAAAATGAATGTGGAACCCATAAAATCAGTCCATTTGACTTATCTTCTGCAAACCTAAAGTGTGTTCAAAGCCTTCTCAGTGTTTGCTTGTTCTTAGCCAATCTAAATGACTATATTTTGTTCTAATCAAGGCAGATTAAGTACGTTCAAATAAATGTAACGAGTAAAATGTACATTAACTGGAGAGCACTGCAAACTCATGACCATCTATTTTTAAATTCTTTATATCATTTTTTTAAAAGATTTTATTTATTTATTTGACAGAGGGACAGCCAGTGAGAGAGGGAACACAAGCAAGGGGAGTGGGAGAGGAAGAAGCAGGCTCCCAGCGGAGGAGCCTGATGCAGGGCTTGATCCCAGAACGCCGGATCACACCCTGAGCCGAAGGCAGATGCTTAATGACTGAGCCACCCAGGCACCCCATAAATTCTCTATATTATAAATGATATTCTTTTGGCCTTTTGTCCTCTATGAGAGTATACCTTTCCAGATAGATAGGTCCTTAAAAAAATTATCTATAAAATTTGCTAACATTAAAATTGGGCTGTATTGGTCAACTTATCTCTTAAAGCATGTTTATGTTTTTAAAACTTCATGTGTAATTAAGACATAAGAGATTATTGACAAAATTCAAGCTTTGATCTTTTTCTGACAAGATGATCTTTTAATTAATATTGTTATGTGAATATTTAAACTCCACTGAAGTAGGGACTCCATAAGACAAATAAAATTATACTTAAAAGAAATACACCTAGATCTAAGTACCATAAGACATTTCTAAGTACCACAGTACATCATACTACTGACATTTTCTAAGGCATAAATTAAGATCTTACCATGTTTCTCTGGTACATTTGAAATTTTCACACACAAAAAAATTGCGTATGCCTACTGTATGCAGAAATTGTACTCCTGTGAGAGGGAACAAAAATAGAGGTTATAAATTTTTAATGAGTCATTAGATGTACAAAAATAAAATTTATTAGCTTTTAATGAAATGACTAAGAACCAACTATGCTCTATACTGTGTTAGATCCTGATATGGGACAGCATATAAGAACAGACATTGTCCAGGCCACTACCAAATTTATAGCGGTGTAGATGAACATGCATAATATACAAATAAAAGTAAATCACAGCTGTGTAAAGCAGTATGGCAGAAAAGTACAAGTTCTTTGAAAGTACATGATGGGAAGAAATTGACCTACTTAGATGATAGAAGTCTTCCCTAAGGAAATGATAATTGAACGGAGATATGAATTAAGAGTTCAAGTGAATTAGGTGAAGGAGACTGGTGAATGGTATTTTAAGAGCAGGAACTGAATGTGAAAAGGTTCATAGCAGAAGGAAGCAAGGTTAATTAGAAAATATGAAAGATTTTTGTGATTGTATCACAGAGAGAGGGAAAGAGTTCTCTATGAAGGAAGGTGGGCATCAGGCCATGCAAAGTCAAGTAGGTTATGTTAAGGATTTCAGTTTGTCCTATGACTACTAGGAGTCCCTTTAAAAGTTTTGACAGGGGATGGCCAGATTTGCTTTTTAATCTGGAACCAATCCAATGATAAATTGAGGTAAACACAAGAGAGAAAGTAGGGAAACCAATACATGGCTACTATAGTAATCTAGGTAAAAAAATAATGATATCTTGGCAAAGCAAATGTAAACCACCCAGATTTGTTGGTAGGTTATATATAGGGGTAGGGCAGAAGGAGGTGTCAGACATGGCTTCCCATTTTCCAGTTTTCTAATTACACTCTTCAAGGCAAAACATGTATTCACATGATTCTAAAAATGCCTAGTGTCAAAGGGAATAAAAATCTGGTTCCTGTACCTAGATCTTCATCCTCATTAAAGATTAATCTGCTTTTGGGGAACATGGGTGGCTCAGTCAGTTAAGCGTCTAACTGATTTCATCTTAGGTCATGATCTCAGAGTTGTGGGATCAAGTCCTGTGTCCCACTCCATGAGCAGCATAGAGTCTGCTTAAGACTCTTTCTCTCTCTCCCTCTTCCCCTCTCCCTACTTGTACTCTTTATCTCTCTCTCAAATAAATAAATAAAAGCTTTGGGAGAAAAAAAAGATTAATCTGCTTTTTGGACAGCCACATCCAGAAGAATGAAACAGAACCACTTTCTTACACCCTACACAAAAATAAACTCAAAATGGGATTAAAGACCTAAATGTGACACCTGAAACCATAAAATTTCTAAAAGAAAAGATAGCCAGTAATATCTACAAGGTCAGCTATAGAAACATTTTTCTAGTTATGTCTCCTTTGACATGGGAAACAAAAGCAAAATTAAACTATTGGGACTACACCAAAAATAAAAAGCTTTTACACAGCAAAGGAAATCATCAACAAAAAAAAGGCAACCCACCAAATGGGAGATGATATTTGCAAGTGATATATCCAATAGGGGGTTAATATTCAAAATATATAAAGAACTTACACAACTCAACACCAAAAAAATCCAAATAATCCAATTTAAAAAATGAGAAGGCATGAATAGACATTTTTCCGAAGAAGATATGCAGATGATCAACAGACATGTGAAAAGTTGTTCAACATCACTAATCACCAGGGAAATGCAAATCAAAACCACAATGAGATACCACCTCACACCTGTCAGAATGGCTAAAATCAAAAACAAGCAACAGCAAGTGCTGGTGATGATGTGGAGAAAAAGGAACCCTCTTGCACTGCTGGTGGGAATGCAAGCTGGTATAGTCACCATGGAAAACAATATGGAGGCTCTTCGAAAAAATTAAAAATAGAATTACCTATGGAATACAAAAACAATAATTTGAAAATATATACATACCCCTATGTTTACTGAAGCATTATTTACAATAGTCAGGATATGGAAGCAACCAAAGTATGCATCTATGGAGGAATGGATAAAGAAGATACTGTATGTGTGTTTGGTATGTGTGTGTGTTTGTGTGTGTGTACACAGAGATATATACAATATTTACAATGAAATATTGCTCATAAAAAAAGAATGAAATCTTGCCATTTATAACAAGATGGATGGTTCTCGAAGGTATAATGCTAAGAGAAATAAGTCAGAGAAACACAAATACCATATGATTTACTCATATGTGGAATTCAAGAAACAAAACAAAGGAACAAAGAAATAAAGAGACAAATTAAAAAAAGAGAGTCTCTTAAATACAGAAAACAAACTGATGATCACCATAGGGGAGGTGAGTGGGTGGGAACAGTGAAATAGGTGAGGGTTATTAAGAGTACGCTTACAATGATGAACACAGAGTAATGTACAGAATTGTTGAATCATTATACTGTACACCTGAAATTAATGTAATACTGTATGTTAATTATAGTTGAATTAAAACAAATAATGTTTTAAAAAGATTAGTCTGCTTTTAACATCTTTCTATTCTCATATTAAGCTCCAACTTATAAACTCATTTCTTTTTTTTTTTTTGGAAACATGTTCAAAATTGATCCAATTTTTTTATTTTGTTCATGAAATTTAAAGAGAATACAAGTGATTTTCAAATGCAGATAGCTTCTTTCCTTAAATTATCAAAGAAAAATAANACAAGTGATTTTCAAATGCAGATAGCTTCTTTCCTTAAATTATCAAAGAAAAATAAACATCCTAGTTAAAAATAATGAAGGTCTCCTCCTTCACATAATGTAACACAACTGTACCTGCTCAAATAGGCAGTTACCTCTAATGCTGAATTTCAGATAGTTAGGTTGCCTCAGTTGGCAAGCTCCTGTCAAAAGTAAATACAATATGCAAACTGGACAGAAAAGTTCTTCCTTACTCAGAAAGTGGTGTTTCCATTGCTGTCTGGGCCGAATTATCTCTTTTTACAGTACAATTAAAAATTACTCCATGAACATCTTTATAAAAAATGAAAATTGTCAGAACTTATCAAATCATTGGCAAGTGGCTGGTCATCCAAATCAGCATTTAAATTACAAAACTGTTTATATGCTGATTTTGAATAAATTAATACAAACCTATCAGAATGCTGGAAGTAAATTAGTGCTCATTTATAGTGAATGGTAGGATCGCATATATCTCATAGCATTCTGATTTGCTCTGTTGCCCTGTCTTCAACTTTTACTTTCCTGTCATGATTCTACCATGAAAATTTAATGTTTACTTATAATGTATCTTGTGGGAATTAAAAAAAAAATCACTGTATAATTTTTCGTTAGAATACCCTGAAGTCCTTCAAGTGAGGCCCTGTAATGTCACTG
>NC_048221.1:42408300-42542744 GCF_002007445.2 Ailuropoda melanoleuca | reverse complement strand
GTGTATTTCAATGTATGCTTCAAAAATATATGAATAGAGTAGTAAGTGTTGGAAGATGAGAAACACACACAAGGGATTCCATAAAGGAATGGCTCTTGCATTTGTACTTCCAGTCAATAACTAGAGGTCAAGTCCTCTCTAATCCTATATTCTCATTTATAGAATGTATATAAGAACGTGTAGTCTGCTTACTCTTAGTCTGCAGTAGGGTTTGAAATAATATAATCTGCATAGGATCAGACAAAAACAAAATAAATATATTTTTCATTTAGTACTCATCCACCTCTGTAGGGCTGCCATAAGAAAAAAACACAAATAGCGTGGCTTACACAATAGAAATTTATTTCTCAGTTCTGCAGGCTGGAAGTCCAAGATCAGAATATTGGCAGGGTTGGTTTCTCTGGAGGCCTCTGTCCTTGGCTCACAGATGGCAAATTTCTGTGTCCTCACATGACCTTTCCTTTGTGTGTGCTTCCGTGGTGTCTCTTCCTCTTACTATATGGACACCAGAGGTACTGGGTTATGGTCCCATACTTATGATCTCATTTAACCCTAATTGCCTACTTAAAAGCTCCATCTCCAAAACAGTCACACTGGGGAAGACCTTCAACATATGAATGGGAGGGGAGAAAAATTCAGTCCATAAATAACACCCTCTTTGCTATTCATATTCTTCAGTAAATACTTTATATTCAGGCAGACAACCATCACATATTTTCCCTCATGAACTGATTATAAGACAGTCTCAAAACCTATGCATTGCTGAATGAAAACAGGAGTATAGCAGAGTTTATTTCTCTTCCTTTGTCTATCTGAAGTAAGAATTAGAGAAGAACTATCNTTTGTCTATCTGAAGTAAGAATTAGAGAAGAACTATCCATGGTAGACTTGCAATGGAGATACAGCTGCTCATTTACTCCCATTCAGAGCCAAACACACTAGGACACACGATTTCTTTGTATCTTTGAGAATAAGGCAGGTGTGTTACAATTAAATGTCTAAAAAAAAAATGTACCCAGGAAGAATAACACAGTAAGAACTCTGCTGAAACCATGCCAATAAACTGCTCTCCTTTTCTCCATGTTCAACAGTTAGTTGTATATTTGGAGTAGACCAATATGAGATTCTATATTTAGTAATGGTACAGAGTACAGTGTAATAAACCTAAAATTATTCTTTTTGATCTAGGGTAATTTCAGAAAAGTGGCACATTATAATTATAGACAACCTATAGTGTTGTTGTAGTTTAGAAAATGTTCTTTTTTAAAAATCATATAATTGTTTAGTTTTTATTTTGGAGAAGGAAAATTACTTTTCCTCTACTACTGAAGAACATATGCAGGTATTACAGACTAATGTGGGCTCCTTCCAGATGGTCCCTACATTTTCACATTTTTATCCAACCTTGGAATCTCCACATGACTGCACACAGGCCCAGACACCCTGAAGTTATAAACATCTAGGGCACAAACAGAATGATCTAATAAGAGGAAATCTGGATGTAGATTTTTGTAACTCATGCTGAGTAGCAAAACAAAGTCTGAACAGTGGCAGAGAAGGAGGTGATCTTTTGAGTGACTGATTGATTTAACTGATCACTTTATTCCAGAAGAAGATCTAAGGGAGCTTACAAGGATATGTAAAGCATAACAAGACATAATAAAGACAAAAAATGGAAGGGAAAGAAAAAGGGAAAACAAATACAAGCACAGAGAAATTTGAAATGAGACTAAGAAAATGGTCTATCATGCCAATCTTTACACCTGTGACAGCAAGCACATTTGGGCTAAGCTTTCCAGCAGCCCAACTTGAAGAGGGAGACACAGTCACACAGTTCATAGTCTCAAAAAGATAAACCAAACCAATTCATTGCTCATGAGAAGTACAATTACTCTTGGTACAAAAATTAGAAATTTCTACTGTGGATACTCATAAAGGAGGCAAGGTATGACTTGGCAACATCCTGTTAATAGCTGTTAACATCTTCATTTCTAGCTAGAACACGTCAAAAAAAGATCCATTGAAAAGAGAACTGCTTGCTTCTTCAGGGAGCCTTAGATACTATTTTTTAGATGTCTGACCTGGTTTATACCTATTGTCTCATCGTAATTATTAATAGCAGCAAATACACTCTCAGAAATGTCCTGGTTAGGATAATAGATTATAGGCTCACTCTATTTAAAAATTAAGTGTTTTCTTTTTTTGGCAAGATTTATGTGACAGCAAAGTTGCATAACCTTTTGACACTCCAAACTCCTCATATCTAATATGAATGATATAGAGAGTAATTGTTATTTAAAAATTTTTTTTCTCGNGATAATAGATTATAGGCTCACTCTATTTAAAAATTAAGTGTTTTCTTTTTTTGGCAAGATTTATGTGACAGCCAAGTTGCATAACCTTTTGACACTCCAAACTCCTCATATCTAATATGAATGATACAGAGAGTAATTGTTATTTAAAAATTTTTTTCTCANTTATTTAAAAATTTTTTTTCTCGAGGCACCTGGGTGGCTCAGTCAATTAGGCATACGACTCTTGGTTTCGGTTCAGGTCATGATTTCAGGGTCGTGGGATCAAGCCCTGCATCAGGCTCTGCACTCAGTGGAGAGATTGCTTGGGATTCTCCCTTACCCTCTGCCCCTCCTCCTACTCTCTCTCTAAAATAAATAAATGAAGCATTAAAAATTTTTTTTTCTCTATGTATCAGTTTTCTAGGACTGTCATAACACAGTGCCACAGACTGGGTGGCTAAAATTAATGAACTTTATTTTCTCTCAGTTCTGGAGGTTAGACTGTGACATCAACGTGTCAGTAGGGTTGGTTTCTTCTGAGGCCCCAGTCCTTGGCTTGAGGTTGGCCATCTTCCCCCTGTGCCTTCACAGGGTCTTTGTGGTCCGTGGTTTAATTTCCTCTTCTGACACACATACCACCCCCATTGGCTAGGGTGCACCCATAGGACCTCATTGTATCTTAACCTGCTCTTTAAAGACCCTATCTCCAAATACAGTCACGTTCTGAGATACTGGAAGTTAGGATTTTATTTAGGAATTTGGTAGAAAAAACAATTCAGCTGATAATGCTTAGCATATGTATTTATTTTCTTACTATTGCTGAAGAATATTTTACATCAGATTTCAAACGAAGCGATCATAACAAAGCTATCTGCATTGCTTTCCCTGTTGTACTGACAGAGCACACAGTTCCTACTAAGGTTCTGACTGAAATCAGACAGATGGCAGAATGTGCTCCATCCTCTTTGAAACACTTGGTTCTAGTGTAGCAGGGACAGGTGTGTAGGCTCCCGCTATCACACTCTTAACTTTTATACCCTACATATTTCTCTGTATACTTTCTGATTTACAAAGCACTACTCCATTTCCCAAACACACTTTGCTCATTCATGTCTCTGGGTATTTGTTTCCCTTTGATTTAAAAGTTTTTCCACTACTGTAGAAATCTTACATATGCTTTAAATGCAAGATTAATAAGCTTCCCTGATTCAATCCCTCATAATTAGTTGATCTTTCCTCTGCCTTATGCTACAGTTAGCTAGGCTTTTATAATATCCTTACTAGACTGTAATTCCACGAAGATAAAGGTTATGTCTTTTTTATTTGTACTCCTCTCTTCTCTGATCCACCGCCCTTTCCCAATTTTTCTCCTTAACACTGGGTATGTATTACAGCACATAATGCCTAGTCGCATGCCCAGCCTATGCTTACCAAATCAATCAAGTGACCAACAACAGATATTTGCTGTCTACACGCTATGTTTAGCATTGCTTTACTCCAACATAAACGTCATATTCTCCATGGGCCACAGTGGTTTCTTTTCTGTCACTGGAAAACTCATGACATTTGCATTTGTGATTTCCTCAACCTGGAACGCTTTCCTCCTAGCATTTGCCCCCTAATTTTAATCCAGGTCTCAGTTCAATTGACACATCTTCAGTAGCCTTTCCCTGATCACCCCAGTTAAAACAGTTTGCCTGTTAAGTTATTAGTCTGCTTTATTTTTTCATAGGATTCATGACTGCCTGAATTTATTTATTTATTTAGATTTATTCACTAGAATGTACACTCAGGGCACTGTCTTTTCATTAGTGTGTCTCCATTGTCTAAAACAGCATATTATAGGTGCTTGAAAAATGTTTGATGAATGAATAAATGAGAAAAGTTTACATTTCATGTTATCATGTACCTCAGAAAGGATGATATATATTCTTCTATCTTTATTTCATTTTGATGAAAAACATGTTATCAACGTAACAATGGTAAATATTTTGTTCAATTAACGAAAACAAAGTTCATTCAAGCAAAATAAAAACTGATAATACTCTCATGAATATGCATCCCAATACTCTGAAAAATTACCCTATAGATATGGAATAACTGCCTGCTTACAGATACTGTGTGTGTGTGTGTGTGTGTGTGTGTGTGTGATTAAAAAATACTTACGCACCAAAAGCACAAGCAACAAAACAAAAAATAAAATGGACTTTATCAAAATTTGAAACTTTCATGCATTAAAGGACATTACCAAAAAAGTAAAATTACACCTGTGGAATGGGAGGAAATATTTGCAATTATATATCTGATAAGGGTCTAATTTGTAGAATATATAAAGAACTCTTACAACTCAACAATAAAAAGACAACTCTATTAAAAAATAGGCAAAGGACTTGAATAGGCATTTTTTAAAGAAGATAAACAAATGGCTGCAAGCACATGAAAAACCTATCAACATTTTTAGTCCTCAGTGAAATGCAAATCAAAACCACAATGATGTACCATTTCACATCTACTAGGGCGCCAGTAATAATAATAATAATAATAGGTAATAACAAGTATTGGCAAGATGTCAACAAATTGTACGCCTCATACATTGCTGGTGGGAAGGTAAAATGTTTCAGCCACTGTGGAAAATACTTTGGTGGTTCCTCCAAAAGTTAAATATTAAATTATCATATGACCTCAAAATTCTATTAAGTATATACTCAAAAGAACTGAAAAATTTATTCAAACAAATACATGTACATGCATGCTTTTAACAGCACTTTTCCTAATTACAAAAAAGCCATGGAAACAGCCCAAATGCCATTTATGGGTGAACCTCAAAAACATTTGGGATGCCTGGATGGCTCAGTTGTTAAGTGTCTGCCTTCCGCTCAGGTCATGATCCCAGGGTACTGGGATCAAGCCCTGCATCAGGCTCCCTGCTCAGCGGGAAGCCTGCTTCTCTACATACCATTCCCCCTGCTGGTTTTCCCTCTCTCCCTGTGTCTCTCTCTGTCCAATAAATAAACAAGTAAAATCTAAAAAAAAAAATTATCCTAAGTGATAAAAACCAGACACCAAAGGTCACATATCATACGATTGCACTTATATGAGATATCCAGAACAGATAAATTTTTTAAAAATGGGCCACCTGGGTGGCTCAATCTCTTAAGCATCCAACTTTTGATTTCGACTCAGGTCATGATCTCAGGGTTGTGAGACTGAGCCCCATGTGAGGCCCTGCCCTGGGTATGAAACCTGCTTGAGATTCATTCTTTCCCTCTCCCTCGGCCCCCTCCTTTCCCTCCTCACAGGACTATTTGCTCTCTCTCTAAAAATGGAAGAAAGGGAGGGAGGGAGAAAGGGAGGGTGGGCAGGCAGGCACAGTTTGGTGGTTCCTTAGGACTGAAGGAAGAAGGGATTGGGAGAATCTTTGCAATAGATAAAGGGTTTTACTTTGGAGTGATGAAAATGTTCTGGAACTAGACAGAGGTGGTACTTGCACAACAATGAGAATATACACAATGCCACTGAACTGTTAACTTTAAATTAGTCTATATGTTACATGAATTTCACCGCAATAAATTATTTTCAAAATTTATGGTTCTGATTCTTTCGGATAACAATATTTAATTTACTAGACATAGACATTAAATTTGTTTCCTATGCAGGATACAAAGTTTGTAATATTTAATTATGTAAAAATACATATTACTTAACCTACAACACCACTCAGTACAAGTTTAGTTGTATTTAGAGAATGAGAATGTTCTTTTCTTTCTAGGCTGAGAGAAGATTTCCTATATTACAAAGAGATTTGCCTGTTTAATTTCTTATCTCAACCTCCAGTAACCACAGCATTCCCTTTTGGACAATATTCAAAACTCATAATAGGCACATTAGGATATTCAACATGATTTTCTTGATCAGTAAGTATTCAAATGAGGCATTTACAATTAATTATTGAATTCTTCTCACTAGGTATTCTTTGGATCATTAAAGAAGCAATCCCATTAGCTGTACCAAGGTAACCCCATGGAGACCCCACAGGAACTGGTACATCCTGAGACTGGATGTCACACTAAGCTATAACAGCCCTGGAGGCCAATTTAGCTTTGAATTGATGGGCTTTTGCCACATCAACCCTTTGACCCAAATTACCCCTCAATGTGAGAACAGGTGAAGATCGTGGATGGCTCAGTCATTTCTCAGTCTGTGGTCTCCATAAAGAGACAGCTATAACGAACCCCACATATTCCACATAAACCATTCCTATCATGGACCGAAGGGTTGAATTGTCTCCTCCTCATATTCATACATTGAAGTCCTAACCCTGAGTATTTCATAATGTGACCTTGTTTAGATATATTCTTTGCAGAGATAGCAGTTAAAGTGAGGTCATTAGGGTGTGCCCGAATCTAATGTGACTGAAGTCCTTATAAAAAGGGAACATTTGGACAGATAGAGGAAAGATGATGTGAAGAGACATAGACAGAAGATGGCCACACACAAGTCAGGGAAAGAGGCCTGGAGAAAATCCTTCCCTCATAGCCTCATAAGCAATCAACCTTGCGGGCACACTGATTTTGGATTTCTAGGCTCAATATCTTTTTCTTAAGCTACCCAGTCATTGGTATTTTGTTATGGCAGCCCTAGCAATCTAATACAATTCATAACGCCTTTCTCACTTGCCCATTTTCCTAGAAGGATGGGGAAAAAATAATATTCATTTTCTTTGTCTTCATTATGGTAGAGGAGTCAGAACAGTGGTCAATAACAATGGTTTCTACTACAAAGATATAAATTTAACTTGATTCAGCAACATTAAAGAAGTCATCTTTGGGAAGAACTTTATGGAAAACTTGAGCTTTCCTCATAAAAGGAACATATGTCACTGGCCCCTGTCCTTTCTATTTTCTTCTTGCCTTGAACCAGACAGGCAGGCAGCGGCTTTAGCAGCCACCTTGGCAGCATGAGGTAAGAAGTTGGCACTGAGGATATTGGAGTGGTAGTACATAAATGTCCTGAATGATAATATCATTAAGCAGTTGCAAGAATACTTTACTGACTGCTTCAGTATCCTTGATATAGACAAAAATTAACTCCTAAAATAAAAATCACTCAGTTAATCATTAGTAAGCTATAGTCAATAGTTTTCCTGATACATACTCTTAAAACCTTTCCCCCAATGAAATAAATGAATATACATCTTAATTTATCCTCTTTTTACTCAACCATGCTTTCATCATATCCCCTTCTTTCTTATTACTTAAAAGGCTCTTTATATCTAATAAGTAAGTCTAAATCAATAAAGCTATTTGTTTATTAAAGCTGGAAAAAAACACTTCAAAATCATAGTAATAATTATTCTTCAGTATAGGAAATATGGGTATTTTTTTATTCCTTTTGTATTGTGTATTTTCCAAGTTTTTTTTTAAGAAACTTTATTTTCCATCAACCTTATTTCTATTTTCTATTTAAGAGTCTGTGGAAGTACAGTTTAAGACCATTCAGTGGTTGTTCCTACCCATTCAGTGGTCTGAGCAGTGGGAGCTGCAGACCAGTCCTCAGTAGGGAACTGCTGGACAGGCATCAATGATACCTGCACATCTTCAGACAAATTGAGTAGCAATAAACTCAGGAGCTGGTGTGGTCCATTCAGCCTGCAATCCCTCCTTAGTCATGGCTTTTCAGCAGTAGCCTGCTGTTCCTTTTCGATTTCCTCAGAATCTCTATAAAGCGGAGATCAGGCGTGACTGACCACCCACGGGTGTTCACCACAGACGGTGCCACGCATGCGCAGAATGTCAGCACCCTCCACATTAGACTTGCTAACTGAGCGCTCTTGTTGTGGTACCAGATGGCAATGTCCACCCGGCACAGAGCAATGGTAGGCAGGTTAATATAAACTGCCTCTGTGAGAGGCTGGTAGTTAGCCCAGGGATCAGCATCCATTGGGAGTTGCCGCTCCCAGAAGCCTGCCTGGATTTGGTTAATGGTTTCCAGGAGTAAAGGGCCAGCAATAGGTGGGTCTTTAGTAGGAGCAACAAACTTTAGCACTGGTCTCTGACTAGTATTGCTGGATGATATGACGTGACAACAGCCAAGTTTGTGATGGCAGTAATAGCATGAGCTGCTAGCAGAAGCTTCTCCCAGGTTCTCTTGAGATTTATGATGTAGAGCCATCATCTTTCCTTTTGTAGATGTACTGGTCTATTTGAAAGTCAATATTGGTGCCAAGGTTCCTACTAGAAGGAATTTGAGGACATCCTCCTCCTTCATTTGCCTGATATCAAGGACTCCAGATACTGTGAAATTTTCCCTTTAAGTTACGATGGGAACGCAGAACAACACCATATGGACCCCTCTCTGGGTAAAATTCCAAGTTTTTTTTTTTCCCAAAAGTGGCATATATTACTTTTAAAATCAAAATAACATAAATAATGTTATAGAAAAAAACAGAGCGATGTTTAATTCTATGAATGGGGGACAAAATAGCAATTACTCATTTAAATATATTAGTTTTATATCAGACAATATTTGCTTAAATATTCACTTATCACTAAAATATTTCCCATCATGTTAAGAGTTTATAGTCAGTTAAATATTGCATCTTTCCTCACTCACATTTTGATGTGATTTTTTAAATGAGTATCCAGTTACCATGGCAATAAATGACATAGGAATGCATAGATTAAATTGGAATGGAATCAAATACCAGATAAATTCAGAATGCATGCAACACCTTCATTTCAGACAAGCACTTTTTCTATCCCCACCATCTTCGTAAATGGTAGTCAATCCAAACAATCTGTCCTAAAAAAATATGATCCTAAAATATGCATTTCTGGTGATTGGAGTCCAACATAGTCACTGCAAAAAGTTATGGTGAAGATTTTATGTAGATCACTTAATCATGATTTTTTGACAAGAGGATAAATAGTTATCAGAATTCTGTGGCTGAAGACAACTAATTCTTAGTCTTTTCTGATAAAAACAAGTGATATTTGAGTAATTATATACTGAATTAAATTCAGAGGGATAAATATTTAATGTAATAAGAAATATTTTCTTAATAAGGGAATATATAAAATTTGTATATATACATAAATTTTTCTTGGGAAGAAAAAAATCATACAGCTTTGAGTTAAAACAGAAGAATGTCCTCCTTTTTTAACCTTACAACATGAAGCATTTTTTGTTACCCATGTAGATAGTAAAAGTCTTGGGAAAGCTGATGAACTCATGAGTTTCCTTAAATATATGGCTAAGAATTGAATTCTGTTTTATTTGACTGCAACTATTTTGTTACAATTACACATTTTTCATTTATCAAGGGCCACTGAAAAGCTTTTGAAGGGACTCAGGGCTTAAAGGTTGACTACACTGTGGGGGTTTTTTCCACTCTCCTAACAAAAGGCTACAAGATACTGTTGAAAGCTCATGGTGGTTTCCCCCTCAAGCAAATAATGTTTCCAAGAATAGCTGAGATTCTCAGCTTTGTTTTGACTGGTTGATCTCCTAGTCGTCTTTTAGCCACAAGCCATAGGGATATGGGCAAACATTTGTTTAGTATATTAAAAAAAAGTAATAATTTTTATAGGAGTGTCTATACACAACTAAACCTATAGGGTCTTAAGCACAAAGTGATTGTGAACATGGGTCCCCTGGGTTAATAGCAGGGAATCAAATGCACTAGGAAGTCCAGCAGGAAGGGGCCCATAAGAAAAATTCTTTGTTCCTCTGGATATAGCAATACTCAAGACAAAACTCAAGTACATTTTAAAGAGTGTCCAAGTCTAACTTGGATGAGAATAAAATATGGAGTGAATATTGAAAAGAAAAAGCAGGAAAGCATTTAAAAATTTTGTTCTCACTAAGCTAAATATCTGTAGTTCAAAAATAAATTTTTATCTAGTCATTTTAAGGACTCTAATTCTGAAATCCCATTCACATAGTAGAACAACTGTTTGAAGTCTCATAAAAGAGTCACATGGAGCACCCAATGTTTATAAAGATAGAAAAACATAACATTTAATATGACCATCAGAATTTACTTGTTATATGAAATAAGCTATGTGGATAAATGGGTGGGTTAATGTATCATGGTATCTTTTTTTTTCAGTCAGTTGAATTAAAAACTGATATATGCTATCCCATATCCCTGATGTAATTACTCTTAAAATCATGTGTAGCCTTTTTTTGTTATTTAAACATACACAATTGTTTATATGCTATATAATTTATTTTTACAAACAATATTGTACTTTATATATGTGGGAATAAATGAAGACCAACCAAATGAGTACAAGCAAAGAATATTTATTCAGAACTTGCTATAAAATATGTTTGTTATTTGACTGCTAATATTATTGGTAAGGCTTCCAGTCAACGGCAGGCTATTAAAAAAAAAAATGAAACAAAAACAGTAGGCTATTAGTAGTTATGTTTCTGGGGAGTCAAAAGTTATAGGGGAATTTTCAACTCCATAGGGGTCAGCACCCCAACCCCTGCTCAACTATGTATATACAGTGTATCCATTGTCTGTCTGTTTATTGTCTTTCATAGACTACTCAATAACTTGATATTTTCACTTAAAGGTAAATCACTGTCAGACCTGCGAGTCAACACTTGTATGTTTTCCTCATTTTTTTTTTTTTTTGGAACAGCTACATAATATACCATAGTAAAATAACCCAAAATTTGTAGTCAACTGTTCTGAAGGACATCCATATGGCTTTCAGTATTTTGTTATTCCAAAAAATGCTATAATAAATGTCCTTAACTAAGCATCTTAACTTAATGGTATCATTAACAATATTGGTCACATTCCCAGAATTTAAATTGCTGAGTCAAAGGTTATGTTTATTTGAAATTTTAATACATACAAATGCTTCATTTTAAGGGCTTTTAACAAAGTCTCTAAAACGGTCATCACGCTAAAAACTGAGACCCCTGATCCCTAGCTCTTGATCTCTAGATAACAACAGATATTAGATGATATAGATTTTCATTTCTAGGTGGCTAACTAAGTACACCTGGCAAGTCCACAGCACCCCTTTCCTAAAAGTCACACTCATAAAAAAAATTAATGTAGGGGCACCTGGGTGGCACAGCGGTTAAGCGTCTGCCTTCAGCTCAGGGCGTGACCCCGGCGTTGTGGGATCAAGCCCCACATCAGGTTTCTCCGCTAGGAGCCTGCTTCTTCCTCTCCCACTCCCCCTGCTTGTGTTCCCTCTCNACAACAGATATTAGATGATATAGATTTTCATTTCTAGGTGGCTAACTAAGTACACCTGGCAAGTCCACAGAACCCCTTTCCTAAAAGTCACACTCATAAAAAAAATTAATGTAGGGGCACCTGGGTGGCACAGCAGTTAAGCGTCTGCCTTCAGCTCAGGGCGTGACCCCGGCGTTGTGGGATCAAGCCCCACATCAGGCTTCTCCGCTAGGAGCCTGCTTCTTCCTCTCCCACTCCCCCTTGCTTGTGTTCCCTCTCTCGCTGGCTGTCTCTATCTCTGTCAAATAAATAAATAAAATCTTTAAAAAAATTAATGTAACAAGGGAATTTTGAGCAACCACAGACAGATAGAAATGGAAGAGGGAAATTGCAGCCCAAAAGATCAAGGGATATCACTTATTTCAGAAGGAATTTTACGGTTGTAGGGTTATATGAAAAAATAGGAGGAAGCTCAGGGACAATGTCCTAGGTCATTGGAGCAACCTGACAGTTTAACCTCTGTCAAATGCTTCTCAGGACAGGCAGTGAAGATCCAAGTATCTATTTCCAAGATGAAAAAATGAGTAAGTGAGTTTCCATCAGAGACTCGGGGCAGTATCTTGTTATCTGGCAATGGATGCCTGAGAGGAATGAGGCGCACGACAGATTACTAGCTGTTCAGTCAGTGTCTAGTTCTGTATCTTATCCATTCTCACTGATAAGTGGCAGAAGAAAAGACCATGGCTGGAGCTGGTGAGTTGTGTGAAGAAGAAAAATAGAGTCTAATAGGAAAACTCAACTACTAAGATGAATACATAATTTCTACTTAACACTTGCTTGAGGTCAGTGCCATTAAAGAGAGAGAACAAGTAACATGGGACAAACTTACATATATGGAAACAAAATAAGAGAACAAGGTTTTGAAAACTAAAAACAATGTTTTTAAAGGAGACTGCATTTTATTCAATAATAAGATTAGGTGAATATAAGGAAGAACCAACAAGAGCTATAAAATTAAAAACAAACTAGGGGCACCTGGGTGGTTCAGTCAGTTGAGTGTACGACTCTTGACTTCAACTCAAGTCATATCTCAGGGCTGTGAGATCGAGCTCCGTGTCAGCTCCGTGCTAGGTGTGGAGCCTGCTTAAGAATCTCTCTCTCCCTGTGTCCCTATTCCACCCTCTTTAAAAAAATAAATAAATAAAAAGGAACTTGTTGGAATAGGCTAATGCATAAAATGGCCATGGCTGTAAACAAGAAAGCTGGAAAAGAGACAAAATAGAAAAAAAGCAGAAATCATGAAAGAAAACTTTAGAGATTTGGACAATAGGTCCGGAAGTTCCAGAAAAACATCATCTAAATGGAGCTTCAGAAAAAAATCATCTAAATGGAGCTTCAGAAAAATAATTTGAATGGAGAGTAGGCAATATTTAAAGAGATGAAAAAGGAAATTCTTCTATAAGGAAAGAAAGATATGAGAGACAAAAGAGCACACTTAGTATTGAGGAGTGTGCAAAAAAACCCAAAGCAAAGCAAAAACAAAAAACAAAACAAATCCAAACAAATTGGTTCCAAATACGTATGTGTATATCTGAAATTTCAGAACATTTAGGTTAAACCTGAAGGAAAATCCTCTTCCTCTCCAGAGAAAGTAAATTGTAAAAACAAGGACTATAGCCTACGATTAATTTATACAATGTGTTTGCTGGGAGGCTGCTCCATTATGTGCTATCTAGGACGGCATATTTGTAAGTCACCCTGAAAGGGCTCTGGTCTGCATTTGTGTCTCATGGTCTCTCTGTTCTAAACCATTAGGTACCATCTCTCTGGCAACCTGTCACTTTCTCTTACTCTTACTAGTAAGAGTTGGTCTGTTCTGTCCTTTGAGTCAATACCCTATTTTCTATCTTATCTCCTTTCAAAAAGATTCTTCATGCAAAGACTGTTCACTAATATTACTTTCTGGGTTGGTCTTAGGAACTATGCCCAGGGCAGTCCCTATAGCCATCACCTTATTCAGGAACATTTAGATTGTTTCAAAATGTTTGTTTTTACAAACAATTCTACAGTATACATCAGTGAACACTGAGTGTTATTCTAGAATAGATAAGCAGTAGCAATGTTGGATCACAGGACCTGCAGGTTTGAGATTTGAATAGATAGCGCTAAATTCTCCTACAGGATAACCGCATAGATTGACTTTCTCATTCACAGTTAAAGAGAGTACTTTCTTAGACACTGGATATCAACAGTTTAAATGCGTGTCAATTGACTGGGTGAAAAATGAAATCTCATTGTCAATCTCCATTCACCTCTTTATCATATTTTTTGTGTCCTTAATGATTTTTCACAAGATTAAACCTAAAATCACGAAAGTATGCAGTCTTATGTCTGTAAGTACCCTGAAACCTGAAAGACACAAGTTGTTACCATATAGATTTGGAAGTAAACTAAGTTTTCTTAATGAAGTTTTCCATCAAGACTCTCTCACCCATGGCTAAATGACGGAGTATTCTTCCCCAAATGAGTAACATCTTGGATCATTACCCCAAAAAACCTATTTAAACCTCAGAGCCAAATTTAAACACAATTGAGGCTAATTCAAATGTCTGATCCATGAGTTTCAGAAGTGGTGGGCCACATTCACGTTCTATTCCATAATCAACTGCATTCCAGATTATATTTGTATTATGTTTGCATTGCTGACATTTTATGATTTGTTTTGTTTATTCCTTCTTTCCTCTGTTTCTCATTTCTTTCCTTCAAGTGTGTTACCAGAACAATTTTTAGGATTCTATCTTGATTGATTTATAGCAATTTTCAGTGTATCACTTTGTACAATTTATTTTTTAGTGGTTGCTCTGGACATTAAAATATGGTCTGTTGGTATCCTCATTTAACCACTTTTAAGTGGATTATTAAAAACTTCTTTTTAGGCCAGTTTATTCTCCCAATACTATATGTAATATTACATAAATCTCATTATACATATGTGATTGTTTTAGTTATTTCCTCAGTGTATTGAATGACACAACAGATCATATTTTTATTTCTATTATGAAATATAACTTAAATTCATCAGGATAGTATTTATATGTACCTATATTTTTACCATTTCATTTTCTTTTCTTTCTGAAGTTCTATGCCTTCTGTTATTATTTCTTTTCTGTTGGAGAGTTTTCGTTAAACATTCCTTACAATAGGTCTGCTTCCAACAAATTTTCTGTTTCCCTTCATCTGAGAATGTCTTTATTTCTTATTCATTCCTGATAGTTCTTCTAGATGTAGAATTCACATCTGACAGTTCTCTTCTTTCTGCTCATGAAAAATGTTATGCTCATTTCTTCTAGCCTCCATTGTTTCAGATGAAAAACTGGCTTTCATTTGATTTGATACCCCTTTGGATGCTTTAAAATTCTTTTTCATTGTCTTTACATTTCAGAAGTTTAACTATGATGTGTCTTGGAATGGATTCTTTGGTATTTAACCTATTCAGATGTGCTAAGCTTTTGAATCTATAAGCTTAGGTATTCCACCAAATTTGGGGAGTTTTTAGCCATATTTTTTCAAATACCTTTTCAGCCCCAAGAGCTTTCATTCTTTGTTTTGGGAGGAAGGAACGTTTATTTGCTTTCTGTTATTCAGGTTGAGCAAATTCCTCTGCTCTGTTCTCAAGTTTCTTGATTCCATCCTCTTTTAACTTCACTTTACTATTGTGTCTGTCCAGTGAGTGTTCTATTTCAGTCATATTTTTCTGTTCTATAATTCCCATTTTGTTGTTTTCAATCTTTTCTAGATTAGATATTACCAAATCACCTGCTAAAATTTCTATTTTTCTTCACCTGTGTTGGGAATTTTTAATTAGTTGTTAAAAACGTGGAGCTTTGAAGTTTATGTCAGATAGTTTCAACAGCTGAGTCATCTCAGCACTGGCATCAGGTGAGAGTCTTTTCTCATTCAATCTATGCTTTTCCTAGTTCCTGGTACAATAAGTGAGTTTTGGTTGTATTTTGACATTCTTGATACTGTGTTAAGAAACCCTCGATCCTATTTACATCTTTTATTTTAGCAAGAAGTCTCTGTTTAGGTTCAATGTGCAGGTTATTGCCTACTTTCCTGGGCTGTATCCTAAAGAGAATTTAGTTTTCTGATCTCTTGCTTCATTCTTCTGACAGTTTGAATTCCCACTGAATTCTGCTGTAGTCACCTTGGGAATGAAAGGTGTTTCCATGGGCCACTGGGTGAGGGAGGCTGGACTCACGATAGAGAGACTACTTTGCCTGGCCTATTCTTTAGATATCTTGTTCGGTGGGTATTCTCTTCTGTATCTGCTGGCGCCTCTGGGTCAGGGAAGTTAGGCATCCCCTTTCCCAATCCATTGCCCAGAGAGAGGATGTTTTTCTCCTTCCTTCCTTCCTTCCTTCCTTCCTTCCTTCCTTCCTTCCTTCCTTCCTTCCTCCCTCCCTCCCTCCCTTCCTTCCTTCCTTCCTTCCTTCCTTCCTTCCTTCCTTCCTTCCTATGCCCATTAGTAGTTTCCGGTCACAACCCTCACCAATGCCCACTCTAACATATATGATAGATGAAAAGCAAATCCAGGAAATATTCTGTGGTGTTGTTCTTCTTGTCTTGAGGTTCCTTGCCACGGCAACTTCTTTCCATGCTTTCAGTCCTTTTATGACTGTCTATAAAATTATTTCTAGAGTACTTAGCTGTATTTTAGAGAGGAGGAACAAGAAAAAATGAATCTATGACATCTTAACTTCTGAAATACTTCTTACAATTTGCAATACACTTTCATGTCTATCTTCTTAGCTGTTTCTTACCAAAGCCCTATGGGGTTTGCTCTTGGGAAGGTGTAACTCTCTTCAGGAGATAAAATTCAAAAGGGCTAGATCTTCTGTAAATATATCTAACTTCTAGGAAGCAAACTGTTAAGGAATAAGCTTCTACTTTAAAACGAAACAACCCAAAACTTAAGAGCTTAAAAAAATCTATCTAGCTCATGAGTGTGTGGGTGAACTGGGCCATTCTGAATTAGGGCACTTTGGCTGATCTCTACTGTACCTGCTAATGTGTCTGTGGTCACTCATTAGGTGTAGAAGATTGAGAATGGCTTCCCTCACATAGCTTACAGTTGTTGGTTGTTTGCTGGTGTGATGGAGATGATAAGGTCACAATCCTTCTTTCAGCAGGCAGCTCAGTCTTTCTTCCATGGAAGTGGAAGGATTCCAAGCAGAACAAGAGAAGGTAAGCCCCAATGAAAAGTACTTTTCAAGTCTCTGTTTGCCTTATGCTTGATATTGTCCCATTGGTCAAAGCAAGTCATGAGACCAAGCTCAAAGTCAGTGTAAGAGCTAATTCCTAAAGGGTGTGGATGTAGGGAGAGGAAGAATTTATGGCTACTGAACAATCTACCACAATCAAGTTCTGACCTGTATGCAATCACAAGGTAGCTTCTATTTGCATTACTTTTACAATTTATAGTGCCTATCATGTCTATTACCTCATTTGTTTCTCATAAATATCTCATGCTTGCTCTGTGGAAAGCATAACTCTCCTCCTTGATATAAAATTCAGTGTTTACGGCTAGTCCAAATATAACTAACATGTTGACAGTTGAACAAACAAAAGAATAAATAAAGGTTTGATATACATTATATTAGGGCATCTTCCAGGTTCTATGAAATGTTAGGTATAAGGTAAGACCTGATGTTTTTATTCTTTATTATCTCTTTCAAGCTATAATGGGATCTGCTTAGTTCTTTTATTGTAGGCTTTGTTGAAAAAGTCCATGTCTATCTTAATCACATTTTCCATGAGTTTATAAATGAAGAATATATCCTCTGTACAGATGGAAATAATTCTTACCTGCAGTCTATTCTTACATATGACTTTTAAATTTATTGATCATAGTTATTGTGAGATGCAAAACCACTGAAATTATCATTATGTCTTCTTTGAAGGGCAGTTATAACTATAAGCTTAACTGTTTTGATTTACCATAGCTTATTTGGAAGTTAGGAGAATACTGTCTTTGTTGTTTTGGTATTATTACCTATATTTTATTCTATTAAAAATATCCTTTTTAATGTTGTCTTTCTTCAGAATCATTAGTCCAGTAATTTTAATCCAAATAAGTTACTTTTAGCTCTTCTCCAGAATTAAAACGAATAATTTAACATCCATTATTTCACAAAAATTATTTAGATTACTTCTTAAATATAACATGCAACAACTGCAGTAATGGAGGCATATAGCCCATTTCTGAGTTCTCTGTGATATCCTTGTGAGTTCTCTCCACAGCTTATCGGCATCAGCTTGTAACTACTTCAGATGAACTGACTATCATCTGCAAACCTGCATATTCCATTTTGCACATACTCTTTTAGATCAATTATTATGTGAGAAGCTGAACTACTTTATTAAAATGTGAAACAAGTCTAGACACAGCATGTAGTCCCAGGTACCCTACTGCAAACAATTCTCTATTCACAAAATTAATAAGCTATCCCTTTTTCTTTGTTTTTTTTTTCTATTACATAGGTGTGTATCCATGAAAATGCCTGCCTTTAGTGTCAAAGTGGGGGGAAACAATGTTTTGTGAAGGTATAAGAGAGTTTAATACATCGCCAAGAGCTTACAAAACTCAGTAATTGACAGCTATCTCTTTCATTGGTCTATACATTTATTTCTCCAATTGCAGAACCCTAGTGAGTAAGGATTTATACTCTCTATCCTTAGGGTAACAATTTGACATGTTTTCTACCCACCCCCCTCCTATGTAGGTTATGCTTCCTTAAGTGTGCAATGAACCACTCTATCTTATATATTGCACCAATCAGTTAGGCATGCAAGTGAGTTACTGGTTGAAATTCTAAATCTTTCCACGGTGCTTTTTTATAGGTGGTGTCAAAACAAAAACAGAGTCAAAATAAATAAAACAACCACTCTCCTTTATAATGTTAGGGCTTCGGACAAACAACAACAGGCACAAATATACCAGTACATTCTAATATACTCTTTCTTAGTCATTAGCGATAGTGACACCACCAGGGTCAATCTAGCCATACCTCACTGGCTAAATGAATCCAAGATGCAAAAAACTTGTTCCTACAGTGATTACCTCCTTTCTTTGGGATCTTTCTTTATGCCAGTGGTCTTCACCTGGGAGAGAAATTTGCCCATCTTGGGACATTTGGCAATATCTGGAGACATTTTCGGTTTTCACAACTTTCATGTGGTGGTGCTACTGTTATCTAATTGATCAGGGTCAGGGAAGCTGCTAGACATCCTACATTGCACAGGTCAGCCCCTTCAGCAAAGTATCTAGCCCAAAATGTCAACATTGCCAAATTGAGAAACACTGGTTTTATACTATCTTCTTTTACATATGTTCCCTCATTTGGTTGGTAACCTCTACTCAGTGTTGCTAAATGTTCACCATGATCATGAAGCCTGACATTTGTTTTGGTAAGTATTCTGTTGTGCATATGATTTCACAACATATACAGAACACATTTCTTATAACATATTCACATGAAATATGAAATATATGATTTGATTTTATCTTAATTTTGACCTGATTTTTGTACCTAAACAAGGATTGTCTTATAGTATATAATCTTTGGACAGCTCCCACTCACTCCTGGGTTCCCCTAAAGCTAAAACATTGCTCATTATACCTAACAGAATTTCAACATTTTTTAGTAATGGTATAGGTATCTACATTCAGGATAAATCTGATTCTGAAATTATCCCTCCAAACGTTGAGTGTTTCATAGTGGGCATCACACTTGGAATCCACACTCCACGGCTTCTTGAGCTGCATAATACAGTACAGAGACAGAACCAACCAGAATAGCAGTTTCAAGGCAAATAATTATTTCCAAGAAAATTTGACCAAAGGTAAAATAATTGAGACACAGAAATGATCCGATGTCCCTTAGGTCCACTGTTTTAATTCATTTAGACCAAATTTAATTTCTTTCAAGCTAAAGCATACAAGAAAACGCTAATTTGCATGGGTACTTTAGCAGTAATATTCATTAAGACTATTATAGTTCATTGCAATGTCAAAAGATACTTTTTTTCTTTTACAACCTGATATGTATTAATGAGAAACTTACTGATCCCCCTTTTTCCTGTGTGTGACCCATGGAACAAGAAATCATTAGGATAAAATCAGCAATTTCACAGTTCTTGTTCTCTGTCAAACAACTACACACTGACAGATTCTTCAAGTTTGATTCATTAGGCGAATTTTTCATATGTAAGGCTAATATGCTATGACTTTTAGCTCTCAGTAAATTTAATCATTGTACCATTTATGTGTGCTTATTCACTTTAATTTCACTTTACAGGAGGCATATGTGCTTTAAAATATAGTGCCACATGAGCATAGAATCAGAGAATTTTAGTGCTTGAGATCATTTAGTATCAACCTTGTCATTTCACAGAGTAGAAACTGAGGCATATAATGAACGCCAGATGGCAAATTAATGAATCAGACTGTGAATTGTCAGTTCTTAGCTTACTGTTAAATTCTCTGTGCTACCATTTTGCTCCTGTTATATGATTTTGATATTAAATTCAAGCTTGATTTTATAACATGATTATTCTTTTCTTACCAAGAAGCTTCAAATAACCATTTCACATTACAAATTATAGATGGTAACTAAATATTCTCACTAGTAATAATTTAAGTGAAAGATTTTATTTAAATGATGGATTATTTTATACAAATCATTTTTTGTAGTATCAAAAGTATCTCAAGAATAATTGCAGTCTTTTACTTTTAGAACAGGTCTTTTATCTACTATCTTGTTAAGTAAAGGAGTAATGAACATATCATACATTTTCTTTTAAAAAAATCTACTACTTACTATTTTTGCAACTTTGGGCAAGTCACAAAACCTCAGTTTTCTTACTGTGAAATAATAAAAACATCTGACGCATCATGCACTTCACAGGTAGTATTAATAAAATAAGGTAAAGTAAATGAGATCACCTTTATAAACTACAAACCAGATTTATACAAGTTAATGTCACCATATTATTAAAAATTTTTTTGCTCAGATCCAAAACTTAATGTCTTCATGGCTCTATTATCTATTTCTTTTCCTATGTCTTACTTTTGTTATTTGAACAACTATAACTAACATACCCTGACATAGATGAATACATAAAAAAGTTGAAAGCAGTTGATTAAACCTTACACAAAATTTAAGAAAAAAATAGACTATTTTTAGAGCATTTTTAGGTTCACAGAAAAGTTAAGGAGAAAGTACAGGGAGTTTTCATATCCCCTTGTCCCCTCATATGCACAGGGTGCCCTGCTCTCAATATTACCCAACTGAATGGTACATTTATTACAATCAATGAACCTATGTTGATATGTCATTATCATTCAAGGTCCATAATTTACATCAGGGTTCACTCTTGATGTGCAATCTATGGGTTTTGGTAAACATGTACCCATCATTAAAGTATCAAATAGAATATATTCACTGCCCTAAAAATCTCTGTACTCCTTTTTTCCTAACCCCTGACAACCACTGATCTCAATCCATCTGCATCGTTTTGGCTCTATAAGTATTATATAGTAGGAATGCTACATTATGAGACCCTTTTACACTGCCTTCTTTCACTTAGTAATATGTATTTAAGGTCTCTGTCTTTTCATGTCATGATAGCTCATTTCTTTTTATCATGGACTAATATTTCATTGTCTGGATGTACATGTACCATAGTTTATTTATCCATTCCCTTAATGAAGGACATGTTGGTTGCATATAAGTTTTGGCAGTTATGAATAAAGCTGCTATAAACATACATATGTGTGCTTTTGTGTGTACCTAAGTTTGCAACAGTTTAAATAACCAAGCAGTAGGATTGCTGGATTGTATGGTAAGAATATATCTAGTTTTATTAAAAAAAAAAACAAACAAACAACAAAACGATGCCAAACTGTTTTCCAAAGTGGCCATACCATTTTGCATTCCCACCAGCAATGATTTCTTGTTACCCCACATCCTCACCAGCATCTGTGCCATCGGTGTCTGGATTTTGAGCATGCTACGGATGTGTAGGGGTATTGTGGTTTAATTTGCAATTCCCTGATGACACATGATACAGAGGATCATATGCTTATTTGTCATGTGCAAAACTTCTTTGGTAAGATATCTGTTGAGGTCTTTGTGCCACGTTTTAATTGGATTGTCTGTCTTCTCGTTGAGGTTTAAGAGTTCCTAGTATATTTCGGTTAGCAGTACTTGACCAGATGTGTCTTTTGCAAATATTTTCTCCCAATGTGTAGCTTGTCTTCTTATTCTGTTCTCATTGTCTTTCATAGAGCAGCTTTTAATTTTAATGAAATCTAGCTTATCAGTTTAGTGATTAGAGGGGCATCCTTGCCTTGTAGCTGAAATTACTGGGAATACACGAGTTTCTCACCATTCAGTATTATGTTAGCTGTAGATATTTTGGTTAATATTCCTTATCAAGTTGAAGAAGTTTCCCCTCTATTCCTAGTTTACTGAGCGTTTTTATGAAAAATGAGTGTTGGATTTTATCAAATGCTTTTTCTGCATCTACTGAGATGATCACATGATTATCCTCTTTTAGTCTATTACTATGATGAATTACATTTATTATCAAAGGTTCATATATTTATAATTTCAAAGGTTGAACCAAGCTTACAAAACTGGAATAAATCTCTTGCTTGTAGTGAATAACTCCCTTTCTACTCTGTTGGATTTGGTTTTCTAATTTTTTCTTGAAGATTTCTGCATATATGTTCGATACTGGTCTATAGTTTACATTTCTTATGATGTTGTTGTCTGCTTTGGGTATCACAGTAATACCGGCCTCAAAGAATGACTTAGGACGTATTCTCTCTGCTTCTATCTTCTGGAAGAGATTCTAGAAAATTAGTATAATGTATTTCTTAGATATTTGGTATAATTTACCAATGAACTCATCTGGGCTTGGCACTTTGTTTTGGATGTCATTAATTACTGATTCAACTTATTTAATAGTTACAGGCCTATTCATGTTGTGTATTTCTTCTTGTGTGAGTTTTGGCAGTTTGTATATTTCAAGAAATTGGTCCACCTCATCCAAATGGTCAAATCTGTGGGCATAGAGCTGTTCATAGTATTCCTCTATTATATACTTTTCATCAAATCTATAGGGAGGTCCCCACTTTCATCCCTGATACTAGTAATTTTTTTTTCTCCATTTTGCTTAGTTACCTTGGCTAGAGAGTTATCAGTTTTGTTGATCAAAGAAACAACTTCCGGTTTCATTAATTTTCTCTATTGATTTCCTATTTTCAATTTCATTGATTTCTGCTTTAATTTTTATTATTTCTTTTCTTCTGCTTACTTTGGATTTCACTTGCTATTCTTTTTCTAATTTCCTAAAATAGAAACTCAGATTATTGATTTTAGGTTTTCTTTTTCTCTAAAAATGCATTTGGTGCTATAAATTTGTGTATCCCACAGATTTTGTAATTTGTATTTTCATTTTTACTTATTTCAAAATATTTTTAAGATTTTCTCTGGAGGCACCTGGGTGGCTCAGTCGTTAAGCGTCTGCCTTCGGCTCAGGGCGTGATCCTGGCATTCTGGCATCAAGCCCCATATCAGGCTCCTCCACTGGGAGCTTGCTTCTTCCTCTCCCACTCCCCCTGCTTGTGTTCCCTCTCTCGCTGGCTGTCTCTCTGTCAAATAAATAAATAAAATCTTAAAATTTTTTTTTTTCTCTGGAGATTACTTCGACTGATGCATTATTTAACCTCCAACGACTTTGCAATTTTTAAAATTTTGATTTATAGTTTAATTCCACTGTGATCTAAGAGTGTGTATTGCATGATTTTCACTCTTTTAAAATTGTTGGTTTTTTCCTGGGCCAGAATGTAGTTTATCTTGACATATGTTCTATGTGAGGTTGAAGAGAATGTGTATTCTGCTGTTGCTGGATGAAGTTATCTACAGATGTCCATTTTAACCAGTTGACTGATGGTACTGTTAAATTCAACTATATGTCTTTACTGATTTTCTGCCTACTAGATCTATTAATTTCTGACGGGGGTGTTTTGAAGTCTCCAACTATAATAGTGGATGCAACTATTTCTCCTTGCAGTTCTATCGGTTTTTACTTCACATAATTTGGTACTCTGTTGTTAGGCACACAGGCATTAAGGATTCTTATGTTTTCTTGAAGAAATGATCCATTTATCACCATGTAATGTTCTTATTTATTATTTTTAAAAATCCTTTTTATTATTATTTTTTAACAAATGGCAGCAGGGATAGTGGACTAGGGGAGGGAAAGGGAGGCCCCAGCCTGACCCCACCCACCCCTTTCCCCCTTATATTATTTATAATCCATACACAAGCCCTGGGGGGTGGGGGGGAGGGGAACTCCCTCAGTGGGGTGGGGGCAACCAAGGGTCCTTGTCCCCTCAGGAACCAGGCTCCTCTGCCTATTGGGGAAGGCCCCTCTCAAGAAGCTGGTCCTGTCTACTCCCAAGGCTTCAGCATCCAGCACAGGGCATCTGGTGTGGAGGACTATTGGTACAGGCTGATGTGCTGGGTGCAGAAGACTCCACTTAGGTAGAAGGTAGGGCCTTGAGATAAGAATTGAGGCAAGACGAACACCTTCTAGCTGGGGGAGTATGTAATGACCCAGGCCCCCCTGCTCAGTTTATGATAATCCTAGAATGGCTTTAGTTCCACTGGGTACAGGTATGCTTGCCTCCAGTTAAGGGTGAAGTGTCTGGCAGGTGAAGGTAGCATCCAAGTAGCAGGAGCAGGTGGGGGCTACGCAGCCAGGCTGGGGGCTATAGAGGTGGGCCCACAGGTACCAAAGAAAGGGGTGGGGGGGCAGGAAGTGTTGCTGGTGGCAGGGAGCCAAAGTTCACCACAGGCAGCTTGAGTCTACCATCAGTAGAAGCATCTGCTATATATAATGACCTTTATTTTCCTTGACAATTTCCCTTGCTCTGAAGTTTTCTCTGTCTAAAATTAATATGGGCACTCCAACTTTCTTTTGGCTAATAAATGTTAGTATAGTATGCCTTTCTCCATTCCTTTTTTTTTTTAACCTACATGTTTATATATTTAAGGTGGGTTTCTTATAAACAACATATATTTGAGTCCTTTTGAATTTGAATTGGTGTAGACTACAGAAATTTAGTATGATTACTGATAAAGTTGGATTAATATCTATCATATTGTTTCCTGTTTTCTATTTGTTGTCTTTGTTCTTTGTTCCTATTTTTGTCTTTACTTCTTTTCTGCTTTTTGTGATTTAACTGATCATTTTATATGATTCAATTTTCTCTCCTTTTTTAGCATTTCAATTTTACTTCTTTTTAGATTTTTTAATGTTTATTTGTCAGAGAGAGAGGGCACAAGTAGGGGGAGTAGCAGGCAGAGGGGAAAGCAGGCTCCCTATTGAAGAGGGAGCCAGATGTGGGACTCGATCCCAGGACCCTGAGATCATGCCCTGAGCTGAAGGCAGATGTTTAACCGACTGAGCCACCCAGGTGTCCCTCAATTTTACTTCTTTAAAAAAAAAAAGTGATTGCCCTAGAGTTAGCATTATATATTTACAAGTAATCCAAGTCCATTTTTTTTTAAAGATTTTATTTATTTGACAGAGAGATACACAGTGAGAGAGGGAACACAAGCAGGGGGAGTGGGAGAGGAAGAAGCAGGCTCCCAGTGGAGGAGGGAGCCCGATGCAGGGCTCGATCCCAGGACCCTGGGATCATGACCTGAGCTGAAGGCAGACGCTTAATGACTGAGCCACCCAGGCGCCCCCAAGTCCACTTTTAAATAAAACTATATCGTTTCACAGGTAGTATACTTTATAATAAAGTTTTCCTAATCCCTCCCTCCCATTTCTTTTATCATTGGTGTCATTCATTTTATTTATACACATACTATAATAATAAAATATATTGTTTTGCTATTGTTATCATGAACAAATTCTGATCTGTTAGCTTAATTAAGAATAAGAAAAACAGAGAGAGGCGAAGATCGCAGCAGAGTAGGAGGACCATAGGCTAACCTCATCCCACGAATACAACCAGATAACTATCAAATCATTCTAAATATCCCAGAAATCAATTGAGAATTGGCAGAAAAAAAACTCCACCACTCAAGGTACAGACGACGCCACAGTGAAGAAGGTAAGATATTCAGACACACAACTTGGGAGAGAAATGGATCATGGCTGCTGTGGTGAGAAGGGAAGTAGGGTCATGGAGAAGAGAGCTAGGGTCATGGAGAAGGGCAAGAGACAGACTAGCACACAGGGGAGTGCATGGGGAAAACAAATCTTCATAGCAATTGACTTGGAAAATGAGAAAGCCTGAATTTTTTGAGTTCAGCAAAGCTTGAAACCAGGAGTTTTAAAGTTCAGTGTGCTTAGCTCTGAGAGAACTTGGAGGACATTGGGGCTCTCTTGGAGAAAAGTCAGGGCAAACAGCCTGCAGACATACAGTGTAGAAAGAGCAATGTAAAGAATGCCGGGGCACATAGTGGGGAGATTATTTGCTCATCTCGGAGTGCATCCCAGAGAGGCACCATTCACAGAGAAACGCCTCCAGGAACAAAGGAACTGGCTGGCACCATTTCCCTCCCCTGCCTCTCAGCATAAGCAAAGGGCCACCTGCAGGAACAAGCAAAGCACAGACACTCACTAAGTAACTTGCTTACCCAAGCCCTGTCCCCCTCACCCCCCCAACCCCCAACCGTCATGCTTCAGAAAAACTGCCTTTTCCAGTCAAGCTTGCCTCAATGCCAGTGCAGTAGGTCTTCTCCCCCAGAAGACTGGCTCCAACCCCTGCCAACAGCATGTCTCCCAATCTGGGAGTTTTGTGAGGCTTCGGTTCTGGTGGCAGCAGTGAAAGGACTCATTTCACAAGCAGATGAGAATATACTTAGTTAAAATGTGCCACATGCAGGCCAGGGACTAAACACTGCCCACAACAGGCAAAGAGAGTGTCTGCAGATGACTGACCTGAAGGATAAAGTGGCCAGGACCCAACATGCACATGCAGCACACATTGGAGACATTCCCGGAAGTACCAGACCCTGAAGAACAGGGGATACTACACTGCATGGCACTACAGGACCTCTTCTTCATAAAGCCATTAACCCCAAGAAGAGGAGACATAGCTGACTTTTTTTAACACAGAGAAACAGGCATAGAGACCTATACAAAATGAGAAGACAGAGGAATTTGCCCCAAATGTTAGAACAGGACCAGGCCACAGCTGGAGATCTAAGCAAAGCAGATATAAGTAACAGGCCTGATGGAGAACTGAAAGCAATGATTATAGGAATACTGGCTAGACTTGAGAAAAGAGTGGAGGACATCAGTGAGACCATTAACACAGAGATAAGGAATAACATAGCAGAGATAAAGGCTCAATAAATGAAATGAGAAACACACTTGATGGAACAAATAGCAGGCTGGAAGAAGCAGAGGAATGCATTAATGACCTAGAAGACAGAGTAATGGAAAAGTAAGTTGAACAAAAGAGAAAAAAGAATTATGCAAAATGAGAAAAGACTTAGGGAACTCAGTGACCCCATCAAATGTAGTAACATTTGTATTATAGGAGTCCCAGAAAAAGAAGAAGAAGAAAGAGAAGAAGGGGCAGAGAATTTAGTTGAAGAAATAATAGCTGAAAACTTCTCTAATCTAGGGAAGCAAACAGTCATCCAGATGCAGGAGGCACAGAGAAACACCAACAAAATCAACAAAAGAAGGTACACAGCAAGACATAATTAAATTTGCAAAATATAGCAATAAAAATATTAAAAGCTGCAAAACAAAAGATAGTTACATACAAAGGAAATCCCCATAAGGCTATCAGTGGATTTTGCAGCAGAAACTTCCCAAGCCAGACAGGAGTGGCTTGATATATTCGAAGTGCTGAATGTGAAAAATCTCAGCCAGGAATACTCTGCTCGGCAGGGTGATCATTCAGAACAGAAGGAGAGGTAGAGTGTCTCAGGCAAACAAAAACTCAAGAAGTTCATGTCAATTAAATCAGCCCCATAAGAAATATTAAAGGAGACTTTTGGGTGGAAAGAAAGACCAAAAGTGACAGTATAAAGGTAGGAAAAACAAAAGCAGTAAAAATGAATATTTCTGTAACAAGTAAGTCCAAAAACTCACAAAATAAAAGGATGTAAAATATGACACCATATCCTTAAAACGTGGGGAGGAGAGGAGTAAAGAACTGGTTCAGACTTAAACAACCATCAACTTAATATAGACTGCTATATGCAGAAGACATTATACACAAACCTAATGGTAACCACAAAATCAAAAACCACTAATACACATGCAAAGAATAAAGAGAAATCCAAATGTATCACTACAGAAAACAAGCAAACTATGAAAGTAAGAAAGACAAGAAAGGATCAGAGAAAATCTTCAGAAACAATCACGAAACAAGTAATAAAATGACAATAAACACATATCTATCAATAATTACTTTAAAGAGAGGAAAACCAAGAAACAGACCCTTAACTACAGAGAACAAATTCTTGGTTACCAGAGCAGAGGTGGGTGGAGGGATAGGTGAAATAGGTGATGGGGGATTAAGGAGTAAATTCACCATGACAAGCACCAGGTGCTTAAAATAAAACCTTAAAATAAAATAAATAAAAATACATACATAAATCAAGAAAAAGAGTAAGAAAAACAAGAATTTTTATTTTACATATGCTTGTTTCTTTTCTAGTGCTCTCTCTTTATATAGATCCAAATTTTTTACCTAAATCATTTTCCTTCTCTATGAAAAACTTACCATTTCTTGCAAGGCAGGTCAACTTGCAATAAGTTCCCTCAATTTTTGCTTATCTGAGAAAGTCTATTTCTCTTTTACTTTTGTAGGATAATTTCACTGGATACACAATTCTAGGTTGGTAGTGTTTTTTTTTTTTGACACCTCAACACTAAATGTTTCACATCACTGTCTTTCTTGAGTGGTTTCTGAGAAGTCACATTTGATTTTTATTTTTGCTCCTTTAGGGGCAATCAAATTTCTCTGACTTCTCATAAGATTTTTTTCTCAATCTTCAATTTCTGTAAGTTTAGGATTAATGAACTGAATAATTTCAGCAGGTCCTGGTACAAAGATGTTGTCACTATTTGGAACCTGACACTGGGATGATTAGAGCATATGACAATGGCCCAGACTGTGAGAACCAATAAAGGAGGAGGTTGGAATATGGCCTCTGGATTGGTTTGTTTGCATGTGAAAGGCATGTTTACAAGTGAATAATTCACTATTTCTAGGAATTTGCTAATCCTGAGAGAGGCAGTCCCTCCAGACATAGCAAGGCCTCAAATGTCAAAACATCAGAAATACAAAATAAAGACATGGTTACTACACCTCTTTTGGTCTTCATTTTTTTAATTAAATAATTGTGTGGGTTTTTTAATTATTCCATTTGCCCCTTCCCACCAATGATTTAGAAATTACATGTTCTATGTCTATTCCATAGTGGTTACCTTGACAACATTCATCGTGCTTCTTAATAAAAATCTAAACCAAACACCTTAATTACCTCCTGAACTTACATACATTCTCAGTTTTACCTTTGTGTTGATGCTTGTCTAACTTCTGTTCTCCTGATAGCTTGTACTGTTAATTTGCCATATACCTTTGCTGAATCTCAACCTTGCTGTTTGCTTACTATTCACTATTCTCCATTTCTAGTTTCAGCTTTATCTTAGATATGTTGAGCGCTGAAATAAATTAGAGACTCTTTATAAAGGATTCACCTTTTTTGAAGGAGGAAGATCTTCCTCAGTAACTAAGACACTTTACTGTTAATGTCCAACCTGTTATAACTTACAAATTCCCTCTGGCTAAAAGAGCAAGCAACACTACAGTGAGTTATTTCTTAACCCAGAAAATCAACAGTTTCTGACAAAGGGCTGTGCCAAGAGCATAGCAAGTGGCAGTGATGCGACTCCGAGGCACACCTCCAGTAGCACAGTCTAGGAGCTCAAGACTGCAAATCTTTACAATTTTCCCACTTTTCCCTACCTCTTTCCCCCTCACTTTCTGCTTTGAGATAATCACGACTTTCTGCCATTCTCTCCATGTATGTCAGTCACAAATAGAAGCCTAGCACTCCCACATTGTTTCTTATGTCTTTTACCGTAATCTCAATGCTGCTTTGCGCATCCCACTTTCTGACCACATCTTCCACCCATTACTCACTCCTGAAACCTTAAGATTAATCATTAGCAAAATCTCCTGCATCTCCAATGCCTTTCAGAAGAGTTGCTTTTTTACTCCCTCACTCAAAGTGAGCCTGGCTACCTATGCCCCAGGGTCCTGCTTCCCCTGACCCTAATCAAGTAGTGTCTTTTTTTTTTTCTTTCTACACTCCTCATTCTTGAGCCTAAAAGTGGAGTGGATGTGCTTCTTGTTCTTCACTGATTTTCCTTCTTTCCTCCCTAAACTTTCCAAGTTTGAATATAAACCATGAATCTTCCATAAGGACCTCCAGCACCCACCCACACAATGGCATCTGTACTTGCTGTTCTTTCTACCCACTTATTCACATGCCTTGCTCCCTCATTCCCTTCAGGTCTTTGCTCAAATGCCATCTTCCCAGGAAGGCCTTTCTAGGTTAAACTTGACAGTCCCTTTCCCTTTCTCCTGGCTTCATTTTCCTCCTTAACATTTACGACCATCCAATATATTATAAAATAGATTTTACAAATTTATTTTCTCTGTCAACTGACTAGAATATAGCCTTCAAAAGGGTAGAAATGTTCGATGTTTTAAGAAAATCCCCTGAATTCCCAGTTCCTAGCACACTGACTGGAGCATAGTAGGTACTCAATACAGATATTTAAATGTATGATTGAATGAAAAGCATAGTGTTTATCTAGATGTCACAAGGGGCAATGACTTGAGATGAACTTTAGAGAATAATTTGCTTCTTTTCCTTGAGTTATGTCATTAATAGCTTAAGTTCAAGTCTTCCCATACTCTAGGGCTTCTATATCAGAGATCTATTTCTGTTTCTTTTTAATTTCTGTATGTCTATATATATATTTTTTCTCAAGCCCAAGTGAAGCTTACTTTTTAATAAAGACATGCACTAACCATATAATCAGAAAAATACTAATAATTTTAAAAGTTGATAAGTATAAAGGAAAAATATGTTCCTGGGGAATGTATAGCAGGGGACCTGACCTGGCTTGGTGGGAGGGGATCAAAAAATCTTCCTGGAAGAACTAACTTTTTGAGCTGAGATTTTTAAGCTGGGTGTATGTGGGAGATCATTGCAGGCTGAGGGAAACCTTGTACAAAGTACACAAAGTAGGAAAGTATGAGAGGAAAAAAACAGGTTAGAAAGGCAACAGAATTGAGTGATCCTTAAATCCTTAAACCAAGGACTCTGCCACCTGATAGCTGTGTGACCTTGGGTAAGCTGCTTAACTTCTCTGAGCTTCAGTTATATATCTATATAGATACAGAAATCCAAATCACCATGTTAATAGTACCCCTTTACTGCCCCCATTTAATTTTCCCAGCAAACCTCAAAGAAAAAAATTATTCCCACAATTTTCTTCCTGCTAAAGAAAGAAAGACCAGAAGGCAAACCTCCCTCCTAATTTCCACGTTTGTGACAGCCTAAGAACCTGTACTCAAGACATATCAGTGATAAGAATAGAACATACGTGTTTTATTTTTGCTATTGAGAAACTGAGCAGAGCTAGTCAGGATGAATTGCTTCTAAGTGCAAATGAGTTTTGACAAAAATTAATTGTACTATTAACATTTTAAAATCTAATATTTATATTAAATTTGACTCTTCAACAAGGTTCTGCAGTCTGATACATGTTAAACAAATCCCACATTTAAAAAAGATATATTGAAAATAATTTGCATAAGATTGTTGTTAGAAAGATAATTATATTTCAACATACTCAAAGCAAAGGTAGAACCTGTTTTTAGATAGCTCTCCTTTTCTCTTTGCCCATTCTGTGAACAGCCCTGGTAGTACAGGAGATTCTAACATTATTTCTTTTAGCAGAAATATTTTGGGTCCGATGAAGTATTCATTTCTGTATTTCTGCTGTTCAACATTGAATGGTTTGGGGACCTATTAGTGGGACAAAACAGCTTCATATGTTGCAGAGAAAATATCTGAGACATGACATTCAATACTGGGAAACCATAATTTAAGAGAAACACTGTCAAAATAGGATTTGTTCTTTAGTATAACATATGGTTAAATGAACAGCTTCTATTATACTCAGACTGACCTGACTCAAGCTGTACTTCCAATTTTTGCTCTATTTGCAATTTGGGGGTTAGTGATATAAACCCTCTCAATCTCAGAAAGCTTAAATTTATAAAATGTAGACAAAAAAGAGAACCTAATTTATCAGGTTTTTGTAATAATTAAATGAGAAAACATATGTAAATAAGTAAATTTATCCACACAACCTGGCACACTGCTTGGTAAATGCTACTCATTGTTGTTATTATTATTTTTTTTGGACAGGGAGTATATGTAAAACTATAGTATGAAGTGACTAAAATAAATATATGCTTAAAGAATTGGGGAACCATGATAGCTGTCTTCACACATTCCAAAGGCTGTCCTGTAAGAGATGAATTAGACTTATTCAGTGTGATTCCATGGGGTACAATAAACAGTACTGCATAAAATTTAATTGGGAGAAATATGGAACCTAACATCTGGAACTGCCTTAAGTAGAAAAATGACTAGATGCCCATGCCCAATCCCTGTCACCTGTGACTACATTGTGTTGTATGGGTAGGAATTTATGTTGTGGATACAATTAAGGTTGCTAATCAGCTGACCTTCAAATGGGGGCAGTTATCCTTGATTGTCCAGAGAGCCTGGATGTAATGGTAACAGTCTTTAAGTGTGGAAGAGGGGGGTAGAAGGATCAGTGTGAGAATTATGTGGTGTGAAATAGACTTGACCAGCTCCTGCTGAGCTAGAAGGGGATCACAAGCCAAGCAAAGAAGGTGGCTTCCAAAGTCCAACCAACACCTTGATACTAACCCAATGATACCCAACACAGGCTTCTGACTTCCAGAACTACAGGATAATAAACCTGTGTTATTTTAAGCCACACAGTTTGTAGTAATTTGTTAAAGCAGCTGCAGGGAACTAATAAAAAGAGCATACTAAAAACAAGAGCTATATAAAATAGAAGATAATGATTCCCCTAAAACTGGGTGTTCAGAGACTGGATATTGTTTTGGGGGAGAAGTGTTCTAAAAAAGGATCCACACGTGGTATAGAGAGTTTGATTATAGGAAGCTGAGTTTTGTTTAACAGACCTATAGTAAGAAAATCATAGTGACTTTTGATATATGGATTCAGCTGTTATTTTTGTCTTGGTTAATCAAATAAAGCAATTATTGTTGATATGCAATGTGTCCTGGACATAAAAGTATTCACTCAGCATGTCTCCCAAAAAGTGATTATCTGTCTTCAACCTTTTAAATGGGGTTAAATGCATCACTGTCAAGATGGAGAACTTATTTTTCAGTGACAGGTTAAAATGCCCCCACCCTCTTTCTTATTTTTCTCATACTACCTTGAATTTTGAGTCTGTCTCTTATGCAACAACATAAATCATAAAGGTGCTTGTCTATTTGACTCTATCCTTATGTGTTTCCTGAATAAGTAACTAAGCAAGTGCAGTTTTGTCTCACCTTTCTGCTTTACCAAGCCCTTTTCTCCAGGTATGTACATTTGTTAAAGAAAAAGAGAAAAATATGAAAGATTGTGAAGTCTGCAAAAAAAAAAAAAGTCAGTAAAATCAATTCCTCTGTTTGTCGTTGGTTGAAAAGAGACTAATGATATTTGAAAACCAACCAGTGGATTACAGAGAAGTAGTCTAGCATTTTTATTTATTTTGTTGGATGACTGATAAGAAGTATTAAATTAGCATCTTTAATTTCCATATATTATGTGTGGTTGTGGTCCAATCTGTCATGAAAATTATACCCCTTATCCTACTATTTACAACATGGTGGTGGCAGAGGAACAGGCTTCTGGTGCCCACTGAGTTGGTTCCCCTTTGGCAGAACACACTGACTGCTCTGGCTTTCCCACGGTACTGGCTGCTCCAAGACAGTCTTTTATGTGGCTCTCCTTTCCCTTGAATCAGGGCAGTTTGGCAGCATTCAGCCCAACCTCATAATTTGTCACCTCCCTACGTATTTGTAGCTGGATTATTCCATCTTTAATATTGGATCCTAAAAATGCAACACTGAAGAACTCTACAATGTCCTGCAGAAAAACACCACTACTTGTTCCTCCTCCAACTACTGTTACTACTAGCAGATGCTACTACTACTACTACCACCACAACTCCTGGCAGCTACCACTGATCAAGAATTTTAGAAGTACAAGCACTTTATGAAATGTTTTAAATATCTTAGTTTTTGCAAAACCTGATAATTATGTCCATTTTACAGATGAGGAAGCTGAGATGCAGAGAATTTTGATGACCTGCCTCCACCCACACACATACCTCACGATATCCAGTATTCAGCCTAGGGCCGGGTGACTCCAAAGCACTGCAATTAAAAGTTACTCTGTTTCTCTGCACCTTTAACTCTGTGTCCACTGGTAACACCTACTGTTTTCAAAGAATTATTTCTCCAGAACAAAATGAGGTTATTTCCCAGAAAGGTTTAGAAGAGATTAATGTAATCAGTGACATCACAACAGATTATTTCTATTAATTATTGAAGGTACTC
This sequence comes from Ailuropoda melanoleuca, assembly GCF_002007445.2. Lineage (NCBI taxonomy): Eukaryota > Metazoa > Chordata > Mammalia > Carnivora > Ursidae > Ailuropoda > Ailuropoda melanoleuca. The sequence continues at coordinate 42,508,435 of NC_048221.1, read as the reverse complement.
CCATATTTCCTCTTCCTACATCTCTCTCCTTGTTAGGAGGAATGTACATACATACACAAAGACTTCCATAACTGAAAGCCAAGAGAAGCTTCTGTTTTAGACCAGATCTTACACTCAAGTGACTAGATTGATAGATAAAGGATAACGATACAGTTAAAAAAAAAATCCAAGACTCATGAAAAGAGGAAAATATCACTGGAGAGTTTTATTTTCCAATTCTTTCTATTCTTTTCTGTCACATCATCACTAAACAATTTGCCCTAATATGGAGAGTGTCAGCCAGTCTATGCTCTCAACCTAGTCATACCTCCCATCTTCCTTGTTCTTCTTAACATTCACTACCAAACCCATGTCTCAGGACCCTAATGTAAGTGTGATCTCTGGTAAATTGCTCCAACTTCTTTTTATACTTTTTAATAATGTAGAACAGAGAGGTATTTTCTTTTTAACTCCAGCATCTTTTATTTGATCACTTTCAAGTGGATCTTTCTTTCTTTCTTTTTTTCTTTCTTTATTTCTTTCTCTTTCTTTCTTTCTTTCTTCCTTTTTTTTTTTTTTGATAGATAGAGAGTATCAGCAGACCTCAGCTTTGTATAATTACTAAAGCACTGACATTGGAATATGGTTTCATGAATAGTCTTCCAGTGGTTCGCTAGGGATAAACTGACTTCTGTGTTGCATTATCCCATTATTTATAAAGAGACATTATTGAAAGCCTAAATCACCTGGCAAAGAGAATTATAATTTCAAGGAGAACAGAGGTGACTGGGTTACTGATTAGATGAATGTTCCTACACATACCTCTTAACATATTCTAAAGCATATACTGCATAGACCATCGCTTCTGTTTTCCCACATAATCTTGCTCCCTGCTTCATAGGTCCTCAAATAAAAGACATTTATACCACAAATTTATCACTTTTATTCCAGAATTTGGCTATATCTCTCTTTTTATAGATATCTCTGTATCTATTGCTTTTGCTCCCTTGTTAGCATATAGAACAGCCTATATTCTGTTTTGCAGAATTGAGCACAAAGAGGATATGCTTGTCAATATGACTGGCTAGAAAATATGATTAAAAGTTATGTTACTCATTACCATGGGAAATCAAAGTGGAACAATGCTTACTGACCATTTTTGGAAACAATTTCTTGCTCATTTCTTTCTGTAATCTTTCTTAAAAACAAAGCTGTAAAATGCCACATTTCATGGAGATGGCAACACACAGTGCAATTTGTATTTATGCAAAAGATCCCATTACTTATTTTTCTTTCAAATTAGTTTCTAAGAGTTTCTACCTGAAGGAGTGCTAACACTCGTAATTATTTCAGGATGTGTTAGCTGATATTTTACAGATCAAAACCTCCATGTTCTTGGGTTGACAGATAGCTATCAATGCTGTTCATTTTCCCAAAGATAATGGCTGGAACACGTGAGCCACAAAATCGATGATGTGAATGATTATTTGCCAGTGAAATCAATAAATATAACTCCTAATAAATGTGTCGATCATGAATGAAAAACACTGGTTTTGAATGAGTATTAGATTCATGCTGGCACAGCAGAGTGAGCTCTGAGAGCCCCTCAGTTTGTTTACCTGGAGATAGGTTTCATTCTAGATATATGGTGTCTCAAACTAATGTGACAAATTTAGGAACACAGAAGTAAAATAGGCTCAAACATAAATAGGTCTTTTAGAGGTCCAGGGGTTGTCACAAAGCCTATGTAAAGCCTGGCAGTTCTTACTTCCTACCCACCCCAACAAAACATTATGACATATTGACATTAGAGTGTATTATTGTCTTAAGGTAATGAGTGATATTAAATGTCACTGGGTTCAATCCTCTATTTGATTCTTGTGTTTCTTCTACTGTGATTTTGCCAAGTATCGCAAACTATCTCCAGAGATGGGGAACTTAATGTCTTTCCAGGCACTCCAAAACAGAAAAAGACAGCAGAACTGGATTAAACAGTATAGGAGTTCATAGGTAGAATAGTTCCATAAGTGTCCCCAACAGTTACTTCACTAAGAAATCATCACACTTTAAGATAGAAGGGAACTATTTATGAGCTACGATTTAAAATGGTATCTATAAAAATTGTTGACATTTATAATCATATTTTAGGGAGCAAAGCATTAGTGTTCTAGGAGATTTTACCATATATATCAGCTCCTCACTTGATGGAATAAAAATGAAGCCTAATGATATTAATTTAAAAATCCAAACCAGGGCTCATCATTGCAAAGCATCTGCTTGGTTACTGTAAGGTGAATGAAAGAGACATTATGTTTATGAATGAGTAAAATGACATTAGACCTTTCAGATTGGGATCAAGAGAGTAAGAAAAAAACAAGGCAAAAAATGTCCTTTTTAAGTGTACTGTCATGATCTAGGCTGAACTATCAACATTTTAGCCCTGATGTCGTTGGCATCAAAAGCTACTTGACACATATGAGGACAGTTGGGATTGACCTACTGAGGAGGAAATAGAATATAAACCAGAGGCAAATCAGAGCTTCCACTCAACTTGGGGAACAGCCTACTTCTCAAAGTACCCATACTGCTTCCCAAGGAGACTCAGAACACTGATGACAGCAGTTAGATTTAAGAATCTCACCAGCCTAAGGATGAGTACTTCTTAGGCCAGGTCACCAGAATTGGATCTGTATGAATCCAAAGGACAGACAGTCACCCTACCTTTATAGAAATGAATTTCAATTTAATATAAGTACTATCTTTCTAATTACGAAGTTGTCAAAAAAAAAATGAGTGGCATTCTCTATGATACGAATGTGTCGTTTCTGATACGTTAAAAAAAATTGCATGACCACAGTTACTGAAGGGTTAGCATGATTTTTAGGTGATCTCTGATGGGCCCCTGCATCTCTGTAACTCTAATTACTCATTCATTCCTGTAACAAAACTTGATCCTCTGATGTTGACCCCAAATGACCTCCTTTCTCTTATTTTATATTTTTATTTTTTTTAAAGATTTAATTTATTTATTTGATAGAGATAGAGACAGCCAGCGAGAGAGGGAACACAAGCAGGGGGAGTGGGAGAGGAAGAAGCAGGCTCATAGTGGAGGAGCCTGATGTGGGGCTCGATCCCATAACACCGGGATCACGCCCTGAGCCGAAGGCAGACGCTTAACCGCTGTGCCACCCAGGCGCCCCATCCTTTCTCTTTTTATTATACCATTAATGTGAATGTGAATATCTGAAAGAATTAAGGAAGTGAAATATAAGCATTCAATTTCATTTTTCAATGTACAGAATCTTAGAACAACCAATCTATTCAACCGATCTGCAAAAAAATAATTTTTTTACTAATTCTTAGGTTTCATATAGATAATACATTATGCTGATTAGCAGTGTTTCACAGTATTTATTCATAGGTTTGTCATAGCTTGTTCCCTCACTTCATACAAGGCCCTTTTCAAATGTCATCATATTGGAAATCCTTTCTTTTGCCTCCCTATGAAAAATGGCATTCTCACTCAATCACTCTCTCTACTCTAATCCTGCTTTATTTTTATTGACAAAATATATCACCTCATGATACTGTTGTTTATTTTCTGTCTCCATCCACTAGATTGTAAATTCCCTGAGAATAAGGATTCAGACTGTTTTGTTCACTCTTATCTTCCTATTGCTACGATAATATCTGGCACATAGTTGATGCTCAAAAACATGTTAAATGATTGAGCAAATAAACAGATGAATGAAAAAGTGGATGTAACTTCCTGAATTAATAAATTACTTTGCATAACATGAGTGAGTTTTGATTGCAAACAGGCACTATTTTAAGATCATAAATAAAGTAGTCAATATAAAATAAAGCTACCTTTTAGTTTACATTTGAATGCTAATTTACACTAACAAGGGAATACAAATATGTATTTTTAAGAATTTTAAGCTCCCCATCATTAAAATTTCATCTTCTGTCATGTCTTAGAAAAGTAAATGAGACTAACTTGAAAAACATTCAAAAACTGCCTAAATTTCCAGGTGTTCCAGTGAAATTGAAAATTCCAGCTCAAGTCACATAAGACCCAGTTTAAATTTAATGAGAGAGAGAGACTTTTGTGAGTAATTTCTACAATGGTTAATTCTCAAAGGCATTCCATTTCTCTATATGAATTCATGCTACATGACTGTTGCAGAAGATAGAGATGCTGAGGAAGAGACATTGTTCTGATGCATCGCTATGCATTGGGGATTTTGTAATATATCAAAATGTGTGTGCCCATTGACATTTTTAAATAACTGTGATCTATATTATATTTTCCTGACTCTTGGACCATCATGGTTTATAGTTCCATATAAGTATTTAATGTTGAATACTAATTTTCAAAAATAAATATTGTTCTTTATATAGATGATAAATATTTTTGCTAGTTATGATCTATCCAGTTATTTATTTAAGGTACTGCCCTATGAAAACCAAATGTGGCTAATGGAGTTTTCTGATTATTGTTTGTATCAATTCAACAATGCAGCTTACCTAGAAAGTAGCAAATATGTATCATTCTGAATACAGAAAAATAAATTTGCCTATGCACACCAGAAAATTGCATGCACACAGGAATGGATTCCTAATTTTAGAAGGGATTTTGCAATTATGTTATAAAACTAAATATAAATCAGTAAGTCCCAAAATATTTTATTTCATTTTTAAAAAGGCAATGTAGCTCAACCTTTTTCACTGTACAAGAAAAATAATATTCTTCTAATTAAGTTCAAGTTTGAAAAACAATATCTGCAAGTACAAATAATACTTCGGTAGTTCTTGTTTTCTTATTAGGAAAGAAGGGCATAATGGTATAGTAGAAATAGCACTGGGTGGCAGGAGTTTTGGATTGAAAGAATATTTCAGCCAATATTTATCTGTATAACCCTGAGCAAGTTTTTTTTTTAAGATTTTTTATTTATTTATTTGACAGAGATAGAGACAGCCAGCGAGAGAGGGAACACAAGCAGGGGGAGTGGGAGAGGAAGAAGCAGGCTCATAGCGGAGGAACCTGATGTGGGGCTCGATCCCATAACGCCGGGATCACGCCCTGAGCCGAAGGCAGATGCTTAACCGCTGAGCCACCCAGGCGCCCCCCTGAGCAAATTTTTAATGGAACTACACATGGTTCTACCTAAGTCTGAAACGCTATATAAATACCAATTCATTGTATCAATTATTGTGCTTAGAAAAATATACTGTAGAATTTCTGTTCCTCAAGACTCTAAGTACTCACTAGAATGATCCAAGAAATTAGAAGAGTCCACTATACCAAAATAGCAGAAAGTTGAACCAATACATGAAGTTAATGTTAAACGTTCAAGGATCCTGAAGATCATCTATCTGACCTCTTCATTTTATATACAAGGAAACTGTTCTGAAGAGGTCAAGTGCAGAAATTCATACAGCTAAGTAGTAAGACATCACTAACCAACAGATGAAAAACCTAGACTACTTGAACCAACAAATTTCTCAGTCTTTTTTTTTTTTTTTTTTTTTTTACATTCTCACCCCTTCTTCTTTCCCTCAATCTTTCTCTTTTTCATTTTTTAACAATTCCGTTTTCTGGCTGATAGCTAGATGACTTTCTGTTTCTCTGCTTTTACTACATAAACACACACTCACAGTGGTAAATTTAGAAATCTAGAGTATCAAGAAAAAAGCATTCCATAATATTATCATTCAGAAAGATTCGATCATTTTCTATAAGGCACCTCCTTCATTATGGATAATTAGGACTATCCTTTATTAGTCATAAAATTGACATTTCAAAATGCAAAAGCAAAAGTTGCAAAGGACTGCTATCATGGTGAAAATATTCAAGCCTTGCTTCTCCGACTACAGGAAAACTTTCAACAATATAGCATTGTGAGACTCCTGAGATAAAGACCAAGCCTGCCTTTACATTGCTATTCCATTAATTGAAAACTGGTTAGTAGCATTAGTATAGCATTTATTTGGGGGTTGCCCAATTCATATCGGTTGGCTTGAACAACTAGACACATGGAAGCTGTCAACTCACTTTAGTTTCCCTAAAATTGTTATATAAAACATGTTAGTGTCCATGAACTTGGACAAGGCTGAAGTGGAGTATCGGAGGCATCTTATTGGTCACTGAATCAAAAAAAAAAGTGCTTTATTTTTTTTCTTTTTAAAATTTTTTGGGGGGTGGGAGAAATCATATTAGGGATAGAGCTGTACTTCACTTGTTCAGTACCACATAGACACCACCCGTATGGTATTGTTTGAAGACCCTATCCAATTCCAAGTAAACTCTTGTGTCAAATGCAAATATGAAGAAATCTGAATATTAATAAAGATCTATTTCTTCCATAAATAACAATAGATAGGAAATGAGCAATTGGATAGGGCTGTGTGCATTCAGATAAGCGCCTCATTAAAACCAAATTTACCAATGGTAGTGTTGTCAGTTAAGATACCATGACACATACACAATGAAATCATATATATTTTAAACTGTTCTCACTTTACAAAATAGACAATTGAACAACTGTAATTGATTTATGTATTGCAATTTTCATTCCATTAGTTAGAATATATATCCAAAATTGGGGCTGTCAATCAGAGAATATGAAGGCGTGTTTTGTATTTCATATTAATTGGAGGAGGAAAAAATCATTCCTTGTATTTAGATTCAACAGGGCTATACATATTTTAGGTAATACAACAGTAAATATACATGTTCCCTCTAGTCATATAATTAGACTCTGCACCCCGGTAAATATATGAAAATAGGTTAATATTTAGCCTTGTGAAACAATTAGACTGGTTTTCATTTCACTTGAATTCACTTTATTGATTGTATTGCTTTCCAACACTATCATTTTTTTTACTCCTATATTTACTTTTGTATTTTGGAGGACTCTACTTTTATTCAGAGTCTATAAAACTATCCTGAATTATTAACCCAAGAAGGTCATTTCATTTCTCTGGGAATCAATGGACTGCAGGATTTGGTAACAAAATCTGGGACAAAACACACATACATAGATGTAAATATTCATGTCATTGAATTCATAGATAAGAGTTTTCCATATTAACCTCCTCCAAAAAATACTCTTTTCTGGGTATTTTTTTTAAAGATTTTATTTATTTATTCGACAGAGATAGAGACAGCCATCGAGAGAGGGAACACAAGCAGGGGGAGTGGGAGAGGAAGAAGCAGGCTCATAGCGGAAGAGCCTGATGTGGGGCTCGATCCCATAACGCCGGGATCACGCCCTGAGCCGAAGGCAGACGCTTAACCGCTGTGTCACCCAGGCACCCCTCTTTTCTGGGTATTTTTAATTCTTGAACTTGCTTATGACATTTTACATATTTTCTGTGTATTTAATTTCAGATTCTTCCAATAGTCAGCTTTGAGCATTACTTCGCATATACCCCAAATATACCAGGTGGTAAATAACATACTTATGTTGCAAATATCAACTAGCATAGGTCCAGACAGTTGTAAAAGAACAACGAATGAGCACAAGTTTGGGGGAGGTATCAAGTGTAACTGATCATATAATGAGTCAATTATGATAAAATACAGCTCATTTTTTAACCTTAATGATATTTTTGATTTCTCTTTGTTATTCTTTTTTTTTTTTTTATTTTTTTTATTTTTACTTATGTGACAGAGAGACAGCCAGCGAGAGAGGGAACACAGCAGGGGAGAGGGAGAGGAAGAAGCAGGCTCCCAGCCGAGGAGCCTGATGTGGGACTCGATCCTGGAACGCCGGGATCACGCCCTGAGCTGAAGGCGGTCGCTTTAACGACTGCGCCACCCAGGCGCCCCTCTCTTTGTTATTCTTTTTACTAAGAAAAAACAATGTGGAATTTTTCCACATTACCATCTACGAATATGAGAGGTATCCTTGACTTACTAAAGGTCCAGTTTTTATTAGCTGAACCGTATGTAATCACTCAAATTTGGCCATTTTTGACCCATAAAAGTGGTCATTTTTATAGAGTTCAACCAATTACATCATAAAACAAGATACAGGGAAACATGGTGGGTGAGACACGTAATAATACTTATAGAGCACATAGACTGAGAGCACTGTATGTAAACTTAAGTTCCAGATTTAACATATAGTTGTTCCATACACTAACTCCCTGAGGTTTAGAATCCTCAACAGAAAAATGAGAAGATTCATCCTATTCATGGTTCTTCATAATCAAGCGAGGTTAAAAATTCAAAACTTTGTGAACTTAACGACTTCAGTCATATAGTGATAATCGTACTGTGGACAGACACAGGACTTTAACATACCGGACCGTCTCTCATTTCGCTCCATATTAGTAGTACCTGCAGTCCTTCCTTGGGTAGCTGTGGCTACTTTTGGTCCCAGAGAATCTTAGAAATGAAGAGATCACTCTGTTTTTTTAGAAATAAAGGAGGATGAGAAACTATTTTTATTATGCCTAGCACAAACAACAGGAGAAAACATAGTAGAAATGTGGTATGCAAACTCACCTCAGCATAATAAAACTTACTCAGATTTTCTCAGCTACATAATTTCCTATGGCCTTCCCAATCTCTTGACCTGTCCAGTGACAACTCAAGCCACTAGATAAGAAAGGCAAAGGACAATCGTCCAATCTCTCTTTCTTAATCCTTGTCTGTTTAGAACTTATTTCTGTTTAGAACTTATTTCTTCCAGCCAACCAATCATCTGTTTACCTATTCTCAGTTTACCTTTCATTCTATTGATTTATTCCTAAAATGTTTGTTGAATTTACAGTATGTGGGATGCAATCTGCTAAATACTGGGGATACAATGACAAGCTAAGGGACAAAGTCTTTGCCCAGTAATATTATGATCCAGACATTAATCAAATCATAAAAATACTTAATTATAAATTAGCTAAACCTAATTTCTAGTACTTTTAAATATTACCTTACTTAGACACAGGGCCTTTATAGATGTAATTACATTAAAAATCTTGAGATGAGGGGCACCTGGGTGGCTCAGTTGGTTCAGTCCCCAACTCTTGATTTCGACTCAGGTCATGAATTCGAGGTCATGGGATCAAGCCCCAAATCGGGCTCTGTGCTCAGGATGAAGTCTGCCTGTCCCTCTCCCTCTGCTCCTTTCCCATCCATTCCCTCTTTCTCTCTCTCTCAAATAAATAAAATCTTTAAAAAAAAAAAAGACATCTTGAGATGAGATCACCTGGATTATCTGGCTGGACCCTAAATCCAAAGACAAGTATCCTCATAAGAGAAATACAGAGGGAGATTTGAGACAGAAGAGGAGAAGACACAGATAGAAGATGTAGAAACAAAGTGACCCCAGAGGAGAGACTGGAGTGAGGCTGAATGCCAGGCCATCGACTGGTAGCTGTAAGAGGCAAAGAACAAATTCTCCCCAAGAGCTCACAGAGGAAACATGGTTCTGCCAATACCTGGGCTTAACCCTTCTAGTATCCTGAATCATGAGGCAATATATTTCTATTATTTAAAGTCACCAATTTTGTGGTCGTTTGTTGTGGCAGTCACGGGAAACTAATACAGCCTCCTCTCCTAATATCATAGTTTTAAATTCTTATATCCATAAAGCATAATGTTTCTTCCCAAGTCAGAACCTGTAGTCAAAGGATTCAAACCTATACTCAAAATAGTCATGAAAACTTCAGAAATGAATGTGCATGTGTGTATATAATCTATTGAAAGGTAGATGTATATAGATATTCTAAATATACTAGCCAACTGCTATGGGACTGAGGGACTGCCTCTTCTGTAGGCACCAAGTTGGAAGGGAGCATTAAGATACCTTTTGTGACAAGAACTACAGTGTGCAGGAGGCTGCTTTAAATATGATTTGTAGACAAAATAGGTTGCTGTATCATGGGGGAAAAAAACTAGGAAAAAAACATGTCATTGTTTGTATAAGCCACAAACCTATTCAAAAATGACCGTGTGGTGATTAACAGAATAAAACACCATACTTGTCTTTGATGTTCTCTGTCACCTAAGAATCTTGATTCTGTCATTTAAGATTTAAGTTAAGAAACATGCACAGCATTTGAGAAAATAGGGTGAATACTTTGGGGCACAATGTAGACCAGTGGTTTGCAAACTATATTATGTAAAGAAAAGCTTTGAGGTTTCATTTGTTCGGGGAGGGTGGAGGGTGGCAGAGGTTGGGTGAGGGACGAGAGTGAAAGAGCAGAGCAGCCTACAGACTCTATCTCTTACTGCTTTACTCACAGCACTTTTACAATTTTCTGTTCTACGTATATTGGCTTCTGTCATATTTCTTTTGTGCCATAGGACTCCATCTCTATACTACATCTGAAAAAAAAAACCTAGCCTAGATATATTTGCTTGCTCTAAGTGTTCATCTGCTAAAGCAAAAACTGAATGGTGTGGAGCTGAGCCATCTTTCCAATTCTGAGTTTTAAATCACTGTGAAATGAGTAGAGTTCAAACCATATGTTTTCTTTTATGAAATAAGTAGTAGAGGGAAACATCTTTTTCACTCGGTTAGTTTGTTTCTCTGCTTCCTGTCAAAATTGAGGAGAAAGATTGGTAGATATAGACACTATAATTTCTGGTTAAAGATGTTCTTGACTTTGAGGCAATGTTGTTTAACTTTCTTGCATCTTACAAAAAGGTTTCCATCAAATTTTGAAATCAGGGTGGTATTAACTTTTGACCACAAAAATGGAGGCTAACCCTAGCAGAAACAAAGGCTTGTTTAGCTTGCTGTCATTGGTATGTCAGTGTGGACATCTTGACAGCTCTCTTTGCCCCCAAATGAAAGCTTCATTCTTCCTCTTCTAGACAAATTCTCCTTCCTCCAGTATTTCAGGATAATAAGAGAGCCAAAATCAGATTCCCAAAGTGGACGTTTAGTTCTTAACATCCTAATTGTTTGAAGGCACATCGGACAATGACCTAATTTTATGTGAGCCTGAAGACATTTCCTGCCCATGCCATGCCTTATGAAATTTCCTACAGATGGCTATATTTCTTGATCAAATAAAAATCTTTGTTAGCTGTATCATTCCTTTTGTTGCATATTAAGTAAAACATGCTAGTTCCAGGGAGATGTCCCCTCCACCTTCATTGCTTTCACAGTACTATGGGTCCAGATGAAGAAAAAATCTACCCAGGTTTTTCTACATAATGTTATTTCAGTATTTCAATTGATAGTGCAATCAATACATCAGACTGTGTGGCAGTTTCTGACCTAGACTGTATCATTGTATTAATCAATCAACTTGTAGAGACGTTCAAAGTAAACCCCCCCTTGACAGTCACAAAGTTAAGACAGAAGGCCAGAGGAAGGAAGCAGCACTTCAAATAACACAAATCAAATGGGTTTAGAAAAAAAAACACTTTTAGAGGTCACTAGGAAAGGATTGTTACAAGACAGTTCTCTGATCTGGTCAATATTTTGAAAACTAATTTCCTCTTGGGCCAAATTTAGCATAATGTGTCTAGGTTATTGTACACTGGAAATATAATAAGTTAAGTTGGAAAAGGAACCTCCGTTGGCACTATTTTTTTTTATGAGATTCTGCTCCAGAGTGCTGCCTATTCACTTACTAATTTCATGTAATACTTGAGATTATAAATTATTTAGTAAGAAAACAGAGATGCATAAACTTGACATTTGAAGATTTGAGGTTGTGAACAACAGCAACTTAAAAAGAAAAATATAAAGACTTATTTGCTTATCCCTAGTTCATCATGTTAATGGAACTTCAGTTGACCTATTCTAAGGCAACTCCATTAGGGAAAACTTCAATTAGAAAGAGTAAGACACAGTTTAATGATCAGAGAGTAAACACAGATCAGATGGAGGTTACCGAGAAGCCTGTTTTTCTTACTTAGCTGAACAGAGAACTCTTTTACCAACAAGAAAGAAGAAATGAAAGTTCATTTGCCTTTCAATTTTCAACAAAGGAACACTGAGTAATCAAAGAAATAATGCCAACTGAAGCTTTGGAATGGTGATTATGGGGGTATGCTCTTTAAACTGTTTTTTTTTTTTTTTAACTTCAGATACTCTGAAATTCATGGGAAACCATAACCATCATCTCTGCAATATTCTTCCTATTACTTTGAAAAATTATCATCTCTTCACCCATCCCCCTCATCCACACACAAGTAGGCACTATAAAGTGCTTAAAACATGACCTGAGACCAATAAGTTTCCTTAAAAAAACATAGCATAGTTTAATATAGTTCTCCTTATGCAGATTTAATTCACACAGAGAACACTGACCTAGCATTTTTAATTTTTTTCTCCATTAAACCCTGTCTTTTTTATTTATTTCTTTAGCTGTGTAGAACTCTCATTCACTATTTCTACTGTATTACATTCCACTGGAAGAAACCACTGTATTTATTTTATTTGTCGCCTTTGCGGGACATCTAGGCTGCTTTCAATTCTCTGCTTGTGTAAAACAATGCTGAAAAGAGCATCCTGTATCTGCCACCATATGGTTCTATGCATGAGTTTTCCTTTAGGCTGTCAGGCTGTGGGGTGGGGAGTAAAACCAGCAGTGATATTAGATTAATGCACACTTAATTTCATTAAATCTGATGGATTGCTCTCCAGAAAGTCTGTACCAGTTTACATCTCACCAGCAGAGCCCCAAATGGTTCCATTTTTTTGCCCATCACCAGCAGCTAAAATTCTCTCACTTTATTTTTGTCAATGTGATGGTATAAAAATTTATCACACAATTATTTTAATAACCATTTTTTTTCTAATTACTAAAAACATGGATTCTCTCTTCATCCACACTTTCCCTTTTATTAAATTACATTTTTATTTCTTTTCTCTATCAAGTTTAATGTCTTTTGTTGTTATTGTTGGTGATTTGAAGGCATGGTTGATACCTTGTTTCATTACAGATACTGAAAATACATTCTTCCAGACTGTTAATTTTGACCGTAATATCTTACCTAGAACAGAAACCCATAATTTTGATCTGACCTAGTCCATAAATATTTCACTTTACCATTTATTATTTTTCTCATTCTTCAGGTTATCAGTCTTATTTATTTTTATGTGAGCAATCTGATTTATAAAAAGATACAACAAAATTCAAAATGATACAAAATATCAACCGCAAAACAACATCAAAAAATGAGTGTATTGACCATACTCAGCTAATAACAGAGCAAATGTGTAAGTAGAATGACTCATGCTATAGCGTATTGCTCTATGAACTGGCAACAGAACAAGTTGGTAAAGGCAGAGGAGCTCTCTATCTTTTAAGAATTAGAACTGAGGGGCTCTAGAATCATCTGGTATCTGCTCAGTGTTGTACCTACAGTTACAAACGTCTATGATGAGAACTCCAGGGATCTTCCAGATTCTTCCTTTAAGGTCTTCGTGTCCACCATATAACACTTGTGCTGAGTTACTCTCTGTGTTAAGCAGTCATCCACATCCTTTGTGTGTTCACGGTAATTGTTCAGCTCTTGGATTCTTGGCAATCGTTAGAGCTACTCGATACTTCTGCTCTAATTTCTCAATTTCAGCCATTACACAGTTATACAGGGATACACTTGGCAAACAGATGGTCCATCACTGACTGTACTAGGTCAACTTTGTGTTTAATGGAAAAGTTGAAAGGTGGTATCAACCGGGATGGGGTCAGGTGGACTCAGCTGTGTGTTATATTGGAAGAATAAGCAGGAAGGATGTTGAGGGACTTCTCTTTCCTTGAATGTACTGAGATCTCTCTTTTCTTTCTTTTTAGCTTTTACTCTATCCTTCTCTTTAAGCTTCTGATCTCAGAGACTAAGCATTCACTTCATGGTCACATACTTTCTTGCTTTCTTTTGCTTCTCCCTGTTCACGCCATACTCTTTCTTAGTCCTTCCTCTTTAAAACAACTTTTTCATTTGGCTTTCAGGACTTGACTTCCTTTAGACTCATTTTAACCATTTCTCTGGCTAAACTTTAGACTCCTGCCTTTATTCTTCTTTTTCAATTCTCCCTCTGAGTGTTCCCTACAGCTCCATCCGCAGTCTTTTTATTTTTTTCCTACCTCTACCCATTGCACAGGAAATTGCACCCATTCTCAAGGTTATGATTAATATCTGCATGCTGAGTCTCAAATTCTCTCTCTAACCAACACCCTTTCTCTAATTCCAGGCTGGTACATCTAACTCTTCAGTGAGTCACAAATGAGACAGTTCTGTTGGAGAAGCAGAACCAGGAGGAGATACATTGTTGCAGTCAGTTGGCTTGTGGGATAGCGGGCTCTGACTAGGAAAGTGAGAAATCTGTAGGGAAGGCTGTCAGGACTGCAGGCTGGAACTCTCAGCCAAGGGCTCAAGTTACTATCCACAGAAGCCAATGACTTCCTATCATAGGAAAAAAGTAAAGATGGAGGTTACCAAGAAGCCTGTTTTTCTTACTTAGCTAAACAGAGAACTCTTTTACCAACAAGAAAGAAGAAATGAAAGTTCATTTGCCTTTCAATTTTCAACAAAGGAACACTGAGTAATCAAAGAAATAATGCCAACTGAAGCTTTGGAATGGTGATTATGGGGGTATGCTCTTTAAACTGTTTTTTTTTTTTTTAACTTCAGATACTCTGAAATTCATGGGAAACCATGAGAAAATCAATGTTTGTTCCATGAATAATATTTCCTTTCTATGGATTTTTTTAACTGGGGAAATTAACTTATATGTGCAATATTTGTCCCGCACTATATAAATTATTTTAATTAATAAGAAGAGCAATATCTAATATTTATCAAACACTTACTATGTGCCCTGGTACTGTTCTAAGAACTTTAGGTATTATCATAGTTAAGCCTGTGACAACACTGTGAAGCATATTATCATGATTACCCGTTTTCACTCAAGAAAACTGAGGCATAGGGGCCCTGGGGTGGCACAGCGGTTAAGCGTCTGCCTTTGGCTCAGGGCGTGATCCCGGCGTTATGGTATCGGGCCCCACATCAGGCTCCTCGCTATGAACCTGCTTCTTCCTCTCCCACTCCCCCTGCTTGTGTTCCCTCTCTCGCTGGCTGTCTCTATCTCTGACAAATAAATTTTAAAAAATCTTAAAAAAAAGAAAAAGAAAACTGAGGCATAGAGAGATAAGCATCTTACCTAAATTCATAGCTTATTAAGTGATGGAGCTTGTGTTTGAACCCAGGCACTCTGAGTTTGGGGCTTGTACTAAAATTTATTTACTGTGGGAAGAACTACAATCTTTGTTTACAGGGATAAAGAAGCTAAGATAATGACAGCAAGGGGGGTTAAAAACAATCCAGAGGGGCGCCTGGGTGGCTCAGTCCTTAAGCGTCTGCCTTCGGCTTAGGGCATGATCCTGGCGTTCCAGGATCGAGCCCCACATCGGGCTCTTCTGCTGGGAGCCTGCTTCTTCCTCTCCCACTCCCCCTGCTTGTGTTCCCTTTCACACTGGCTGTCTCTCTCTCTGTTGAATGAATAAATAAAATCTTAAAAAAAAAAAAAAAAAAAAACAATCCAGAGCTTCCAACAGAGGTAGAGGTTGCAAAGGCACACATATTTACCTCTTAAAAACATGTGAAAATTGCTAAGACAGACATAATTATGCAAATTTTTGTGGAAATAATTGGTAGCAAAAATGACCAAATAAACATTGATGGGCTGTATAAATTGCTTGAAACACCTTAGAAAGAATGCTTTAACATGCTGGAATGTCTTCGATATTAAAACTGGGGAAACAATAGGTCATACCCAGCCTGTTGTCTGTTTTTTTTTTTTTAATATATTTTTTATTGGAACATGGCTACTATTTTTTTTAAAGATTTTATTTATTTATTTTTTGACAGAGAGAGAGAGACAGCCAGCGAGAGAGGGAACACAAGCAGGGGGAGTGGGAGAGGAAGAAGCAGGCTCTCAGTGGAGGAGCCTGACATGGGGCTCGATCTCAGGACTCCAGGAGCATGCCCTAAGCCGAAGGCAGACGCTTAACGACTGAACCACCCAGGCACCCCTATTATTTGTTTACATATCGTCTGTGGCTGCTTTCATGGTATGGGGTGACATTGAGTAGTTGTGGTAGGAACCATATGACCTGCAAAACTGACAATATCTTTTATTTAGCCTTTTATAGAAAATGTTTGCTGACCAATGTGTCAAAGAAAGCCCTTGGAAATTATCATTGTAAAAACTGTTCTTTTCTATAGTTTTCCCAGTGTCCATTTGGCTTTGAGGTGAAGACAGAATTTGGTCTTGCGGTTGTGGGAGCAAAACCTTCCCCCCAAAATATAAGTAATCATGCCTTCTTACAGGTGCTTACATTTAGATAACAAATCTACTTAAAATCGTTTAACATAAATTGCAAGGCAAACTTTGAGCTTTTAGAGCCCTCTGGGAATCATTCATTTGATTCATTAGCTGTTAAACAGATGTCCTCACATTAGAATTTCGGGGTCCATAAAATGTGATAAGATCTGGGAACGCATCTAAAACAGAGACCATTAAAGACCAGCTCTTTTCATGTGAGTTTCTCTTAGCTCTTCTCCACCCCGACCCCCACCCTGGGCCCCTACTTTGTCTCCTTCTTTTGCTTGTTTTTGCTGCCCAGGTACTCACTGGTAAAGCTCTCATCAATTTTATTTGTTTTCTATTTTTTTTTAAAGATTTTATTTATTTATTTGACAAAGAGAGAGGCAGCCAGTGAGAGTGGGAACACAAGCAGGGGGAGTGGGAGAGGAAGAAGCAGGCTCCCAGCAGAGCAGGGAGCCTGATGTGGGGCTCGATCCCAGAGTCCTGGGATCACGCCCTGAGTCAAAGGCAGACGCTTAATGACTCAGCCACCCAGGTGCTCCTCTCATCAATTTTCTTACCATTCACCTACAAAAATTAACAATCCCAGATTCATATATTTTATGGTTCAGAAATATTTAAAATATATATATTTTTAGATTTATTATTAAAAATATAATTTCTTGCAAGGTAAAATAGGAGATATTTAGAGGAAGTTTCTATTTAGTGGTAGTTTCAATATAAGATATTATAAAAGTAAATGGGTTCCTGTTGATTTATATTCTTGTTATATGGTAAATACTTTGTTAAGATGTATTGCATAATATATGATTCAATAAATATGGGGGATTAGTGGATATTAAATTATTTATCTGCTTTAAAATGTTTTTGTTGTTTATAAAAGAAAAAAAAATCCTCTTCCCCACTGGCATCAAATTTATTCCTTTATTTTTATTTGAAACATCTATGTCTGGGAAGTCTATGTATGAACTCATACAATAACTAAACTGGAAATTTCTTCATTCATCAAACATTTTCTCAAAAGCTACAAAGTTATAAACTTTCTGCAAGTGACTGAGGATACAAAAATAGTTTCAAATTTTAATAATATAATCATTAAAAACTGTAATATTGACAGCAATAATTATCAAAATATAAAGGCAGCAGACAAAACTATACTCAGAGAACTACTTCTGGATTTAAATTTTTTCATTTTTAAAGGAATAAAAAATAAAGAATTCAGCTTAAGAAGAAAAACGATAAGAGATGCCTGGGTGGCTCAGTTGTTTAAATGCCTTCGGCTCAGATCATGATCCCAGGGTCCTGGGATGGAGTTCCACATCGGGGTGCTTGCTCAGAGGGGAGTCTGCTTCTCCCTCTACCTGCTACTCCCCCTGCCTGGGTGCTCTCTCTGACAAATAAATGAATAAAATCTTTTAAAAAAAAAAGAAAGAAAAACAATAAGAAAACAAAATTAAAATAAAGAAGAAAACAGGGGTACCTGGATGGCTCAGTAAGTTGATGATCTGGCTCTTGGTTTCTGCTCAGGTTATGATCTCATGGATCCTGAGATCTAGCCCTCAGCTGACTCTGGGCTCAGCACGGAGTCTACCTGAAGATTCTCTCCCTCTACCCCTCCCCCTACTTGTGCAGGGAGGAGAGAGCTCACTCTCTCTCTCAAATAAATAAATCTTTTTTAAAAAAGAAAATAAAACAATTAAGAGAAAGCCAAAAACTACCAGTTTTTTTTTAAATGGAAAATAGTATTGTTAAATCTAAGAGCTAGATTTTGGATAAAGGGGTCTAATACCACATGAATATCAAGGGTAGAAGAAAATGATCTCCAGACCAAACTAATCAATTAAAAAGAGAAAACTAATTAAACCAAGGATGATGAAGGGATATAAGAACACACAGAAAGAGTTAAAAATAAATTATAAGAGAAAATATGCAAATATATGTTGATCTATGGTAACCTCATTTTAGAAAGATACATGACTATAGTTTTCAAAGTCACTTAGTTATATTCCCAACTGGTAACTTTACCTATAATTTGTTTTTAAAATTCTATAAAATATTCCTGTAATAATTTTACACATATTAACTAGAAGTAAGAGAAAGATCCTTCTATCCTGAGATAAAACAGAAAGCAACCTGAGTGAGTTCCCATATACTCCCTGCCCGTCCACATGCATAACCTCTCCCCCTACCAAGATTCTTGACCAGAGCATAACATTTTTTTCCAAATGGACAAAGTTACATTGACACATCAGAATCACCCAAAGCCCATAGTTTACTTTAGGGTTTACTCTATGGTTTTTAACAAATTTATAATGACATGTATCTACCACAATAGTATCGTACTTTAAAATAGTTTCCCTGTCCTAAAAATACTTTGTGCTCTGCTTATTCTTCCTTCCCTCTCCCCTAATCCATGGCAATTACCGATTTTTTTCTGTCTACATAGCTTTACCTTACATAAAATATCATATAGTTAGAAACATATACTATCCAGCCTTTTCAGATTGGCTTCCTTCATGCACAAATATGCATTTAGGATTCTTTCATGTATTTTCATGCCTTGTATAGCCTTTTTTTTTGCTTTTTTTTTTAGCACTGAATAATATTCCATTGTCTGGATGTACCACATTTTATCTATCCATTCATATACTAAAGGACATCTTGGTTGCTTCTGAATTCTGGCAGTTATAAATAAAGCTGCTCTAAATATCTGAGGGAAGGCTTTATTTAGACATAATTTTTCAACTTACTGGTATAAATAACAAAGAGTACAATTGTAGAATTTTTTTATAATTTAATGGTAACAGGGTGATGGGCATTAGGGGGGCACATGATATAATGAGCACTGACTATTATATACAATTAATGAATCACTGAACTCTAACTCTGAAACTAATAATAAACTGTAGGTTAATTAATTGAATTAAAAAATGAATAAAATAAATAAAATGCACGAATGGTTATCTTTTTTTAAAAAAAGGAATTTAACTGTGAAAAATTTTTGATGAGACTTGTTTTCTCTAGTTTACTATAAATGCCAGCACTCTTATACCCAGCCGTCTTACATTTATGTTGCTTACTTTGGGCATTTGAAATTTAACTACAATAGCTTAATGGAGTTTTATGTATTTTATGGCAAGAGAGAGGCATTTTTCATCTAAGAAAAAATAGAATATATATAAATTATACTCATTTTAATTCACTTCTGATTTTGGGAAGCTAGTCTGAAGATCCCTGGGAAAGAAACCTCTGACTTTCATTAGGTGTCTTCAGGAAATTGCAGAATACTTTTCTTTAGAGCTCTTTAATGGTGAAATTGACTCATTTTCTGGTTATATTTTCCTAAGAGCTAGACGGTGGCCTTAGAACACCTGGTTTTGGCCTGAGTGTTGCAGAAAACAGAAATTCTCTGCCTGTTTCATGATTTTGTGAGGAATATATAAACTAAATAAAACCTTTATGTGCTACACATATATTAAAGGAAGCTCTGAGTGTCCTTTCATTTTATACTCCAGTAATAGAACTCTGAGAAATAGTCCTAACTTCTAAGACAGTCAAGGTCCATTTTATCAAAGGGCATTCCTTTAAGTGATAGGATGGATTAGACTAATAAATTATGAGGGTGTTACATGGGGATAGATATTGCTTTGGAGTCAGTCCATTCCTGGAGAGTCCATACCACTCTGAAAGAGAAAGCCTCACTGGGGAGGTACTTGTTTATTGCTATGATCTTGCAGTTATGGTGGTCTGTTTTATACCTGCAGGATCTGTTGACTGGAAGTGTAAGGTGTTAAGAAACGGATAACGGGGCTTGTTTAGATGGCACCAAGAGAATGACATGGAGGAAAGATATGGTAAAAATTTGGCTTTGCCTCTAGGTGGAAATGTAGCTCCTTGTTGAAGAAAGAGTGACATTTTCTAAGTAATAATTATCTGCACAGCTATGTGTCTTAATGACTAAATTGTGTGTGAAAATGGCATACAGATCTATCAGGGAGTATATGCATAATTATGTCTGAAATAATAAATGTATGATTTTTCACAGGATAAGGTAAACAGCTAATTAAAATAAGATACGATATACACTTTCTCTACTCATTAGTCAAAGCATAAAACACTTTAACATTGCCTAAATAATTTACTTGTGTTAAAATAAAGAGAAATGCTTAAAACATTAATAGGGTACTTTACAATCTTGAAGTCAATAAGTTGTTATATGATGGTTATGTAAATAATTCACCACTCCATTCAGCAGAAGAGGACTAAGGCTTTTCTGCACAGTGAAAATACTTCATATTTGCCATAGATTTCTCCACTGGGTCAAGCTATCTTCAATGACTCCTCACAGATGAAGCCTGGAGACACTTTTATGCTAATATTCTACTTATGCTTCTCTCCATGGAAATATTACTAATTGTGAACTTTTACTTATTGCTACTATGATCCGAGCACTATTCGGGTGCTTGGAAAAGGGACAAATAAATACTGCGTGATGATACTTAGCTTCTTGACCAAAAATAAAATAGAGATTAGCAAAATTAAAATAGAGATTAGCAAAAAAATTTAACAAATAACAACTTATATGCATATCAGATAAAATTCACTTTCAATATTCAAATCTCAGTAGACTTCATGATTTAGTATGCAGGAGAAATCTTATGTTTCTAGAATAATTTGACCCAATATAATTCACGAAATAGATTACATGCCCCAAATGTATGATACAAGTAGGAGATCAAGAAGGTAAAGGACCACAAAACACCTTCAGTCAGATTCACTTGAGATGCAAGTGTGGATAAAATTTGAAGATGTGAGGGAAAGAGGGCAGGCCATTCCAGGGGGTGGGAGTGTATAAAGTAGTCCAAATGAAGATACTATGAGAGAGGAAAGCTTGGAATTCTGCTCTCTGAAAGGAATAGTTCTGACAAACATCCCTGCTTTTGACTACCTTATACTGAAAACAAAGTAGACATGGCTCTCTATAGAAGATGGAATGTTCTCAATATGTTGCCTTGTGGAACATTTCAATTCCCCATCCTTAATGATCTCATCCCAAATGAATCTTCCTAAAGTTTTAATTCACTGACTTATTTGGGCTAACAGTCTTAACATATGTCCAAATGTGTGAATGAAACAGATTGCTAAATAGAGAAAAAATGCTGGAATATAGAACAAAGGTGTGACCACTGCCATCTTATTTTGACACTTCCAATTAAACGAAGGAACTAGGGATCACCACGTTATGTAGAATTACCATGTGTGTTCTTTGATGGCACTAAGAAAACATAGGAATCTATGTGTTAAAAAAAAAAATCAGTGCTGTAATTGGCTTACCAATGCATCCACAGTCTTAACATCCCTGGACCCTGATAAATATTTGGCACGTATGTTTGCTCTAAGAAATTCACCGCCATTCTTTGAACAGTTTATAACAGTTGGTCACATAAGAAAAAAATGAAGTATACCACTAACCCATTTCTCATCATTAATGGATTATATAATAGGGTCCAATTGCATCTAATCTCTTCTACCTAAGTGTGCTTGAAGATGCAGACAAAGAATTAGAAGCTGATACAAGAAAATGCTTCCATTGATCTGGGAAGCCCTTTTCCATCTACAGATAAGCATTATCAGAATTTCTGGAGACAGACCAGTCATCATTTTCTTCAACCATACCTAAAAATACAAAGAGTATTCACCATGCACATAAAACCATAGATACACACATGTGATTTCCAAGTGAATGCATACCCACTCCCCACCACATTCCTTTTGGGACATGATACTCAAGAGATGGCAATTAAGTCAACAAAACACACAGTTCTCAGGTATTGATGAGCGTCGTAAAAAGAAATGGCTGATTTTTAAAAACTTAAACACGATGAAATACATCTATAACTGAAACTTTACAGAGCAACATTTTAATCTTTCTTCCTTATCGCACATTTAAATAATGTAGGGTAACAGAAAAAAATTGCCAAACCAATTGCTATTTTTCACTGTACATCTTACAAGTTTATAAAGCACCATGATATTGCAAAGAGTTAATTATTTTGATATATTTATGGTGATTGTTAGCTTTTTTCCCTCATCATTCTGTTTTTAATTTGACAAACAAAAGACAATGTTCCAAAGGTGATCTCATTTGAGTATTGTTTGTTTGGATTCCAGGCAAATGATAATTTATTAGATTACTCTAAAGTTTATATATTTATTAAAAACTACCAAAACAGTAGTTTATCTTTACAGTGACAACTTCAAAGTAAGTAGTAAACCCTCAAAATAACATGATTATCATAGCTCTTTCAAATTTGAATAGCTCTGTTTCCTTGCTTTTATAAATGTGTTTGTGTGTATATTAGAAATGATGTTTGAATGAACTATTTTTATGATTACTGCATGTGTTTTGAAAATAGGAAACATCTAAAAATGTCATTAAAATACTTAAAATATGTCCCTGAAAGGTGGATTTGAGGTATATTACCCACTTAAAGCTTAGAATTTTCAATTGCCTTTGCCTTTCTGAGCACCATAACTTTATTTTCAATATACACTGTCTATTATTTTCTTAGTACCAGAGAGAAGATGCCTCAAATTAACACTACAGCGATTGGGGGCACAACTGATTTGGAAAGTAATTTTTTTTTCTATTTCCTATATCTTTTCAGGCACACAACATTAAAACAACATCCTATTAAAAAGCTTCATAAAGTCATAATAGGCAAGACAATCTCAAAGTCAAGTGTGTCAGCTAATAAACCTGCAAAGCCATTAAATCTACACTTTTTACCAGCCATTCAGTTTATACCCTACCAAAATAAAACTTGTTCAAATAAGAAAAGCAATTTTAGACTTCAAACATTAGATGAACACATATTTGGACTAGGATGGAAATTGAGATTTTTATTTTTCTAGATGCTGCACAGCATGAGCCTGAGTGGGGATGTGGGGATAGATCGGGGTGGAGAGGAAGAACAATGGTGACAAAGTTGTGTCATACAGTAGAGACGCTGAGCCCTTCCACACTGTAGCCACTGGCTACATGAAGCGAAATTAAACCAACTGAATATAAACTAAGTAAAATTAAACTAATTAAAGAATTAACTAATTAAAATAAAGTAAAAACTTCATTTGCTCAGTCGCTTTAATGACATTTCAGTTGTTTAATAGACACACATGGCTACTGGCTACTGAATTGGATAGCATAGAATAGAGCACATTGATCACTGCAGAAAGTCCTTTAATTCAGCCCTGGGTAGAATAAAGCAATCACAAATTAGCATCTCAATTTAATATAGCTGAAGTTTCAAATAACCTGGGCAGCCTGACTGTTTTTAGTTTTAGGAATATGCAGTTTGCAATCTTTATTTTAAAATGGATTCATTTTTTTAATAATATTTTTTATTACATTATGTTACTCACCATACAGTACATCCCTAGTTTTTGATGTAAAGTTCCATGATTCATGATTTCTCAACATTTGCTGCAACATGGATGGGACTGGAGGAGATAATGCTAAGCGAAATAAGTCAAGCAGAGAAACAATTATCATATGGTTTCACTCATGTATGGAACATAAGAAGTATGAAGACTGGTACGAGAAGAAAGGGAAGAAGAAAGGGGGGGTAAACAGAAGGGGGAATGAACCACAAGAGACTACGGACTCTGGGAAACAAACTGAGGGCTTCAGGGCGGGGTGGGGAGGGGGATGGGATAGGCTGGTGATGGGTAGTAAGGAGGGCACGTATTGCATGGTGCACTGGGTGTTATACGCAAGTAATGAATCACGGAACTTTACATCGAAAACTAGGGATGTACTGTATGGTGACTACACAATGATCCAGCAATTGCACTACTGGGTATTTACCCCAAAGATACAGATGTAGTGAAGAGAAGGGCCTTATGCACCCCAATGTTCATAGCAACACTGTCCACAATAGCTAAATTGTGGAAGGAGCCGAGATGCCCTTCAACAGATGACTGGATTAAGAAGATATGGTCCATATACACAACGGAATATTACTCAGCCATCAAAAAGAATGATTTCTTAACATGGATTCATTTTTTAATTCTTCTTACTATATATATAGGCAGAAAACTGAGTATTCCCTGTCAATATGTAAGTTTTCACAAAGTGAAACTGAGCTACCACCACCTCACCCACCCCCACACCCACCCTCCTATAATCAGCACCTGGATAAAGAAATAGAAATCATTCCTGGCATCCCAGAACTACCCCCTCCCCTTGCCCCCTTATCAATACCCCCTTTACAGTCATTACACCAACACCCATTACTTTATTTTATTTTATATAAAAGGGATCATATATTATCTAGTCTTTGGTGTTTGGCTTTTTCTGCATAAGATTATATTTGCAGGGTTCATTTTTTATTGTGTGTTGTTTTAAATGGCCAATTTTCATTGCTGGATAGCAGGAGCCAGCAATACACACACACACACACACACACACACACACACACACACACACACGAGACATATAGCAAATATTTTGAGGTTTCTGGGCCATATGGTCTCTTTCACAACTATTTAACTCTGCCATTGTGGAGTCAAAATAACCACAGTCAATGAGTAAATGAATGGATATAGTAGCTGTGTTCCAATAAAACTTTATCTACAAAACAGGCAGTGGGCTATACTTGGTCTGTGCTCTATAGTTTGCTAATTCCTGCTGTTTCATTTTCTACTGTGTGACTAAATCACAGTCTATTCATTCTGTTAATGGCCATCTGGAAAATTTCTAGTTTGGGTTATTATCAGTGGTCTGGAAACATTTTACTACATATTTTTGGTGACATTTTTAATTCTCGTCTTCTGCTTCCTCTACCTGGCATGTTCCCCACTCACTGTTCAGGTATTTACTCCTTAACACATACTTTAAATCTCACCCTGTTTTGGGTCAGATTGTGTCTCTCCCCCACCCCCAAAGTATGTTGACATTCTAACCTCCAGTAGCTATGAATGTGACCCTATTCAAAAACTGGGTCTTTGTGGATGAATGGTCAAGTTAAGATGAGGTCATTAGGGTGGGTCCTAATATAATATGATTGAGCCTTTATAAAAAGTGGGGAATTTGAACCAGAGATATGCTTAGAGGGAAAACAATATGAAGATACAGGAAGAATGCTATCTATAAGCCAAGGAATGCCTGAGGCTACCAGAAGCTGGGTGAGAGGCATGGAACAGGTTTTCCCTCACAATCCTGAAAAGAAACCAACCCTCTGACACCTTAATCTTGGACTTCTAGCCTCCAGAACCATGAAAAAACAAATTCTCATTTGTGAATTTCTATCACTCATTTGTGCTTTTTATGCAACTCTAGCAAATTAATACATCACCAAGGAGAGGTCTCCCCAACTACATCTTACCTATGGGAGCACTCTCCCCGTTACTTCACTTGATCTTGCTTATTTTACTCATTACCCCTTTCCTTTATTTTTTATTTTCTCTGCTAATTAATTTCTATGAAAGCACAGGTCTCAACTGACTTTTTGCACCACTCAGTTTTCCTTACATAGTATACCTAAGTGATCAATAAATATCTGAATGTGCAGGATGGCTAGTGTTGCAATTTTTAACTGACACTTTAGAACAGAAAATAGCTGGAATAGTAAGGTGCATAAGCACAAGTGAGCTAATTGTGGAAGAATTAATAGTTTTACAAGATCCAGACTGAGTGACATTAATATGATCAGATTAGGAAGAATTTAAGGGCTGGAAAAATAGTCTCTGAAATTAGTATGTATTAAGCTACTATGAACCAATTATTAAACTAGGCACTGTCATATTTTACTGCTCTGCTATATCCTATCTTACTTAACTTCTGTAAGCCAATTTCTTCATATAAACAGTGAGGAAAGTAGTAATGCCTACCCTATAGGATTACTGGATGGAATAAATAACAAAATGCCTACAATTTACTCAGCACACAGCCCAGTAAAGAAAGTGTGCAATAAATGTGAATTTACAGAATTCACAATGCATTTAATAGAAGAGGAGCTAAACACTGACAATGCCCAAGGGTCTACCATTTGTAAGTGGCAGAATCAAGTACTGAATCCAGGATTATCTGGCCTCACTGATCATTCTGCATTCCTATTTATATGCTCTTTCTGGACATTTTTATAGCTATTGGCTTGATTACTATTCCTTCTGTGAGAGTAAAAGTCTTTTTTATTTTTTAAGAGAAAGCAAAACTGGCTGTTTTGAAAGGCTGCCTCGGTTATTTTGAGATGTGGTCGCAATAGGAGGCCTTGAGGGCTGTGTGTCAAACTCAAATTGTAGACCCCAACACTTGAAACAACTACAGAAGTTTAAGAGCAGTGTATTGCCAATTTAAACCTAGTTCAGTAATGACAACATCACAGAGCTCTTTCTGATTCTCTGATTTTATGTACTCAGAGACACTTTATTTGGAGAGATTTAAAAATGTTCACTCTAATGATGGAAATTGAGAGATCTGAAATCTTACTAGAAAGACTGAAACATGATTTTCAGCATTGCCAGCAATGATCTGGCCCACACAATAGTTTTCATTACGATAGATGTCAGTCAGCAGAGGCACGTCATGGCCATCATGAGTGGTCATGCAGCCTTCAGAAATGAACATACTCTGGGATGACAATCGGGTTCGCTTGTTTTTAAAAGACATTGACTTTATCTTTTGCATCTAATATAATATTACATTTCCTGGGTACTGCCAGGGAATAAATATGTTTCAGGTTCATAGAAAATCAACCTTTTCCTTTTTGATTTTAATACTTGCCAAAACTAGGGGTACCTGGGTGGCTCAGTTGGTTAAAGCATCTGCCTTGGGGTCAGGTCATGATCCCAGGGTCCGGGGATGAGCCTGGCTTCCAGCTTCCTGCTCAGGAGGGAGCCTGCTTCTCCCTTTGCCCACCCACCCCCACTGCTTGTGCTCACACTCACGCATGCACTCTCTCTCTCTCTCCCTCTCTCTCTCAAATAAACAAAATCTATTAAAAAAATACTTGTTAAACTAAATTACAGGGAAAATAAAGTCCTAATTTTAAAGTACTCGTAGTACTCTACCCATATACCTAAAAATGTAGCTGTGTATATAAACATACATCTACAAACAAAACATGGATGCAAACAAACTTTGTACATTCAATGAGATTTTTGCTTTTTGAGAAGAAACGTATGTTGATAAACTTCTCAAACCCTCTAGAATTTAAGGACATTCATGGTGAGAAAGGAGGTCCAGAATCATCTTGTTAATGGTCTCTAGTTCTAGTCAGACCTGGCAGCTGGAATAACAATTTCGTGAATGTGTACCAATACCAGGTAGACAATGAATCCAAAGGCATTTGCCAGAAAGTACAGGTAATGCTAAGTGAAATACTAACAGCATCTTCAAAGGCAAGAACATTTCCCACATCAACTTAAGGTTCTAACTTCATGCTATTCTGAGATTTTAACCCTAAATAATGGTCCATTCTTTCCTTCTCATTATCAACCTACAGTTGACAAAAAAAAAATTACAAAGGATTTTAGCTTTGCAGTATTCATTAACCAATGTTTTACTGCATTAAGTAGAAATGAAGTCATTTTATATTATGAATAATAAACTTTGTCCTATTGAAGAAATATACATATATTGAAGAAATGTGTGTGTGTGTGTGTGTGTGTATAGAGAGAGAGAGCATGCATGCAACTGGCATGGGACAAATGTGTAAAAAATATGCAATTATATATCTACAACTGAATACCTACCCCTTCATAGAACCAAACTACATAAAATCTTTGTGTTTTAACTTCTGAGCTGCTCATGGCTGTCTGATTCAGTGCTCTCTATTCAGGGACATGTCTGCTTCCTTTGGGACATTTTCTGCCTGACAACGACAAGGATGCTGTTCCAAAATGAAATTTGGAGCCCAGTTTTAAATTGAATCTCACCCTCCAGAGTAAACAGTAGATGGAAGCTGCCTATTAAATCATCAACTTTTAATTAAATCCTTTGCAGCTGTACGATCCCCATATTCAACAAGGTGATAAATGCATTGTATTTTAATTTAGTTATTTTTTGTACTAAGCCCAATGCAAAAGAAAAAGAGAGAGAGAATGTATGATATTTACCAAGTTACCAGGAATGGATTCACTACAACTTCTTTTTTTTTTTTTTTTTTTTAAAATTTTTTTTTTTTTTTTTGAAAGANAGATAGAGACAGCCAGCGAGAGAGGGAACACAAGCATGGGGAGAGGGAGAGGAAGAAGCAGGCTCATAGCAGAGGAGCCTGACGTGGGGCTCGATCCCATAACGCCGGGATCACGCCCTGAGCCGAAGGCAGACGCTTAACCGCTGTGCCACCCAGGCGCCCCCACTACAACTTCTTGATCGAAGCACAGTGAAGTGTTTTAAAACATTGGAGCCAGCAATTTGGAGTCAAATCTTGACCCCAGGGCCTACTAACTCTATGACTTTGGACAAATCAAATGACCTCTTTTAGCCTCAGTTTCTCAGGCAGATTAAATCACTGGTTCTAATTCTCCCTCCAGTTCTCCCTATATCCACACTGCTAGTTGTCATGGCCTAATTGTGGATGGAGGGTATCACTCCTGCCCTTGACTTTGAGCTTGACCATGTAACTTGTTCCAGCCAAAGAAATGTAGGTGGAGGTCAATGTGCCACTTCTGAATGTAGGTCTGAAGAGACCTTGTGTGTTTCTCCTTACTCTCTTGCATTCTGTCATCATCAAGAGAAAAATCTTATCCTAGGCAGCTGCTTCTCTTTGATCCTGAGGTCCATGATCAACATGTGAGGAGTGGAGGTGACCCTACCCCATCTAACCTAGATGAACTGTCCCAGCTGACTTGCAAGCACATGGAAAACAAACACATATTTTATGCCATTGAGATATTGCTATACAGCATTACCGTAATAATAGGGAATTGATACAATTTCTTACTGATTAAATGAGAATTAAGATCGCCTCTTAGTCATAGAGTTTTGGAAAAATTAAAAAGAGCACCCATTCATTTAAGGAATAATAAATGCCTACTATTCACCAGACCCTTTGGTACAAGGTTGGGGGATTAGAGAGATAAGGTCCCTGCCATCAAGAAAACTGCATCCTAGATGTAATGTGTATATTTGATTATTCGTTACATGGTATTCCTAACATGTATTCATAACATGGTAAGCATAGCAATAAATACTAAGATAACAGCTATGTAAAAAATGTATTACTAATTAATGTTAGTAATCCTGTTCCATGTTGATATAATGGAGAATGACAAAACCATACTACATCATGAAAATAGAATGCCTAACAACTATGCTCTCAGAGAAAAATTTTCAATAAGCTATTTGTTCAGAAATGGATAATAAGTGAAAAAAAAACTGCAACATAAGACAACATATAGGTCTTGAAATTAGCAATGTTACTCTACAGGGTTGTTTTTTTTTTTTTTTTTTAAAGATTTTATTTATTTATTTGTCAGAGAGAGAGAAAGCACACAGACAGGGGGAGAGGTAGAGGCAGAGGGAGAGGGAGAAGCAGGCTCCCCGCTTAGCAGGGAGCCCCACGCAGGGCTTGATCCCAAGACCCAGATATCATGACCTGAGCCAAAGGCAGCCACTGAATCAGCTGAGCCACCCAGATGCCCTACTGTTACTCTACAGGTTTTCGAAGACTGAGAAACTTAAAGAGGAAGTAAGTTTGATTTACTGATGTCACATAGTGTGATGGCTAGTTTTATGTATCAACTTGACTGGCCACAGATATTTGGTTCATCATTATTCTGGGTGTGTCTGTGGAGGATGTTTCCAGTGAGATTAACATTTGAATCAGTAGGCTGAGTAAAGCAGACTATCCTCCCCATTGTGAGTGATCCCTATGTTTTCAAGACCTGAATAGAACAAAAATGTAGGGTAAGGGAAAATTCCTTTTCTCTGCCTTACTACCATAAAGCTGGGACACTGATCTTTTCCAGCCTTAGGACTTGAGACTAGAACTAGACCTGACTATAATTGACTCTCCTTGCTTGCTGACTGAAGATTGTGGAACTTCTCAGCTTCCATAACCGCATGAGCCAATTTTTATACCCTTAATTTTTTATATCCTTATAATAAATATCCTCTCTCTATATTTTTGTATTTATATATACACACAGATACACATATAT
The DNA here is from genome assembly GCF_002007445.2 of Ailuropoda melanoleuca. NCBI lineage: Eukaryota > Metazoa > Chordata > Mammalia > Carnivora > Ursidae > Ailuropoda > Ailuropoda melanoleuca. The sequence goes on along the minus strand of NC_048221.1, from coordinate 42,477,986 downwards.
ATGCAGCATATATATATAGATATATACACATATATACACACATATACATATATATATATACATATACACACACACACATACATACTGCATAATACTTCAGTCTTGCTGACCGCAGATCATGGTACTTCTCAGCTTTCATAACTGCATGATCCAATTTTTATACACTTCATTTTTTGTATCCTTATCATAAATATCCTTTCTCTCTCTCTTTACATATGTATATACACATATGTGTATATACACACATGTATGTGGGTATGTGTATACACACACACACACACACACACACACACACACAATCTTATTGATTCTGTTTCTCCAGACAACCTATACTAACATACCCAGAATACAGGAGCTGCTCCTTTCTCTGTGACATTCTGTCAAACCACATTTAAACACTGCAAATCCATAAACAAATATTCCAAAACAAACCAAAACAACCACAAAAGATATCTCAAATGAAAGAGATGTCATATAGTTCCTTTACTGTTTTAAATTCTTATGATAGTGCATGCACACAAAGAGATAACCTATTTCTGTAATGATGAAATAATAATTTTGAAGTGACACCAGAAAATCTTTGAATGTTAGAGTTGGAAAGGAAAAATGAGAGAATTACTCATTCATCATTTTACAAGAGCATATTCCCTCTGGGGGAAACTCAAATTTGCCAAGGTCATTGACAATGTCAAAATTGAGATATTAGTACCGGTAAGACATATCATTTATAGAGTACTTCTGTATCTCCCACTATGATTTACAATCATTATTGCATTTGATAATCACTGAACAAGTATGTGAGTTATGTGTTATGATTGTCCTAGCTTTTTAAATGATGAAATAGCTTAGAAATGTTAAGCAACATCGTGTGTGGCCGGCAGAAGTGGTCAAATCAACCTTAAGCCATAGACTTTAGAGCAGTGCTTCTCAAACTTTAATGTACATACAAATCCTTGAAGATTTCGTTAAAATGCCTGAACCTCACCTCAGAGAGTCTGATAGAATTGGTATGGAGCAGCCTTCTATGGTATTAGCATTTTAAAAAATTTCTCCCAGGTGATTCAAATCTGCAGCCTTGGTTGCAACTCCTAGTTGGAGCCTGTATGGCTAAGTTCTTTTTATATCTCCTGTACCCTTTAGAAAAAGCACTCAGAATTAGGCCATTATAAATTACAAAGTACACAATCTCCTTGTCCTTAATATTGGATTTGACTTTTAGCAGGGAGGAGAAACAAGAAAACAGGAGAGTCATTAAAAACACGTTATAATTAGGATGGAAAAGGAAGCCATTTGGGAAAATAGATGTTAATATAACTATGTTATAAACCAACATAATATCAATAATATTAACAATAACAATGTTCAATTGTTTTGGACTAAATTGTAACACTTCTTGTACTACAGTGGTAGATGGGTTTAGCCTTTCCAATTAATTTCCTCCCTAAAATAGAATTAAACATTCAGCACCTTTGCCATGTGAATTTCTAGCACCTCCACCAGAGTAGGCAAAGAATATGTCCTGCTTCCTAGTAACGTTAGCTTTGCAGGGTGCTAAGGCTTTAAGGGCACTTGCAGCATTCAGATAGGCCCTTTGCGCTTGGGCCATCAATTCTGAGATTTTGCCCCAGGTCGTAACTGGCACCAGAATGAGAGACGCATTGACCAGATCTGAACTCAATCCCCACCCCACCCAACTCCTGCAGAATCCCAGCGGATCCACAGAACTGAGTGAGAAATAAATGCTTACTATTATAAACCACTACACGCTGGAGTGCTAGAGCTTGTCATTCAGTACTATTCGGAAAAACAAAACAAAACCCAACTCATACAATGATATTTAAATAAAAACATTCTGTGTTACATATTGATTATTCTTTTCACTGACCAGCACGAAACACTCCATACCTTCCTAATGTTACTGAAATTCCTGAATGAGTTCTAGTGGAAGGCAGCCCTCTTCCTACTATGGAAATAAAAAAGGCCAGCTGGGGTATGGGCATATGACCAGGCTGAGCACTCAATCATATTCAGTTAGTATTTAAATCTCAACATAAAGAAACAAAGCATCAGAGATTGTGGCAAATCCCATTTCTGGGGAACAGGAAAGTGGCAGCACTAAATTCTGGTGATGGAAGTGGAAAACTGTGGAGCTCCATATTCAAAGGTGGTGCTAACACAGTGCCCTCACTACACTGCTTCTGGGACACTATTTTGGCTGGCCTTACCTCTCTTCTATTTCCTCCTGCAGTTTTCCATGCCTCATTTCAAGACCCTCCTGGGTCTCCTCTGAGCTGTCAATTAATCTTCAAATTAACATGACTTCTGCTTATATCAAGCAGGGCAGTATTTCTCATTTGCAACTAAAATGTCTTCATGTCCTATTTGCCTTTGTTCATTTAATTCTCAAATATTTATCCAGTACCTGCTATCTATCAGGCACTGTACTAGGCTCTAGAAATAAAATGAAGACTGAGGCTCAACTGCTCTCAAAGGATACATACATACACATCAGTTGATTCTTTTTATTCATCATAATGATGTTTTATCAAATCACCACAAACACTGAATGAGTGAATACTGAACCTGGCTCTTAGGGTTTAATACAGGGTTAGGTTCTAATGAGTCTCTGACCACTACACACACACACACACACACACACACACACACACACACACACACACGGTTTTGTTTTATGTGTGTTTGTATAAACACACTTTATTATTAAACTTCACTTAATAAATACTATTTATTCCATAAAATTTGAATCCTGGCCAATGGCACTATAACTCATACCTGAACACAGCTTATCTAACACCTGCATTTTCTCTGTAAAGCATACCACAGCATTCCTGTGCTTAGTGATACTAGATAGCACTTCAGCCCTATACTTGAGAGCCATTTTAAACAGTGAAATCAAGAAAAATCACAAAAATATGAAAAAATGGTCACTATATATATTCTGAGAGGGACACTGGTTTATAGTATGAGAACTGAAACAAGAAAATATAGTAGTACCTTATTTCCCCTCAGCTGGGAATGTGCATATTGGGTGACTCAGATTTTTCACCCATCTGTGTATGTCTATGAATGATCATGAAAGCCCAGTGAGTACTGATTTGGGGATTAAAATAAACTTCAGCACATGGATGAATTCACACACATGAAATATGTTAATAATGAAGATTGACTATATATATAGAGATTAGATACAGAGACAGAGATATAGGTATATAGATATACACGTGGGTATGTGTGTAAATAAAGTTTACCCTTGAACCACACATGGGTTAGGGGAGCTGACCCCATGCACAGTCAAAAATCCACATATAACTTTTGACTCCCCCAAAACTTAACTACTAATAGCCTACTGTTGAGTGGAAGCCCTTTTGATTAACACGTACTTTGCATGTTACATGTATCACATACTATGTTCTTGCAATAAAGCTAGAGAAAATGTTAAGAAAATCATAAAGAAGAGAAAGTACATTTATAGCACTATACTGTATTCATCCAAAAAAATCTGCATATAAGTGAAACTGTTATTCAAAGGTCAACTGTAATTTCAATGTATGATGTGTTTTTAGTAAAGAAATGTGAGATGCAAGATATATGAAAAATGCAGAGAATGAGATGAGAGTAAAGGAAGGAAAGCCCCATGTATGGCAAGCAGAATAAGGCAGACTTAAGACGTCTTATTGAAGTACACTTTGGAGATGAATGAGAGGTAGGCTTTCGAGAGAAAGGAAAGCTTTTGCAAAATCCCAGACATGAGACATCACAAAGCATTGTGGGAATGACACTGTGGAAAAGGAAAAAGGTAATGTTGACTGAGTAGAAGAGGAAAGATAAGTTGGGTTCTGAAAATATATTTTAAGTCACACCAATGAGTGCAATTTATAGAGTAGGGCATGCTCAGATTTGAGCTTTGGAAAAATAACTTCCATGATTATGTGACAGTTGAATCAACAGAGAATGGGCTAGTAATTCCAGATGGGAGGAACTCATAAAAACAAGAGCTATGAAGCTGAACTAAGACTGGGAGAATGGAAGTAGGAAAAGGTTTCAAATTCACAGGATTTGAGGAAAAATTAAGTCTTATAAAGTGGGAAGAAGAACCAATTAGGAGCTAATCAGATTTGATTTTTACCATTAAAATCTTAACAGAGGGGCGCCAGGGTGGCTCAGTCAGTTAAGCATCTGCCTTCGGCTCAGGTCATGATCCGAGGATAGAGCCCAGCTGGCCTGCATCTGGCTCCCTGCTCAGGGGAGATCCTGCCCCCACGACCACCCCCACTGGTGCTAGTACTCTCTCTTGCTCTCTCTCCCTCTCTGTGTCGAATAAATAAAATCTTTAACAAAATAAAAAAAATAAAATCTTTAACAGAGCCCGGGTATAAAGTGGGCAGTTTTGCTAGTAAAAACCATGAGCCTCATTTTCTACATGCCCAGATGTACATAACAATGAAACAGCCAAGTAAAGTATTTCAATCATTAGTGAAAGTAGAGAAAATATTGCTCAGCATAATTTTTTAATCCCTTGGTCCATGGTTCCTGTATTACCTGAAATAGGAACAATGAAAAGATACTTATAAATGTCATTTTGATGATAAATTTGTTATATGAAAAATTTCCATAATTCTCGTAACTACGAGTTACAAGTTATGAAATCAACTTTTCAATGTAAAATGTATTTATGTTCTATTAGTCAAAATAGCATGTGTATGTGTCAGTCTATGAAAAGCAGCATGGATGAATATATTTGAAAAATAGTAATTTATATGCTTAAATGTACAAGACTTAATGTTTTTCCAATTCACAGGAAAACATTCGCACCTTTATTGATTGCTAGAGCTACAGCTGTCCAGATACCCAACGCATGTATGTGGGGGTGACCTAAGTATGATGTAATACCAAAAAAATCTATTTTTTTAAAAGATTTTATTCATCTATTTGAGAGAGAGAGAGACAGAGATAGTGACAGAGAGCACAAGCGAGGAGGAAACGGAGAAGAAGGCTCTCCGCTGAGTAGGGAGTGCAACGCAGGCCCAATTCTAAGACCCTGCAATCATGACCTGAGCAGAAGGCAGGCACTTAACTGACTGCGCCACCCAGGCATCCCCTCACCCCCCACAAATCTACTAACCACATAATATTAACAGTTTCAAATAAGTATCCAATAGGAATCCCCAGTGGAGAGTCGGGTATATGCTTCTTTTTATTTTGTAGATATACAGAAAAAGTAAGCACAATTATAGCCTAATTAAAATTTATGTGAGCAACACAATCTTTAAGGTCCATCATCATCTGAACTATGTCTTGTGGGTCTTTCAAATTAATTAATTATGCCTTTGCTATCTGATGGCTTCCCTTAGCCTACCATTTTTAGTTTAAATAACAACTTACGCATAAGAAAGCACAAATAAAATAAATAGCAACGCCAACAAGAAGACAAACAGACAAGCATCATCACATAAATTTGATGGCTCTCAGAAACAATGAATTCTGTAATATAGTTATCCCTCACAAATCCAAACTGCTTCAGCCACTTACATGGAATGTGTCCTGTCAATGCTTATTGGCATGCAAAAATGGAAACCTAGAAGATTCAAACCATCAGATGATCAATCCCAAAGCCACTTAGTGAGGTCATTCCTAGGGCTTCTGTGATTAAAGGATGGAGTAGGAGTTAAACTCTGATCTATAGTCATTGCTGCATTTCTCATTCACTTATTCACTCAGCAACTGTTTATCAAGTATGGATTAGTAGTATTTATGTTCCTGGAGCTGCTCTAGGAGCTAAGGATGTATCGGTGAACAAAAGAGACAAGGTTTTGCCTTTGAGGACCATACATTCTACTAGAGAGGCAGAAAATATAAAGCAAACATAGTACTAAGAAAATTATCTGTTAGAAGATGATAAATACTGTGGGGAAAAAAGAACGAGCAGAGCAGAATAAGAGGATTAAGAGTACTGGAATGCATGCATGGTGCACTGGGTGTTATACGCAACTAATGAAGCATCGAACTTTACATCGGAATCCGGGGATGTACTGTATGGTGATTAACATAATATAATAAAAAAACAACAACAACAACAACAAAAAACCACATATTCCAAAAAAAAAAAAAAAGAGTACTGGAATACAGACTGCCAATATTAAACCAGGTGGTCACTGTAAGCTTCTCTGAGAACAAAATGCTTGAGCCAAGATGAAAAGGAAAAGAAGGAGTTAGTCAAGCCAGTATCTGGACAAAAGAACTTTCCAGAAAAGAGGAGCTGGAGCTAAGGACACTAGGCAGTCTATTCCTAAGCATTCAAGGAACAATAAGGAAGTCAGTGTGACTACTGCAAAGTGAGAGCAGAGAATATAACAGGAGGAGCTTATAAATTTATCTGGGATCCTGATCAAACAGCGCTTTGTAGACCCTTGAAAGACCCTTTGTAGATCTAGACTTTGACACTGAATGAAATAATGGGCTGCTGATAGGTTCTGAGCAGAGGGACAGGTACATCCTTTAGAAAGGAAACACTGGCCGCTGGACTGAGAATGGACTGCAGAGGAACAAAGATAAAAGTAGGGGAACCTGAGGTGACTGCAATTAACTTTACTGCCTTTAAACAAGGTTCCCACCATTAAAGCATAAAATGATTACATTCTGCCAAATGGTTTTAAAAAAAGACAAGACTGTACACAACTATCAATGCTGAAGAAGACCCCGCCCCTCTTCTAAGTTCAGGGGAGACTCCACACGTATAAATGAATAACGGGCACAGAAGATGCTGTGGCTTCAGGGAGGAGTTAAGTGGAGAATGATTATAAAATCAGTCAACTTTAAGGTTTCAAAATTTTCTTTTTTCCCCCAGTTCTGTTGAAATATAATTGACATATAACATTCTATTCATTTAAGGCATATATAATGATTATATATATATAGTAAAATGATTACCACCACAGTAAGTCTTGTTAACATCCATCACCACACATGGTTACAACTTTTTTTCTTGTGATGGGAACTTTTAATATCTACTCTTTCAGCAACTTTCAAAAATACAATACAATACTGTTAATGATAGTCACTATGCTGTACATTCTATCCCCAGAAATTATTTATTTTATAACAGAAAGTTTGTAACTTTTAACCAGTTTCACTCATTTTTCCCAGCTCCAATATCTGGTAATAACCACCAACCCATTTACTGTTTCTGGGATTAGTTTTTTTTTTTTTTCTTTAGATTCCACATATAAGTGAGATCATATAATACCTCCCTCTCTCTGTCTGACTTAGTCCACTTAGCATAATGCCCTCAGTCAACCTGTATCCACATTGTTACAAATGGCAGGATTTCCTTCTCTTTCATGGTTGATTGTCTTGACCAAGAATTAGGAGTTGAAGCATTAAGGGTTTAAATTTCTTTTTTTTTCTTTTTTTTCTTTTTTTTTAGTATTTATTTATTTGTCAGAGAGAGAGACAAAATTTGTCAGGGAGAAGCAGGCTCCCCACTAAGCAAAAAGCCCGATGCGGGACTCATCTCCCAGGACCCTGGGGATCATGACTTGAGCCTAAGGCAGACGCTTAATTGACTGAGCCACCCAGGCATCCCAAGGTTTAAGTCTCTTATAAAACTGTCCCAGAAATGTTATTACCAGGAGGGTTCCTAGCTTATTTTGGTGAGCACATGGTATTGTTAGCCTTGTGGTTTCCTCATCAGCAAGGCAACTTCCTAAGAGAAATGTAATAGGTACTCCAAGCGCACTGGGCACTGGTCTAAGCTCTACTCTGTGGAGGCCTGATTTTTTTTTTAAAGTTTAGTGAGCATTCAAGCTTGTTAATACATATTGGCATTATAAAACTCCACAGTTTTTCATCACTCAAAATGACCCCAGGAGGAGTTGGAAATTGGATGTGCTTTTTAATTCTCTTTGGAGTCCAAATGTAAATCCTTTCTCCCAGCCTCTGAACTGGGAGTTAATGATCTCAAAAAGAAACAAATAAACAAATCATAAAATGGGCAGAAGATATGAACAGACACTTTTCCAATGATGACATACCAATGGCTAAAAGACACATGAAAAAATGTTCAAAATCATTAGCCATCAGGGAAATTCAAATCAAAACCACACTGAGATACCACCTTACGCCAGTTAGAATGGCAAAGATAGACAAGGCAAGAAACAACAATTGTTGGAGAGGATGTGGAGAAAGGGGATCCCTCCTACATTGTTGGTGGGAATGCAAGTTGGTACAGCCACTCTGGAAAACAGTGTGGAGGTCCCTTAAAAAGTTAAAAATTGAACTACCCTATGACCCAGCCATTGCACTACTGGGTGTTTACCCCAAAGATACAGACGTAGTAAAGAGAAGGGCCATATGCACCCCAATGTTCATAGCTGCATTGTCCACAATAGCCAAATCATGGAAGGAGCCGAGATGCCCTTCAACAGATGACTGGATTAAGAAGCTGTGGTCCATATATACAATGGAATATTACTCAGCTATCAGAAAGAACGAATTCTCAACATTTGCTGCAACATAGACAGCACTGGAGGAGATAATGCTAAGTGAAATAAGTCAAGCAGAGAAAGACAATAATCATATGATTTCTCTCATCTATGGAACATAAGAACTAGGAAGATCGGTAGGGGAAGACAGGGATAAAGAAAGGGGGGGTAATCAGAAGGGGGAATGAAGCATGAGAGACTATGGACTCTGAGAAACAAACTGAGGGCTTCAGAGGGGAGGGGGGTGGGGGAATGGGATAGGCTGGTGATGGGTAGTAAGGAGGGCACGTATTGGCATGGTGCACTGGGTGTTATACGCAACTAATGAATCATCGAACTTTACATCAAAAACCAGGGATGTACTGTATGGTGATTGACATAATATAATAAAAAAAAAATTTAAAAAAAAAGTACTTCTCCCTCAGCTCCTTTCTTTTTTTTTTTCCTTTTTTCCTCAGCTCCTCTTTTGTATCTGCATTCAGAGAAAGAATTCAAAAAATCCACACTAAACCACCTCAGCCATCCATACATATTTTATTGACATACAGTAGGAAGTGATGCTCGTCCATCTATTATCTTTAAGTGCTTGGCTGTGCTTTTATTATCTTCATCATTGAGTCTCTTCCCATCTTCAACCTCATACTTAGTACGGTGATCATCACCGCCTGGCTCATCTCAGGGGAGAGACAACCTGGTGTACGTAGCCCACATTTAAATCCTTTTAGGGAATATGGCCTGGCATATAATATACCCATAGTGCTTTTACCCCCTGTAGTGGTGATTTCTATTGCATTTTATGCCTCTATGTAATTGTCCCAGAAGAAAAGGACTAAATGAAACGTGTGAAGTCCTTTGAGCTAACATTTAATGAAGAGCTTTGAAATTCCCAGGTGTAAAACACCATAAAAGTTTTAAGCATTATTATCTTCCTAATAAATGACTTTTCCATTTTCTCTCCCTTGTGACATCTTTATTGCTCATTTCCCACTTCTTTTGAATTTAATTTTTAAATGAACAAGAATGTCTGTTACAAACTTGTTTTTTAAAAATAAGAGAAACACTTGAGTAAACTGCTTATATTAATCAACTGCATTTTAGAAAAAATACATAATGCTGTTTTTCTCTCTCTCTGTCTCTCCCTCCTTCCTCACTCTCTTACCACAGAACTGAATTTTCTTTTCAACTTTATGCAGGCTATTGACAATTATATTAATAGGAACCTTCTCTCAAAGAGTTCAAAGATAGGTTTATCTTGAGTGTAGGACCATAAACTAGCCAAATACTGTTTACATAATGCTCAATACTTTATAAATCCACATAAAAACAGCAATTAAAAACAGCACATAGAGTGTTGGAAAGTGAAGAGAACTGATTTCAGAATGATTTCATTTTCCTGAAAAATAGTTCGAACTATTTTAAGAAACCTATTGGAAATTAGGTATTTTTTTTAGTCTTTTCCCTGATTTCTAACACAAATAATGAACCAGATATATTTTGTACATGCTAAATAGTGGATAGTATATATAAAATATTACATGTAAAACATGCAGTATATGTAAAATGCTATCAAATGTAATAAAAGCTATTATATCCCAAATATGTTTTTCAAATATGACATGGAGGAAACATTTCAACAAACATTTAAAGGTGTTTTTATATTACAGCATGTACATATTTTTCTAGTTTTAAGTTCACTTTTCTAGAAAGCACTGTTAAAATAAAAAACAGGCTAAGAATCCTACAAAACAACAGCTAATTAAGAAGCTTGATTAAGAAACTCTTCTTGAGAGGGTAGTCTGTTGATTAGAAAGAAAGAGTCTAGACAAAGAGCTTCATGAGCAAAATAAGGTCTATTTTCCATTCTGAAACCATGGTCATACATTATGGGTAATTTTTTTCTAAATATTTTCTCACCAGCTTGCCATGGTTGAAAAGATCTACTCAGAGATCAAACAGAGCTCTTGACTTTTTTCCTACAGCTTCCTCATTTTATGGCTGACTCCACATTCTTATCAATGCTCTAGAAACAAATTTTTTATCTCAATTGAATTTTTCAACATTCTTTATGATCTCCATGTAGGCTCCTGCCTATTCAAACCTTTTTCCCCCTCCAGCATTACTTTTCTAAGTAATCCCTCAAAATAAACAAACAAACAAACAAACAAACAAACAAACAGACAGACAGACCTGGTGGCCACAATCAACTTACACTTCAGTAACACAATAATTTCCTGTCCATTCTATGCATATGCTATATGCTCCTGTCCATGTTATCTTGTACCTAACCTCCCATATGTAAATGGCCCCATCAAAGACTTGCAGTCACTTCTTATTTCATCCCAGACTGACCTCCTTGCCAGCAGCTTTGACATTTTCCAGATATTCAACCTCTCCTTGCCACTTACAGACCTCTTTCGCTCTGTCCAATTCTGTTATTAGTCCTTATGGCATATGTTCCCATTCCAAGATATTTAAACACTTCTGCCTAAACATTCCGTTGGAAGAAGAGGAATAAAGTACGGAGGTGAAGACAGTATACAGAATAGCGGCTTAGAGTTTGAACTTTTGAATAAAGTTCACACACTTCAGTGTGTCTGAATCTTGGTTCTAACATCACTAGCTATTGATTCTGGACCAGCTATTTGATGCCTCTATGACTCAATTTCTTCAACTAAGAGTCAAACAGAGAAAATAATATTACCTGTCTCCTACTTCTTGGGTGACAGGATGAGGTGACCTTGGCACACTAGAGCTACTCAATACATCAGTATTGGTATTATTATTAGCAGTGATAGTAGTAGCTACCATAATTACTTTCCAAGATGAACTTCTTGATTCCTCCAAGGAATATATATTCCCCAAATTGTCCAACAACATCTACAAAGCTCCTTTTGACTGAGAAGATGATAGGCATGGATTCCCCTCATGATCATTATTAATATTTATCAACTTTCAAATAGATGGATTTTCTCCATTATTTATTTCTACCTATATTTCCATAGGGGTACCATCTGCTTTAGAAACACAGTATTAAAATAGTGTTGGAAATAGTTACCATATATTAAACAAAAATGGAAACTTAAACCAACTCTTTTTACTCTAGAGTAACATATTTCATTTTCTGAACATTCTGAAGTAAGATGTTTGATTTTGCCAACCCCATTTCCAACATTTGCTATTGAGGTGTCCTATCTTGAAAGTGATTGTTCACACTTACTTTTCAAGAACAGGTATCTAACCTCATAATCCAATGAAGTCTAACATGTTTAGCTTTATAAATGTTCCAAAGCCTAGAATCTTCCCCTATTCCTTCACTGATAGGATAGAGAAAGAAGAAAATAAGAATAAATTTTCTGTTCACCCATTTGGAGTCTGGATAATCTTATTCTTTAGAGGTATAACTGTCTATGTAAGTCATACAGTCTATTGATGAGATGCGGAGGTGAGAGAAATTTAAGGCAGACCTTGCTCTTGGTCTAACAAGAATTATAGCATAGGAATAAATCCAGCATCAGTATTACCGATTAAAAAGCTGGACAACCCAGTATTATCACTCTTACCCTGACTATGATAAAGCATTAGTAATCTCTTTGGGTAGAGGTCTGAGGAACTGTAAAAATGCTAAGTAAGAGGGGGAGCTTGGGTGGCCCAGTCGGTTAAACTTCTGACTTGATTTGGCTCAGACCACGATCTCAAGGTTGTGAAAATAAGCCACACACTGGGCTCCATGCTGGGTGTAGAGCCTGCTTAAGATTCTCTCTCTTCCTCTCTCTCTGCCCCTCCTCTCTCTCTGTCTCTACCCCTCTTCTCTCTCTCTCATCCTCTCTAAAAAAAAAAATGCTAAGCAATAGTAGGTACAGTGAACTGTAAACCCTAGTCCAATGGAACACATAGCTGCCACTATTTTTGTACAGAGTTCTCAAATTAAGAGGAAAAAAACCCTTCATTGTATTTTAATATATTTTAAAAGTTTTAAAATAGAATTTTATAGAATTTCAAGTGAAAATTAAATAAGCCAAAGTATTCATGGTTCAAAAAGATAAGAGCTGTGTCTGTTTCTCCTGCTCATTTTAGAAAGCAGTCAAGAATAAGAGGCCCAAATAAGCAATATTTGATTATGATCATCAAAGAACAATATAGTATAAACGAAAGCAAAGTGATAGCTCTTATGAGAAAGATATGCAGTTGTGGGTGGAAGATTAACTATATAGCTGCATAGGATTAAGTTAATTCGTCCAGATCAACAATAGTGTAATTCTGATACTAATAGGCAGAAGAAAGCTATGCATGGATTTGACCCCTATGGCTATACTGAACTGAATGTTCTATGAAACGTTGGGTATTATTTTGAAATAAGGTAACAGCATATGTGATACCCTCACCAAAAGTGCATTTTATGCCAAAGTGACCTATTTTTCACATCTTTTAATGACAAGGTTTTGAATATTTTACTGAGAAACCATGATTTCAGTTTAGTGGAGTGACTGAGTTTATAGGACTCCATATAGTCAGTATATGTAAAGCGTTCAGCATATTAGCTGCTAATGTGAAGATTTTAATGTGATAGGGACCTCTCCAACTTAGCCTATGACACTTTGAACATGAGATGAGCTGGGATTTTTCACAACATCCATACTTAACTTTCTCCTTCTAGAAACTGAGATGAAAAGGGTGAGGTCAAGGTCACACACAATGTGTACCAACACTTCCCTCGTCTGTGTAACTCCTGATAATGAACTATGATATTCTCTACCTCTGACCAGAGCCTTGATCTTGGACTTAGTCTCAGATTTGCATTCAGGGAGCCACTATTAATCAAAAGACTGAAGGTAGCATGCAAAATAAAAACTGTTTTTTATCTTGGCTAGACAAATAGAGAAGAGAAACATTTACAAAGAAACATACATTTAAACATGTAATAGGTTTCATTCCAAAGGTACACTAAATATTGAATGCATGATTCTGCCCTTTATTATAGACTTAACCAACAGTGGAAGCTCCAAATGCACATAAGCTTTATTTTTAAAGAAGAAATAAAAGGATCCTATAATTTCAACAAAACTGACACTTCCTTTCCTTTTAGCTCCACTGTAACCGAATAAATTAACATGTCGCATGCATACATCTTCTGAACATATTTCAAAGCAAATGATATGCATTTTATACCTGCATAAATACTTTGAGAAGCTGACTAAAATCCCTCCATATGAGGAGTTAATATTAGTTTTTCAAAATGCACGATCCCTAGGTAAACAACAATATGAAAAAAATAATAATAATTATAAAGGAGAATAATGAACCTGCCAAAAGTACGGCCCCCAAATATCAAAAGGCTCAGTTAGGTTTGCACTCCTGATGCTTGAGCAATTTAGAGCATAATTAGGGGATTAACACCATGTATAAAATTGAAAGCATTATTATATTCTTCACTTGAAAAAAATCAATTTATTAAATGGCTCCCAGATGTCTATTTTGGAATTGCTGTCCTCATATGACTGGGGAATGTTCAATAACATGACCTAAACTTTGCTGAAATATATCATCCTAAGATAACAATAAAAATTTTAACTGCATGAAAATACTAATAAAAATAACAAAACGCTTTTAAACATTGATCCCCCTATATAAGAGCTCTGATCAATGATTAAATGGACCACTTTATCTAGCTCCCTGAAGACTACTCAACCAGGAAACTCTAACCTTTTCTAGAAGGACAAGTATAGCAAAAGGCAATTCAAAGCAACACTACATTCTCCTTCTGCCACTTAAGAGCAGTTTGATATTGGGTGACTTAACCCTTCTCAGGGTTACATCTGCTTTCCTGATATGTAAAATGGATGCTCTTACTTTGTAAGGACCAAATGGCTTATTTTATGGCACATGACTTGCATAAAGTAGTTTAGCAAATGCTGGTTTCATAATCCCTCCTGCCATCGTTTAGAGATAGAATTAAATTTATTTCTTGCTAGAAGTAGGTCACATCAGCCCCATAGCTTCTTTATGCATTTTTTCCTTCAGTATCCTCCAGCTTAGATCAAAGATCCAGAGCTGAAAACTACAGCGAGGTAGGTGTCAACTCACTCTAAGGAAGAAATCTGTAGTTGTGTCATCTTAAAATCGATGAGCTTTGGTTTGTAGTGATTTTCCCAGAATGAAGCAGAGACTTCAAGACCTTTTGTGGGAATCTTATTGAGGGCTATTGCTGTAAATCAATTCCTAAGACATCCCAACATATTAATTCTTTAAATTAGTTACCCATGATTCACTTCAATCCCCAATCACCACTGTATTACTTTTCTATTGTCACGTAACAAATGATCATAAATTTAGAGGCTTAAAACAAATTGCATTTATTATCTCACAGTTTCCATAGATCAGAAGTCCAGCTTGGTTTAAGTGAACTCTCTGCTTGGGGTCTAATAAGGCTAAAATCAAGGCGTCATTTGGCTAGGCTTTTATCTGGAGGCTCTGTGGAAGAATCCACTTTCCACAGCTCATTCAGACTGTCAGCAGGATTCAGCTCCCAGGGATTGTAAGACCAAAGACCCTGTTTGCTGGGTCTTGACCTGGGGCTGCTTTCACCTTCTAGAAACTGCCTGCATTTCTCACACGTCCCCTTCCATCTTCAAAGCCAACAACAGTATGTCAAATCCTTCTGGTGTTTCTGACCTCTCTAATTTCCTTTTCTGGTGGTAGCCAGAAAAAACTCTCTGCTTCTAAAAGGCATACCTGCCTAGGTCAGGAACATTCAGATAATCTGTATATATTAAGATCGATGAACTTAAGACTTTAATTAGATATTTAAAGTCCCTTCATAACAATGCTACATTATTGTTTGTCTGAACAACCAGGAATGGGAGTCTTGGAAGGCCATCTCCAGAATTTTACCTACCACACCTGCACAGACCTGGATCAAGCTTTTTGTCCAATATCCCATTATAAGACAATGCCACCAACCACAGATAGTAACCTATTTACATTTAATATGTGCTTATAAGTACCTCATACCTTTTCTTTATAGCACTTGTCCCTTTTCGTAATTATGCATTTAGTTTTTGTGTTTAAGTTACTGAATACCCATTTGACTGTAAGACAATTCTTTTCTTCTCACCACCATACCTACAACACCTAGCATCCTGATCGAGCTACGACAGGTGTTTAGTACACACGTTTTAGAGAGAAGAAAGAGTATTTGTTACTCTACCTGGATAGAAAAGTCCTTTTTGGCTTGAGGACTTTAGTGAAGCAGGAGAGGGCAAAGTTGGCATCCCGCAGGTGGAGCAAGGCCCTGGGGAATGTCAAGAGGGCCCCTGGGGTGGAGGAGGAGGAGGAAGAAACACGGAACCCACCAGCTTTAGCAAGGCGGAGGGAGAGTGCTGAAATGGCTCCTGACAGCGTTAGTCCCTGGAGAGCATATATCGCCCCTCAGGCCTACACTTTAAATTAACAAATAAGCCTTTCTTTTCTTAAAGATTTTATTTATTTATTTATTTATTTGACAGAGATAGAGACAGCCAGTGAGAGAGGGAACACAAGCAGGGGGAGCGGGAGGAAGAAGCAGGCTCATAGCGGAAAAGCCTGATGTGGGGGCTCGATCCCATAACACCGGGATCACGCCCTGAGCCGAAGGCAGACGCTTAACCGCTGTGCCACCCAGGCGCCCCACAAATAAGCCTTTCCACGTAGAGTCCCTGTGCTTTTTTAAAAGGCAGCTCCTGCGCTGGGCCCCTGACTGACTGAGCCTGGGCGGGAGACTTTCCAGAGCCGGTTCTTCTCCACGCGAGCCCCTGGTTTTCAAAGCTAGATGGTTTAGGCGCTCGTTCCTCACGTGCAGTTCTTAAAATGCGCGGGGCTCCCATGGGGTTCAAATCCACTGCTCCTCGGGTAGAAGTTCCGGGTTTTGTGTGTCCCTGCCCAGGGGTGGGGTGGAACTCAGGGCTTGTGTCTCAGCCTTTCCGACTGGCTTCCAAGCGGTTTCCTTACGGCTCCCCACAGGCAGGAGTTGCTCTAATTCTTCCGAGTGTTTTGAGAGGAAATCGTTCCATATGTAGCTGTAGATTCTGTGTGGGTGGGAGGAGGTGGGTTCAGGTCCTCCTGTGTCACCGTCCTGAACCTGAATCCTTCCTTATTCTTAGCAGTGAAATTTTTTCAGTGAACTACAAAGTTACTACTGGTGAGTTCTGTTTGCATTTTGTTAAAAATGCCTCAAATGGAAAAGGGGATAAAGAAGATATTCCATTAACTCTTCACATAGCATCAGACACATGGCTATCACAACAGATTCCCCCTTTAAATCTCTTCTTAGGCTGGACAAATTTTCTGGAAAAAACTTCTTGGGCTGGAAAAATCATATTTTGTAACAGACCACAAAAAAATAACCCACTCAATGAATTCTCTAGTTTATTTTCAAAAACTAAGGAAATATCTGTCACAGTCTGTTCTCTGTTGATCTTTATATTTTTTAGGAAATTCCTTCCCCTGCACTATTCTCCACTCTGAATTCCATATTTACATTTGTACTGAGTTGAATAACATCTTCCCAAAATTCGATGTCTGCGTGGAACCTCAGAATGTAATCTTATTTGAAAGTATAGTATTTGCAGGTGAAATTAGTTAAGATGAGGTAATAATGGATTAGGGTGGGCCCTGAATCCATTATTACTGGTGTCCTTTTAAGGAGGGCATGTGGAGACACAGAGACACAGGCAAGAAGGCTGTGTGACTCAGGAGGCAGAGGCTGGAGTTAAGCTGACCTAAGTGAAGTGTCACCAAGGATTCCTGGAAAGCACCAGAAATTAGGAGTAGGTAAGGAAGGATTTTTTCCTAAAGCCTTCAGAGAGAGCATAGCCCTGCTGACACAGTGAGTTTAGACTTCTAGCTTCCAGAACTGTGAGACAATAAATGTACATTGTTTTAAGCCATGAAGTTTTGATACTTTGTTACAGCAGCCCTAGGAAAGTAACACAGAAGGATAGTGTGTCTCTTTAAGAGTTAGTCTCTCTTTCATTTCAAGAGTTTTACGCAGCCTCTTTCCTCAATGTCTGGTACTTGTATAGGAATGCTTTGTGATACCTTGTGCTTATTCTGTGTCTTGTGTGAGAGTCGGCATTAATTTTTCAGGGGCACTTAGTTAAGAACACCTATCACTACTCTGTAGACATACCTGGCTCCACTCCTGAAACGTCTCTATGTTTCTGCTCAGAAGTTTCATGATCTCTGCATTAGTAGGCTGAAAGAAGAAGGGACATCTAGGGTAACTTTTCTGGTACACATTTGAAAACTCTAGCCAAGCATGTGTTGGGGGAGAGAACAGGTAATACTGTACATAGACATATGACACATATACTATACAATTCCAGAATAGTGGTTGGATGCCCAACTCAGTGCGATCGAGGACATTTCTGTGAATCACCTTTATTAGTACAAGTGAGTTTCTGAGAAACCACTGAGGTGTTTTTCCTGCTTAATACTTGGCTTATTGTCCCAAGTGGCAAATAAACACTAAGCTACCATAGTCTACCAGGAAAGGCCACATGCAGTTTTAGAGTTGACTTCGAACATTTGGAATGTTTTCTAGTTTCTCCTACCTTCTGGCTGACTTCTATTCACTCAAGTGAGGACATGGTCATTCCTTCCTGGAGAAAGTTGTCCCTGACATCCTGAGACTGGGCTACTTACCTTGCTTTCATGCCTCTCTAGCATAAATATTTTCCCCATAATGGCAGTTTTATTGATTTATTTAATTGCCCATCTCTTCTATCAGACTGTAAGCACCATTCCAATGGTCTATAAGAATGGTAGGAAAATAGTAAGCACTAAGTACAACCTATTGAAAGGAGAAATGAACTGGTCTGAGATTCGGAATAATGGAAGAATGACTTTGACTTTCTGTAAATAGGTCTATGTGCTAATTTTCATGGTACATATAATAAAAACTGGAGAACTCATTTCTTATATATGGTGCCATTGCTGACTGTTTTTTGACAATAGCTTCTCCAGATGTCTATCCTTAAAAAGGCTATAACACTCCACATCCACTAGGATGACTATTATAAAAACAACAACAGCAATGAAAAAACAAACAAACGAAAACCCCAAATGGAAAATAACAAGTGTTGGCAAGAATGTGGGGAAACTGAAAACCTTGTACCTTGCTGGTAGGAATATAAAATGGTACAGCCTCTGTAAAAAATGATACGGTGTTTCCTCAAAAAATTAAAAATAAAATTACCATATGACCTAGCCACTCCACTTCTGGGTATACACTCAAAAGAATTGTAAACAGGGACTTGAACAGATATTTGTATATCCAGGTTCATAGCAGCATTATTCACAATAGCCGAAGGATAGAAGCTACCCACGTGTCCATTGATGGGTTAGTGGATAAACAAAATGGGGTGTATACATACAAAGGAATATTATTCAGCCTTAAAAAGGATAGAAATTCTGACATATTCTACAATACAGATGAAACTTGAGGACATTATGCTAAATAAAATTAGACACTCGCAAAAGGGCAAGAATTGCATGATTCCATTGATACGAAGTATCTAGAGCAGTCAGATCCATAAGGGCAGACATTACAATGGTGGTTGCATGGGTGAGAGGGAAGGGGAAATGAGAATAACTTAAACAATAACTTATAAATAATAAATATGATAAATAGCTCATAAATAATAATGGGAACAGGGTTTTAGTTTGGGAAAATGAAAAAGCTCTGAAGTTGGATGCCAGTGATGGTTGTACAACAATGCGATTGTACATAATGCCACTGAAGGATTCACTTAAAAATGGTTAAAACAGTAAATTTCATATTATGTATATTTCACCACTATTAAAGAATTTTTAAAAAATCACAGAATAATGATGATGAAGAATGTTACCAAAATTTCAGGTCTCTCTATTGATTCTGCTATTTGAAGGAAGGTAACTGCAGCTATCCTCCCTAGTACTTAATGTGGTTGGATTCTCTGCTTAACAACATCATCAATTATGATAAAATGATCAATTTATTAATAAAATGTATCCAATACATTGAGATGTGCCAAACTCCTCTTTGACAAGGTTCTTTTACAAATACACATTTCAGAAATTGTTGTGGAAGGAAATGAAAGGAAAGCAGATCAGGAAGAGTCACGGTGTTTCTACGTCAGTCCTCTCTGTAGGATTTTGCATAGTCATATATTCACTAAGTGTTCCCTGCATTGTCGGTAATATCTTAGCACTGACACCCTATCATTAGATCGCTTAAGAAGAAAAGCTTAATAAACTGAAATTTGAAGTTTAAGTTTCTTGATTTTCCACATGAAATAATTTCCCAAGTTATTTAGGTATAAGCCAAGACAGTCTAGGGAATTATTTGAAATAAATATTGAGAAAGAGAATTCATTTAAATGGAGTTAATCCTCCCAGAAATGGATAGCAACAAGATATTTAATCACTGCATATCCAGTTAAGTCACATTCAAAAACTGCTGGAAATGGAGCCTAGGCAACTTCCTTAATTTAGAGGAAAGTGTAATGCTTAAGACTTTAATCCCCTTATGATAGATATTGGACTTAGGACTTTGGCACAATTTTCACTATAAAACCCTTACTCTTATTAAGATGTCTAATACATGAGTTAGTACAAGTTCTTTGTAAATCAACTAAATTGATTACAGTGGTCCTCTAGCCTTATCTTCTTGAGAACACATGAATATTGACATTTTTATATGTGATATGACTATTTTTTTTGTTTATCTATTGTTTGGAAGCCTGTTTTCTAAGATTGACTTAACATTTAAAAAAAATAGGAGTGAGTCTTTTATCATATGAAATTGGAGAGGCCTAGAGTCTACAATTTCTATGTATTTGTTTTGAGTACTGAAGAGGACAAAAAGAAAAAGAAAACAAAACAAAAAAAGAGCGTATCATGGGCAGTCAGACTAGTACAGAGAGACCATATGGCTTGGGCTCCTTTACTAAATAGAATGGGAATAGTAAATTTTGACCTGATATATGTCATGTAAAAGTTACAAAGCATTCTCTGTCAAAAGCTCAGAGAATTAAATTAAAATCATATATCTTATCCCTATTCCAGTAGGTAGTATAACCTCAGTAGTGAAATAAAGTCCATGAACAGATTTCTAATTAAATCCCTCATTGTATGAAAATAAAAATCATAGAAATAATACAATTTATTATATGATTTGTCATCAGAAATGCTGTAGTAAAGCTTATATACACTTGCATGACTTAATAAATCTTTACCCCAAAGTAAACAACTTACAGAATTAAAACTCCTCTGTGAAAAAAGTACAGTAATTTATTGCATCATGTAATACCCACATAAGCTGAATAAAAATTACCTTTAAATATCTATAGTCTCTAATGTATTTTAGGAAAGAAAAAAACTATTTCTAAAGTTCAAGTTGGCAAATAAAACCGTAAATATATTTTACTGCTTCGGAGTATATTTTTAGAGAAAATAAAACAAAGCAACAGCTTGAGAATATGCATATTGGATTGTTTAACTAAATAAAACAAGTGCTTTTCAGGGGCGCCTGGGTGGCACAGCGTTTAAGCGTCTGCCTTCGGCTCAGGGCGTGATCCCGGCATTGTGGGATCGAGCCCCGCATTGGGCTCTTCCGCTAGGAGCCTGCTCCTTCCTCTCCCACTTCCCCTGCTTGTGTTCCCTCTCTCGCTGGCTGTCTCTATCTCTGTCAAATAAATAAATAAAAAATTAAAAAAACAAAAAACAAGTGCTTTTCAATGAACACAGAATTTGCTGTGGTACTTCGCAGAGTCCTAGAAGTAGTAACCTTTGCATTTGGCTATTGACCAATCTCAAGAGCACATGAATATGAGTTTTTTTTAGTTTTATTTTATGAAACTTTAGATACATGAGTATATTTATAAAGAGTAGTTATTTTCTTCAGTCCAAGATTAATGAAAACCATTTTACCTAGTAATTTATTTTCAAAACAAAAGTAGTTTTATTTTGAAATATAAATGTCTTTTATTTATGAAATAAATATTATGAAATATTTATTTTATTATGTCTTTTTAATTGAAATACGTCTTTTATTATGAAATATAATATGCTTAGCAACTCAGAGAAGTATAAAGGAAAAAGTGACAATCAAAATCCTCCACAATTCAGAATCACCGTTATTAATATTTTGGGACATATGCTTCAAAACTACTTCTATGCATAACTGTACCAGCATATATATACACATATAGCATATATTTACTTAAGGATAGGATTATGTAGTAGCTGTGGCTTTGTGACTATTTTTGATCTTTATATTTTTGGTATAATCGATATCAAGAAAAATCTATGTCAAATTTTCAGTGAGCTCCTTCATATTCCATTACTGGCATATATGAGTATATTATGTATGATTATTTACAATTACTAAGATATATATTATACAAAATATATTTTGTAATTACATATTTATTTATTATGATCTATAATTATGTGATCATGATTTATTTAAGTAATCACCCACTGATCATTTTGGTTTTTACTTTATAAAATACAATTATAGAGGAATTTTTTTAAATCCATGCCTTTCAGAAACTGAAAGATCGAGTAATAAAAAATGCAGGAATATACACATACACACATATGATTTTATATATATGACACACATATATAGTTATATGTGTGATTATATAATGCTTTGGATAATATAATCAACAATCTTGGTGTTTTATATACATGCATACACGAATATATATTAGTGTTGTTTTTTCCTATAGAATGTATGTATTTCTCATTTATGCCCATCAAACAATTAGAAAAGAAATCAATAATGAAAAGAAGTCATGTGTTTGGCTACAAAGAAAACTCCCCAAAGTAGAAAATTTTTAAGAAAACTGCTGCTCATATGCCTTCTAGTAAATTAACAATCTAAAACAGAGTTTTAGAACCCCATTTCAAGGAGCAAATAAAAACGTAAACAGTGCTCCTTCCAGACTCAGAAACGGAATGCTTTTATCAAGATCCATGGGGGCAGAAAAAGCTATTCTTTGAAAAAAAAATATAGTTTTCGATGTTTTTATCATAAAAAAGAATAGTTAAGTAGTTACCTTATTTTTTTTTTTGTAGTTTCTCCAGGGCTAACAAAATGAAATCTTAACTTTTCAGATTCACATTGCACCTCTATATATACCACACTTGGAATTTAGTATTTTCTCCATATTTTCCCCTTTCCCCTTCTCTCTTCAACATCTCAGTTCCCACTTCCTGAAACAGTAGTTTCCAATAAAATAAACTTGAATTACCATTATTTTATTTCTAAGTCTGACCCTCTACCTTCTTTTTTTAAAAAAATTTTGTTTTAGAGAGGGAACATGCGTGTATGCAGGGTGAGATGGGGGGAACAGCAGAGGGAGAGGGAGTGGGAGAGAGAGAATCTCAAGCAGACTCCCCCTAGCTTAGAGCCCCTGGGGGTGCTCAATCTCAGGACCCTGAGACCATGACCTGAGCCAAAACCAAGAGTGGGATACTCAATGAACTGAGTGACCCAGGTGCCCCTATCATTCATTGTGGGATTGTTTGTTTTTTCCTTCTGTATACATTATAAGCCTCACTTATAGAACTATTTTTACATGAAACTTTTTAAAATGTTAACTCAAACTTTAGCTTCAAATTTTAATTTCTTTAAAATAAATTACAGAAAGAAAATAAAAACTTTTACGTTTACCAACTGATTTACATTGCTGACCCTCACTATTCCTTGTTTTTGTATTGTCTCTCGCTACTTTCCAACTACAAGGACAGACTTAAGTACTTGCAACACACACTGTGTGGTCCACAGAGCCTAAAATATTTACTGGACATTTTACAGAACAAGTGTTTTGACCGTTATTCCAGAGCATAGTACTTTATACAAAACACAACGATTTTGCTCTTTCAACTGGATGTGAGAAGTGTTAATGAGATATGAATAAGATTGTTTAACTCTGGCATGGTAATGGTTTTTCTCTAGTAATTCTCTTCTGCTCTCAAATACAGATCAGCAATTCCCTGGTAAGCTTCTGGTAGTCTTACCCCACCTGCACAGACACCTAGCCCTCAACCATAGATATGAGAGGACCTGCACAAACACTTCTGGAAATCTCTCTCCACACAGATCTTTCCTCCTAAGATGCCTCACTCCACAAATTCCAATTCTCTTGCAGCCCCAGTCTCTGGCTCTGCAGCTTAGCAAGACACCATGCTCCGTTCACTGTCCATCTCTGCACTCTGATTGGGAAATTTAGCCAAAATTGAGCACTAGAAGATCAAAGAACTCACCTTGAGAGTTTCCCTTCACTTAAAGATTGCAGTTTGGTGTTCTTATTGCCTACAGTTCCCTCATATATTCTGTCCAATTTTGAACTTGTTCGTAATGAAGGGAGTAGTGTGTTACTGATTCATCTGTAATAGCCAGAAGCAAAACTCCCCTTCATAGGCATGTACTTTATATTATTTCTATCAATTTACTCATGTGAATACTTCAGGGACATGTTAGTGTACTTCCATTCATTCCTTAAGATAAATACTGAAAATGTAACTGATGGGTCCAAATTCTTTTCCTCTTACATAGCTCATCTACAAGAGTTTCTTCCAAATTTTGAAGGATTTCATCAATTAATATCTAATCTGCCTAATAAAAGCTCTATTTTTGATAACAGATTTTGAAACTTAAAGGTTTTTTTGGGGGGGGTTGTTGGTTTTTTGTTTTTTGTTTTTTTTTTACCTCAAACTTCTTTCTCTCCTTCTCTTACTCTTCTCTCTCTCTCCTGTTATTTCATGAGCACAATACCTTCCTTTCTGAGTATTTATATTATAGTTTCTTCTTTTTGTTTTTCTTGTTTTTTTTTTTTTAGGTTTTCTTTCATCCTTATAGAGTTTTGTTAGTATTTTTTTCTATTTCTTCACATCACATTCTTACATGTTAAAGACTATTCTCAAATTCCTGGTGATCTTTGGTTGTTCTTTCATATTTAATCATGAGCCACTTGAAAGCTAGCTGGAAGTTCCGCATATATAGGGCACTTGGCATTTATACTCTGGGGGTTTCTCTACTGTGTGATCTAATAAACCAGCTTTATTTTCCTTTAGGAGACCCTCAAAAGTCTATCCAGAGTTCCCCCTCCCCCAGAGTACTTCATCTTCTCCAGAGAGCAGTTCTTCAATATGCTTCTTGACAGGTAAAGAAAAGAAGTGGGTGTATGTAAGCCTGAAAAACCTACTTTCTGAGAGCCTGCTAGTGAAGTGGACGAGGGTCTAAACATTCAGTATTAAAATTTTTGCCTAATGCCACAGTTCATAGTTCATTGCCTCATTCTTCACCCTCCTTGGATCCTGATACCCTAAGTTCAAAGTTCTTTGCCTCAATTTCTCCAGAAAATCAACCTCCATTTCTATGGGAAATTGATACCTATAGGTAGAGGAAGTGGATATCTCTGGTTCTATCTCCTTATACACATTTTCATTAATTCAGATTGTTGAGTTTGAAAACCCTCATGCCTTTTTCTCTGGCATTTTCTGTGGTATTTGAGACAGTTGGCTACCATTTTGGCTGCAGTCTCATCCTCTCCTCTGGGATAGCTGATCATTCCAAGGCTTGTGTCTTTTGGAGTTTTTCTGGGGGTAACAACTTCCATAGCAAGTACTTAAATTTGGTTTATTCCTCATTGTTAAGTCATTTATGGTTCCTCTATGTGTTTTCCATCTTACAAAAAAAAGGTATATTTTTATAATAATACTGTTATATGTTTATCTTTGCTCTTGTGCATTTATACATTTTAAAAAGTACTTTTCTACCTTTGGAGTGGAGTTTCAGAAAGGAATATTATAAGAATAAGCATGTATCTTAAAAAAAACATATAAAATAGGTTCCTTCATTGAGGCCTCATAAAGGCCAAAGGAGGATGGTATTTTGATTATTACTCCTAATCTATCATTGACAAAACTGAGGCTTAGTGAAGTTAAGTACTTTCCAAAGTCCATACTTTCTGTAATGGGTAGAGCCAATATTCGATGTCAAGAAATCTGACTCTGCAGAGCCTTTGACTAAAATATTGCCAAGTAACTTGGGCTGCAACTCAGTTTTCTCATTTGTAAACTGCTTGGCTTGGTCTCTAAGGTTTCGTTCAGGTCTAAAAGTAACACACAAGAGGGACAACTGTGTCAAATACCTCAACAACTGCAAGGAGAAGCCAGCTTGAAGGATTTTATATCTAACGTCCAAAGACAACGCAGAAGAAAAGCAAAGGATGAGCCCAAGTTAGATGTGAAATGCAATATACTGTTTTTCAAAGTTTTTTTTGGTTATGTCACATGTCCTTTGGAAAAGTAATAAGGATAACGAAAAAAGAAAATATATCTAAGCATGTATAGTAGAGAACAAAAGGAACCGCATAACTTTACATTTGGTCCAATGACATTTTAAAAATGACCCTCCACCTGCAGTTTTCCCCACCTCTAATATTTAAGAGTCCTTCAGACGTACACATAATTGGCTTTTTTATTGGCCAGGATCTGTTTACCACAAAATATTACATCAATATATTCTTGCATCATTGGAAAAATAATTAGTTACCAAACAGTGGCAATGAATAGTTGTTTCCTTTTTGCACTATTTCAGGAGGTATTATAAAAGGTATTGTCACTAATATGCACATTTTATTTTTATATGAAATGCTGCCATGCTGTGCATCACTGTGTGAAAATTATGAGAGTGACAATATTTCAGGTAAGAGAGCTTCTGCTTCTGAAACAACACCTTTAGGAAAAATAGAGAAAATAGTTGATCGTATGTAAAAAATGAAATCAATGAAGTTTTCTTGGTATTTAGATTTTAAATATCATATTACATTATATTAAGATATATAGATATTGATATATGTTAAGATATATATGTATGTATATATATAATTCTATTGGACATGAATTAATAATTATTTCTAATTTATTAGCAGTGATAATTTGTACACATAACTTTTTTTGAGGACAACTGGGATTTCCCTAATGGAAACAAAACTATTGCAATGGTTGTAATCAGTAATGGGAAGATTTTTTTTAAGAATTAAAAATAGGCCATGGAGTTGAAACAGAGCAAAATTCTATATGCAAT
Source organism: Ailuropoda melanoleuca (assembly GCF_002007445.2). Lineage (NCBI taxonomy): Eukaryota > Metazoa > Chordata > Mammalia > Carnivora > Ursidae > Ailuropoda > Ailuropoda melanoleuca. The sequence goes on along the minus strand of NC_048221.1, from coordinate 42,451,367 downwards.
TTAGAATAGAAGACCAATATGGGCTATTTTAAAAAATTTGTTTTGAGGGGTGCATGGAGAGGAATGCATTTAGTGAGATCACTCTGTACTTCAAATCTGGGGCCAACTGAGAGATAGGACACAGGAAATAGAAAAAAAGGAAACCACCATTAATTTTCTTAGCTGGAGATACACAACCAAATTCACATGCTATTACTCTATCTCTCAATCAAGTAGGTGGATGTACCCAAATACAGGCAGCAATGGAAAACTTCCAGCTTCCCTCATAAGAGCAGGACCTGTCTTAATGAGCTTATTTCATATCTGAGAAGAGACCAGAATATATCCACTCTGCCACTAGGCAGATTTCAAAGGAAGGAACCTAGGAGGAGCAGAGCCAGATATACTCAGTACTTCTAAACCCACCCATCTCACTTGTCTTTTCTTGTCCCATAAGAAGTAATAGAGAAATGCAGTGAGGGCCCAAGCCAGGTCTATTATTCTTGCCAGTGACCATCCATATGGTGTCAGGAGCCCATGGAAAAGGAAGCTAGCCTCCAAAATAATGCTACAAAAAGGACATTTCTTATCTAAATAATGATATTTTTGGATCAGAGAGTACTGAGCTTCATGCCACTTGGAACCTCAAAATCAACTATAATTAATTTACATTGATGAAGGCTGTAGAAATTCCCAGAAAGCTGTAGAAATTCCCAGGACTTCCCAGACACAAAACGGAAAACAATCTCTCTCAGAATTTGGAGTTCCATCATCCAGGAAATAAATGCATTGAATCATCATAGTAATGACTTTTATGGTCTTTGATGAATTTGCCATCAGCTTAGGTATGGCTATGGGCCACTGCCAGAAAACAATGACCACAAGTCATTAGGAGAAATAAGCCTTCATCATGTAATATCTAAAAACGCCACTCATTTAGATTGATGCCTCAAAATAAATCTGTAAAATCAATAGATGCTTAATAGCAAATGGGAAAAACTAATTATGCTATCTTATATTCCATTTATATATTCCTTCTCCTTTACAAACTATATGAAGTTTGGAAATAATGCTAGAAGTAATACTGAGAGCTAAGTCATTTAAGAATTTGAGGTTTAGAGGAGTAAACATTGCTACTGAAAAATAATAGTCTGATTCACTCTACATCTAAATAGGCTGCTAAAGATTTACAAAAATAATTTGAGTAACATTTATTGGGTACTTATATTTTGTCAGGGAACATGCAGTGAACTATATAATATATATATAATGCTTATGACATACTTACCATTGTGATCTTTTTTTTTTTTTAAAGATTTTATTTATTTATTTGACAGAGATAGAGACAGCCAGCGAGAGAGGGAACAAGCAGGGAGAGTGGGAGAGGAAGAAGCAGGCTCATAGCAGAGGAGCCCTGATGTGGGGCTTGATCCCATAATGCCAGGATCACGCCCTGAGCCGAAGGCAGACGCTTAACCGCTGTGCCACCCAGGCGCCCCTAATCTTTGTTTTAGCCTTGTTTGAAAATGAAGTTTAGGGATGCCTGGGTGCCTCAGTTGGTTAAGAGTCTCCCTTCAGCTCAGGTCATGATTCCGTGTTCTGGGATGGAGCTCCGCTTGGAGCTCCCTGCTCAGGCAGTCTGCTTCTCCTTCTTCCTCTGCCCCTACCCCTGCTTGTGCTCTTTCTCTCTCTCTCTCTCACTCATTCTCTCTCTCAAAATAATAAATAAAAATCTTCAGAAAATTATTAAAATGAAGTTCAGAAAAGTCACTCACCCAAATCTCATGACTAGCAAGTGGCAAAGCCACAATAGAGAACAATGCTACTTCTTAATACGACCAAAAGGCATGATAGGTTACTGTTTTATAAAATATATTAAGATTGAAAACCCATAGATTAAAAAAAAATCATGATTCCAGAAAATCTGTACTAGCTAAGTATATCATCAATGGCAAGTAACTTTTATTAAATACTTATTCCATGTATTTTCTCAATTAGAAGCACATCCTCCACTCTTGTGATTAAATATTTGTAAATAGAGAAGAGAAGCAAAAAGGATCTATTTGTATCAAATACCTGGATAAAAAGTGAAAAATATTACAGTCAAGTAAGTTGATTTTTCCAAACATTTATTAACTGTCCAAAGGCTGATTATACTTTTTTTCTTTTTTTCTTCCCTTTTAATTGGTTATTCAGGCCCATGTTGGATTGCTTAGTGTCCCTGGGTTTGATTCCTGGCATGACTACTTACTTGCTACTGGCCTTGGAGCTAATTATGGTCACTTCTTAGGAGTTATTTTTCCCATCTGCTGCGATAATAGGATTTTATGACTCCCCTAAAGTGTCTGTGGCTTAGTCCCCAGAACCGAAGTTAGGCAAAGTGGAATAAAGTTGCAAATGGAATTAGTAGTGCTGACCTACTGGTCATGAGATAGCGATTCTGTCATGGATTAACTGTGCAGACCCAGTGCAATCACAGGGCCCCTGAAAGAGCTGTAGAAAGATAAGACTGAGGAGAACCAAAGAGATAGCAGCTTGAGAAGTACATAGCCTGTTGTTACTGGTTTTGAAGATGGAGGAGAGGGCCACGAGCCAAGGAATACAGGCAATCTCTAGGAGCCAAGGGCAAAGAAATGGACTCTTCTCTAGATCCTCTAGAAAGAAATACAGCTCTGTTGACACCTTAATTTTAGCCCAGTGAGGACTTATTTCAGACTTCTGGCCTTCAGAATCATGGATAAATTTGTGCTGTTTTAAGCCACAAAGTTTGTGGTAACTTGTTAAGAGTAGCAACAGGGAACTGATACATCAACTAATTCAGGATATTAAGAGTATGGTTGTTGTGGGGATTAAATGGCATGTTACGTGGGAAGTGATTAGTCCAATGCCTGGCACCAGGCAAGAAGTCAATAAATGGTATCTGCTATTAACCTAATTATTTTTATAAATATTAATACATTATTACTATTATAATACTCATAAAAGCAGTCAAAACATATGTAGACTGAACTACATTCTGCTAAAAACAGTAAGAATGCTTGGACTCACTGGTTTGTGATATTCCAGAGAATGATTGAAAACCTTAATATTTATGGTAGGCAGGATATAAACTGCGATAAGTATTAACATTTAGAGAAAACAGAAACCACAGGAGAGTCCCAGTATTTTTTTTTATCCTACTGAGCACTTTAATGAATATATTTAAATACTTGGAATAAATCTGTGTTTATTTCAACAAAATTTGATAGCATCAAAAATCCTAAGGGTGTAAGATACTTAGAATTTCCATTTTTATGAATAGCCTCACTTTACAGACAACTGAATATATCTAGTCTCCATAGGTTGAATTTTGATAGGAATCATTTTAGATAGCACCTTTTCCCCCAGTCCCATAGATGAGTGAAATCAATTTTAACAAAGAATTTTATTCCAAATGACTTCTACTGTCCACAGTTCAAGGGTTATTATTCCATGATACAGACGAGGTTCTAAATTGTTTTGAAGTAAAACATCCTTAATGATATTTATAATATTCATTTACACAAAAATAGTGCTAAGATACTCAGATTCCATGTTTTAGTATAATCCTTAGTTTTCACTTCTGTTTTCTTTGATGCATATGTCAATATTTTAAGCTTAAAGCAGATTTATTTTCTTTTTCAGAATCAGGGAAGAGTTTTGAGTTCTGAGCTTATATTTTAAATTTCTTTAGTGACACTCCTCCTTAGAGACACATTTTTATGGCACTGATACTGGGTAATAAATTCTCTATTGCTCTTCTTCATTCAAAGCTTTACTCTTAACAGCAAATGAACTGATATAACATGGGTAACATAGATAATGTGTTGCACAGAATAGCAATTTAATGGTCAGAGACTTAATGCCTCCTCTGTAGGAATTGTCTTTAATCAACCTTTCCACAGGGGACAGTAAAAACTCAAGGATTTACCTTGGGTTAAATTGATACAACACATTCATTTATTCATGTACACAAAATAAATAGTTTTCTTACATAAAAATATTTTCCTTGGTAATATGGAGCTAAGACAGATAAGTAAGGAGCAGTGAGCAACTCAGTGGGTTTTGCCAAAAAGAAGGTAGGATAAGAGTCAGGATTAATGTGCACAATTTACACTGGAAACAAGGTATAGAACACTGTGAATAACAATTATGGAGTTAGTATACTGTTTGGTAGGTAAGGAGAAACCTCAATTCACAATAGAAGTTCTCACAAGGGTTGTGTTTGGGCACATTTTCAGATACTCAAATTAATGCCAGTCACATGCAGTTAGTAAAAGATAAAAAATAACAACTTTTGTGGTGGTTTCATACACTCTGTATGAATATCCACAGTTTCTGACTATTTTTTTTTAAGATTTTATTTATTTATTTGAGAGAGAAAGAGAGCACAGAGGGAGAAGCAGGTTCCCCGGTGAGAAGAGAGCCCAACTCGGGACTTGATCCCAGAGCCCTGAGATCATGATCTGAGTCAAAGGCAGACTCTTTACAGGCTGAGCCACCCAGGCACCCCTGCTTTTAGACTATTCCTGGTAGCCTCTCAGAGATGTAAGTTTTGAAAATAACTGTTTACTCCCACAACTCTTTTGTTTACCTGCAAGGACACACATTCTTAAATATGTCAGTAGCCTTCTCTAGGGGGGATGGATTTCCTTGATAATGTCATATTCTCTTTACACTCCATCATGTCTTATAATTTGCTCAATCATGTTCTCTGTTCTACTTAAATCTAAAACATTTAAACATCCTCTTCTTGATTCACAGGTGTATCATTTTATTCTATATAAGTGTTAAATAATATTTGCAATTTTTTTCTATTTTTTCATTATACATTTTTTTCTTCACAGTTTTAGTTTTCTGTTTGTCTATTTTCTCTTTCAGTATTTGCAGTGTTCCTCAAGCGTCTGGCAATTCTTTGTCTGCTCATAATTGGTATGAGGCTTACACAAGTTCTTTGGAAGCTCCGCAGGGAATTTAGACTTGCCCATTTGGGGCATCTGTATAGGATGGTCTGGCTGAATCATTTTGTTGGAAATCTCTAAATGTGTATTATCTTAGGTTTACTCTTTAGGTTGGTCAGGTGCCCAAAAGGACACTCTGCCAGTGTCCTGCCTGATTTCCAGTGTTCCAGGAATTGAGGGTGGTGTGATTCTAAGCATACTGTAGACATATTTTAGGAGACCTCCAATGTGTTGTCTGGGCATAGAAGTAGGTAAATTCCTAAGTGTTTTTGAGGATTTGTGGTACAAATAAGATTGTCATGCTATCCCCACAACTAGCTTGACATTCATTTTCCTTTCTCCTTCTGCTTCCCAAATTACAATTTCCTTCCTTCCTTCCTTCCTTCCTTCCTTCCTTCCTTCCTTCCTTCCTTCCTTCCTTCCTTCTTGTGATTCTATGCCTTATGACATAGTTACAGTGAAGGATACACACATGCACACATGCATTTCCAGTCACTTTAGTGCATTTTTAAAAATTTCCTATGCTGTAATTTTCATCTCCCTTATATTTTTTTTATTTTTTTTTAAGATTTTATTTATTTATTTGACAGAGAGAGAGAGACAGCCAGCAAGAGAGGGAACACCAGCAGGGGGAGTGGGAGAGGAAGAAGCAGGCTTTCCACAGAGGAGCCCAATGCAGGGCTCGATCCTAGGATTCTGGGATCACACCCTGAGCCGAAGGCAGACACTTAACGACTGAGCCACCCAGGTGCCCCTCCCTTATATATTTTATGACTGGAAATTTATACCTCTTAATTCCCTTAGTCTATTTCACCCATCCTCCCACCCCTCCTCCCTGGTAACTACCAGTTTGTTCTCTGTATTTATGAGTCTGTCTCTGTTTTTTGTTTTTTCATTTGTTTTGTTTTTTAGACTCCACACATAAGTGAAATCATATAATATTTGCCTCTCTCTAACTTCTTTCACTTTGCATAATACCCTGTGGGTCCATCCGTGTTGTTGCAAATGGCAAGATCTCCTTCCTTTTTTATGGCTGAGTAATATTTTATGTATAATCCATATATAATATATCCAATACTGTATATTTTAGATTCAATTATTTATCATATGTAGTATATCCAATACTTTATTATACATCCATATTTTTAATTTACATATATGTCTATATACATACACATACAAACCACATTCTCTTTATCCATTCATCTATCAATGGACACTTGGGTTGCTTCTATAATCTTGGCTACTATAGAATAGCAATGAGCAAAGTGGTGCATATACCTTTTCAAATTAGTGTTTTCATTTTCTTTGAATACACAGAATTACTGGATTGTATATATTTCTGGTTTTAATTTTTTGAGGAATTTCCATACCGTTTTCCACTGTGGTTTACCAATTTACATTCCCAACAACAGTTCACAGCAGTTCCCTTTTCTCCACATCCTCACCAACACTTGCATTTTCTTGTCTTTTTAATACTATTTATTCTGACTGGTATGAGGTGATCACTTTAGTGCATTTTTATGTAGGGAAAAGAAATAAAAATGTCTTTTAAATCCCTTTTTAAAAAAATGGCAGGTCTCTTAAAGGTGTTTGTTGTTGTTGTTGTAAGATTTATTTATTTGCTTATTTGAGAGAGAGAGAGAGAGAGAGAGCAAGAGAGTGCGTGAGCCGGGCCAGGGGAGGAGGGCAGAGGGAGAGGGAGAAATTCAGCAGACACTGCGCTGAGCACCAGAGCTGGATGTGGGGCTCAACACTGGGCTGAACCCCAGGACCCTGAGACCATGACCTGAACCAAAACCAAGTCAGCCGCTTAAACAATTGAGTGACCCAGGTGTCCCTAAGGTTTTTAAATTAGGTATTGATCTTATAGGTACTGCAAGAATGTGACCTTCTTTATGGGACCTTCTGCATTCTCACGGATACCTATTTCCATTCATATCCTGAGGCTCATTTAGGCAGAAAACACAATTCTGTCTTTTCCTTTCGCCGTAAGGTGCATGGTCTTAATTTCCAGGCTTACACAGGCAGACCTTAACGACTGGCCACAGTGGCATCCACCAGATTCAATTTCCCTTACTATGCAAGGAACCCCCTTCTTCTCCGGAACCTAGATATTTCATATTATGGTTTTTGAATTTAAATTTATATTTACACATTTTGAAAGACATATACTTTATCAAATGTATGTTTCTAGTGGGAGTGGAGGCTTTCCATGTCAAATCAAATCTTCATCTTGTTTACAGTCTTCTTGTTATTAAAATACATTAAAAATCGCAATTTATAATGCTACCTCAATTATTAGGCATACAATAAATTAGAAATGAGGCAAGTTTGCCACATGAGAATAGATGGCATTTACATTTATATTTTCAGCTTACATTGATATGTTTATGTTGCTACTGGTAGCAAGCAGGATCACTGCACAGCTAACTCACTATGAGGTTTAGTCAGCTAGATCTTTTAATACTTTCCTACTCTGCTAATGACATTCATGCCATTTTCTGCCTTGTGTCTTGGGTTGTCTGTTTTCATCCCAGATAATCTTTCCAATCAGTATTTTTAAGCATCTTTACCCTTGTATCTCTAATAAATGCTTTCATCATTAGTTTCTGGATTACCTCCAAAATTTCTACAGTTCCATTCATCAGCTGCCAAAACTAGGGTAAGGCACACGGGTATAAACAGACTAGAATGACAAAAGAGGATAGAAAGAGGGATTATCACATCCTTGCTTTTCCCCAGTAGTCTTTTAAAAATTCTGTGTTTTTATTGTTCGATTTAAATGTTCAGTCAACAAAGTTTATACCTTTCCTCGTGACTGGTTTTGAAGTTTCACAATTCTATTTGCATGGGGGCTTGTCTGTTAAAATTCTGCTCACTGTTTTTACTGGGAAAAGAAAGACTAAATTTAGAGAGTTTGATACAAGGTTGACCCACAGCCTATGGGAACCACATATACCCTCTTAGTTCCCCCCCCCAAATTCCATTTCTGAGGAGAAAGTGCAAGGACATGAAGAGGGAAACATAAATGGGAAGTGAAGAATGAGGGATGGCTGGACAATTAATTGTTGTTCAGCCAAAAGTGACAATATGTGCCTTGTTTCTTGGGTTAATAAAAAAAAAGATAACCAGGTCATGATTATACTACATTGGTTCCAGTTAGCTCAGGAAATTATTTATTCCCAGTGTCTGAAGTGGAGGGCAGAAATATGCATTTTATATCATATTGAATTTTTAAAAAATACAATAGAGTGTTTTCCTTATTTAAAATTATGTTTTAAAAAGAGTACATGTACAATCTGGAAAAATAGTAATATTTCCAGTTTGTAATGTAATTATAACAATACAGTATATATAATTACACACAACTTTTTTCACTGACTCTAGGATGCCAGCACATAGAGGATGCACCATTATTTTATGTTTATCTGTGCTGGATGTTAAGCTATTGTGTCTTCAGACCCATCCTTTGATGCTCTGCTGTGCTGTTGATGCTGGGACTCTGAGACCGTGCTCTCCTTTGCCAGCTGGCTCACTTTCTTATCTCCCTTCAAGAGTTGCTGGAGGGAGAGTGTATGTCTGAGGCAGAAGAAGGGACTAGCTCCTTCCTGTTTGTTTTCTTTTCCTCTGTCTCTGAATCCCTTGTCACATAAATGTGTTGAAAATATTTTCTCTCAGTCCATGGTTTGCCTTATTTCCTTGTGTACTTTCTATTTTAATATTTTTATCTTGATGAAGTCTAATTTATAAACTTTTCTTCTACTTTGTGTCCCAGCCAGGAAATATTTTCCTATCCCAAGGTACACAAAGAGATTCTTCTGCTTTCTTTTAGAAAGCAGTATTTCTAGGTTTTACATCTGCAACTATGATCAAACTCAAAACAATGCTTGTGTATAGAATTAGGAGTTGAGACTCATTTTTTTAATCATATGAGTATTCACTTGTTCTAGAATCATTTATTAACCGAGATTGCCTTTCCCACTGACTTGCCTTGAAAATGACCAACATGTATGAGAATTTCTGGAGTCTTGGTTCTCTTCCAATTATCTAGTTGTCTCTCCATATGCCAAAACTACCATTGCAATCAGGGGGTTTAACAACTCCACATACGTTCTTTTGGTTGTTTGTCTTCTCTTCTTCCTCCTCCTCCTTCTTCTTTGATTGTTTTATGTATTCTAGATCTGCTGTCCAACATGGTAGCCACTTGTTCTGTATGGCTTTGAGCACTTGACATGTAGCTACTCTTAAATGAGTTGTCATGGAAGTATAAACTGTACACTCATTTCAAAACACAGTTTGAAAACAAGAATTTAAAATTTCTCATTAATGATTTTAAAACTGATAACATGTTGAAATGATATTTTGATTATATTGTGTTGAATAAAATGTATTACTAAAATTTTGGTTTATTTTTTACTTTTTTAATATGACTACTAGAAAATTTAAAGTTATATAGCTTACAGTACATTTATTTCTATTAGATATTTGCCATTCCTAGATCCTTCTGAATTTCCATATAGATTTTTTTTAAAAGATTTTATTTATTTATCAGAGAGAGAGAGAGCACAAGCAGGGGGAGAAGCAGAGGGAGAAGCAGATTCCCCACTGAGCAGGGAGCCCAAAGTGGGACTAGATCCTAAGACCCTGAGCCAAAGGCAGACACTTAACTGACTGAGCCACCCAGGTGTCCTATCCATATAGATTTTAACACCAACTTGTTTATTTTTTTTTCAAAACATCCTAAGTTTTTGATAGGAATTACAGAGCATCTTTATGTCCATTCAGGAAGAATGAGTGTCTTCACAATATTGATTCCTTCAATCAATATTAGACCTCTGCATTTGTTAAGGTCTTCTTCAATTCTATCAATTATTTGTAATTTTCACTGTAGGGATCTATTTTATATTTTTCCCCCCTTAGATAGAGTAATAGTCCTTTTCTTACATAAGCTCTACACCCAACATGGAGATCAGAGTCGTGACCCCCAGATCAAGAGTCTATGCTCTCCCTGCTGAGCCAGCCAGGTGAACCAGAGTGATAGGCATTTAATGCATGTCAGTACTCTGTGAGTAGTGTTGTCTTTAAACCTTTGTAATTTTTCTATGTTTATTTGTAGGAAAACAATTCATTTTGGCATACTAACCTTTATCTTATAACTTGAATAAATTTACTTATTAGTTTCATTTGTAGATTTCTTTATGAACACAATAATGTTTTCGATAACTAAATACAATTTTTACTTTCTCTTTTATATTCTTGATGCTTTTTTTTTTCCCTCTTACATTATTGTAATTGCTAGGACACCGTATAGCAATTTTAGGACAAAATCATTCAACTTATCTCCACTATATATCACATTAGCTGTAGATATTTTTTAGATGGCCTTCATCAGGTTGATGGAACACCATTTTAATACTAGTTTTCTCGGAGCATCTGCAAGTTATGAAATGATGTTTCTTTATTTTTTTCCTGAAATTGGTATTTTGTGTTCACTCTCTGCTTTCTTCGTCCTTCCTGCTATGCTTTTATAATTTGTTTTTTTGTTTTCAGAAAACAAACATTCTAACTTTGCTGCTGTTCTTTTTTTCTCTTCTACTTCATTGATTTTTGGTCTTATTTTTAATATTTCTTTTCACATTTTATAGCTTCCATCCCTCTGATGAAATTCCCCACCCAGGTACACAAATGAGCCGTTTTTTCCACGATATCCTATACTACATTTATCATATTAATTTTAACGTTCTTATGTGATACTTCCAACTTCTATGCCATTTCTCAGTATATTTCAATAGATCATTTCTATTTTAACCATGTGTTATATATTTGCTTACTTTTTCATGTGTCATATAATTTTATTGTGTACTAGAAATTTTGTGTAAAAAATATGGAGACTGAATAAATCATATCTACCCCACCAAAATGGCAATGCCTCCTTTTCTCGGGGTGCTGATATGGGGGACTATAATCCAGCCTATAGGGGGAACTTGGTCTATTCTTTGTTGTAGTTTTAATTATTTTGTCAAATATTCTGAGACGAGAAGAATAAATTTACCTTTAGTGGAGGTTGGGATCTGAGCATTGATAAGACTCCAGAACTCTCTCAATGCTTTCCAGTTAAGGTGATACCTTTATGAACCGTGGGATATATCTCTGTTCTTTCCAGTGGGATCCCAGATTTTGGATCATTGGGGATTTCTTTTTTTGCTCTTCAGTCCTTCTGCCACATTTCTGTGCCTTTGGAGATGTCTTACTATTCTGCTGTCCTGTCCCCAGCCTTTGACAAGTCTCTGCAGTATTCCCACGAAGGAAATTTTCTCAGCTATTCTCCTCTGACCTCAGTCTTTGCAGGGTGACTGTTCTGTTCAAAATGAAGGCTGAGATTGACCTGCAGAAGATCCAGGACTTATCCAGAATTAAGGGATATCTCTTTCCTCTGCTCTGCTCCCTTGCCCTCAGCCTTTCATAGTTTGCTCTATATGTATACTCTTTTTTTTTTTTTTTTTTGGTGTTTTCCTTAAANTCCAGTTTGCTATGACAACACTTCTCTTGCTATCCTGCCCTTGATGAAGGCACTGTTTATGTCTCTCAACTCTTCTTGCTTGACTCCAGCCCTGGCAAACTACCCCCTGGGTACATGCTTAAGGTCACTGGGGAGAACTGGCAGGGTGGTAGACATTTTCTCAATGGTCAGGACTCCTCGGGACACTTCCTTCGTACGAGCCACATGTTGCTGTAAAAGTAAGTTTTTTAAAAAAATTGGCTGATTTCTTAATTTCCCTCTTTTACACATTCAGATTGAGATGGCTATCTCATCTTTCTCCACTCTGGCATAAAAAAACAGGGATATATAGGGATATATATAGGGATAAAAAAACAAACAAACAAACCATGGGTTTCTTCTTGGCAGTTTTGCCACTTTCTAGAATTGGACTTACTTAAACTTATTTATATTCTTAAATTTCAGTTGGGCTTTTTTAATAAAAAACTATGATTTTGTAGTTTGTATGGCTTGCTGTCATTGTTATGGTGGAATTGGTCACTTGTAATTTTCTGCTTTCTAATCAGAAGGAGAAGCAGTGTAATATGATTTACTCTAGAATTATATTTTTAGTTTAAGTTTTTCTTATCTCACCTAATTTATTTCTTTTACTCTTTGCTCTTTATAATCTCAACCTCTTTTTAACTAAATGCTTCCGATTTCTATTTCAAAGAGGCAATGTTTTCTGCAAATTATAAAGATACAAGAATTTTATAAAAATTTTTAAACAAAAATATTAGTGTTCATTTATCATTTAGGCTCTATATAAGGAACTTTACCTGAATTACTTATTTAAGTCCTAATGATAATTATGAGGTATTCATCGTTATTCTTGCTAGTCAAGGCTGTGAACTGAGGCATAAAAGCATTAAGTATGGGGCACCTAGGTGGCTTAGTCAGTTAAGCGTCCAACTCCTAATCTCAGCTCAGGCCCTGATCTCAGGGTCCTGAGTTCAAGCCCTTCATTTGAAAAAAACAAAACAAAATAAAACAGGGGCACCTGGGTGGCTCAGCCTGTTGAGTGTTCTACTCTTGATTTCTGCTCAGGTCATGATCTTGGGGTCCTGGGATTTCCTCACGTGGGGCTCTGCACTCATCAGGGAGTATGCTTGAGGATTTCTCTTCTCCCTCTGCCCCTTCCCCCAAAACCAGTGCCCAATCACCAGGGTGAAATGTCCATGTATTTTAGTTGATGCAGATTTACTGTTTTTTTAGTGGCTGTGGTTAGTGGGTGTGATCAGATAATAGATTAGCTTTCAGATAACAACAGCTCAGGTGAGATGACAACTGCAATGTTGAATTAAGCTCTAAAAACTCTAAAGAAGTAGAAAATTTCCCATAATATGATATAATTATCATGTGTTTTGTGTGGATTTAAACTTTTATATTTTCCTATATCATTATAAATATTTTAACAAAATGTATAGAGAGGCTGAATTCATAATTGCTAACCAGATGCTGTTTTAAGCCAAAAGCTTTGAATTAGTAAGTTTAGACTATTTTTCTAAGAAAGTCTGAGAGCTCATTGAGGACCTCTGAATGAGGGATTTTGGCAATTCACCTTAGCAATGAAACTTATATTGGAATAACAATTTTTTTTAAAAAATTCTGAATACTCAAAAAAACACACTTCTAAAAACTCATATCTAGAAGTCAATAGTTAAATTCCCATTTTTATTTAGTTATACTTTGCCTCATTCCAGAAATAAAATATGAGGCAATTTACAAAATATTTACAAATTCAATGGAATTTTAAAAAATTGGGGAATAATTTTTGCATAGTAAAAAGAACATAAAACAAGGGATAAGTTTGCACAGAAATTCACTTTACAATATCTCATACATTATTATTGATAAATTATGAATATAATCTGTTGTGGCAGTCACAGTGTCTTTATAATAAATATAAGCCATTTTCTCAGGAGAAAATTAGCTTTTCTTCTTACTGGAGAAATGAAATAATTCTCACGGACCTTCATAGAGAAGACCATGTATGATGTAGTGAACATCATTACATATTACCCCTCACTGCAAAAAAAAAATGTCACAATAGCAAACCTATTTCAGTAAAAGCAGTGCTCAAGAAATAGAAAGCACAGTGTGGATATGCCTCTTTATAAAGCTATCTCTAATGTAGGGATGACATTTAACTTATAAAGTAACTTCTAGACGGCAGATTCTGTTAGGCTCTTTTATTTCTCATGTCCAAGTTTTGGAGAAGAGTTGTGAGATTAAGTTTACAATCTCTGGCAAAAAACACAGATTGCACATATTTTATCTTGACAAATAAGGGCATCTCCATAAATTTTGACCCTCAGTGCTGAGAAGGGAGAGGGCTAAGCAGAACTACTCCATAATGGAAACATGATATCCTGACAGTTTGCCTAGGGTGTGGATTTATTTTTCTTCCAAATAGTTCTAGGTAACTTAGATACAGAAACTTATTTCTTTGTAATTATTTAGAATTATTAATAAAGTGACAAGAAAAATGACTTGGGAACAAAGCAGCCAACAACATTCCCCATAACTGTACTCTGAAATAAAAACCTCACAAATATTTTTACAGGTTTTTAGAGCCACCCAAAATCATGTTAACTTTTTTTCCAATTTTCAAAATATAAATACTCCATTTACTAAAGCAATTCTTTATTTGCGTTCTGGCTATAACCCGGCTCCTACATGATTTAGAGAGCCCTGAATCTTTAGAAACAGACCCGTACATAAAACGTGCATTATTAATGTCTTTCTATTTCTTCCCAAAATTCATATTGATTATGCCATATATTGTAGAGAATCATTGATCACTTATCAATTCTTTATGCAAAGTGATGAAGTCCAGTCTATAAATCTATGGCAGTAAATTTGTTAGTCCCGTTTTTTCACAGGAACTTTGCAGCATTCAAGTTAATGAAGAACTTGATTGTGCCCATTTCCAAACACAATACCATTTACTGACAGCCAGAAATTGATTGGTTGTGTGTCCCTTTAAATCTTAGGAGTGCCCGGAGTTGAACGATTTAGGCATCAGCAGAGTGCACTTTAATTAGCCCTGAGGAAATCACAGTGGGGATGAAACAAGTTGGCTTGTTATTTTTCCGTTTGTACTAACGGCAAATAAAAGCATGTAATTGGATTTTTTAAAAGCACTGTCAGTCCTCTAGAGTATGCCCTGTTTACAGTTATGATAACCTTATCTAATATGAGTGTCACACCTCCCTAAAAAGGGCCTTTTTTAGAGTTGGAAAGGCGTTGCACCAGGAAGACTCTGTTTAAATTGTGTCCCTGCTGTTCAGACCTCCACTTTATACATTAAAAGGAGGGCCCATCATAGTATTCGGTATCCAAGATGCTGTCTGTCACAGCTGTGCTGCCCAGCCCTGGTATACCAATGTGTTTCCCACTTGGAGCTGGAATACCAGAGAAGGGGAAATCAATGATGGATAAAAGCTACAGGGGTCTGTTTGGGAGAGTAAGCAATTTAGGTGCTTCTCTATACTTCATACAAGTCACAAGGGTCTAGGAAAGAAAACTCTCTTGTATCCTCTTGGGCGCACAGCTAGTATTGTTTTGTTTCCCAGGATGTCAGTCTTAACTGGAAAAAACTGAAGATTTTACATATATATGTAATCTCACATAGTGAAAAACATCTTAAATACTTAGATTAAGGGGCATCTGGGTGGATCAGTCAGTTGAGCTTCTCACTCCTGGTTTCCATTCAGGTCATGATCGCAGGGTCATGAGATTGAGCCCACTGTCAATCTCCGTGCTCAGCGTGGAGTCTGCTTAAGATTTTTCCCTCTCCCTCTGCCCCAAGCCTGCTCTCTCTCACTGTCTCTTAAATAAATAAATAAATAAATAAATAAATAAATAAATGAATAAAATCTTTAAAAAGTACTTTATTAAAAAATCATTCAAATTAGAAAGGGGTAAGTATTTCCCTCCGTTTTTTATTTCTCACTACTAAAATACAAACATAAAGTATAGATATATTTTAAACTCTAAATTTCTTGGAACAAAACATTAAGGGCTAATAATTCTGTGAAATAATTTTGTTTGGATTTGCTCTCTTAAGTGAAAAATAAGGAGGTTTTCTTCTAAAGAAATTGTTTGAATTGAATGATGGAGAGAGACCTTTGAGGAATTAATTTTTTTAAAATAAAAACAAGAAATAAAAGGACAAGAAAGCTACAGACCAATAGCCCTTAAGAATAAATATGCAAAAATCCTTAACATAATATTAGGAAGCAAGATCCAGCATTATGTAGAAAAGAAAATATTATATGATACCCAATGGGATTTACCCTAGCACTGCAAAGTGGGTTTAATGTTTGAAAAGTCAATCAGTATAAAACACTATAGTTATAGAATAAAAGATAGAGCCATATGATCATCTCAATAAGCACAGACTAATTATTTGACAGAATTCAACATCCATTCATGATAGAAATCTTCAATAAACTAGAGGTAGAAGAAACTTTCACAACCTGATAAAGGCTAATATTGTTAGAGTAAGCAGTTAAGTTCTAACAGGATGCCTGGAGGCCAGCAATGAGGAAGTCATGGCCAAATATGAGGAAGTCAGAGGCAAGTCTTGGCAGCACTCCACAACAAAACCCATGAGACTGGCTCAAACCAGACAGACCCAATATGGCTGACAAAGTGGGCCAAAGTTCACATTATTCCTTTATATACTACATTAACGTACTAAAATCTCCTCTGTAAGGGGGCCATGACAAGAAATCCCTGACCAAACAAGGAAGAAAAAGCAGATAACCCTGCTTCCATGAAATCCTTGCCTCAAGTAATGATATTCCACCCTTCGTTAACAGCTGTCCATAAAAGACAGAAACCCAAACCCGACAAGGGCACAGCTCTCCCTTGAGCTCACCCACTCTCACATCTTAAGAGTGTACTTTCACTTGAATGAACTTTCCTGCTTGTACTGTTCATCCGCTGTGTTGTGTCTGTCTTTGAATTTTCTCTGGACAAAACCAAGAGCCTCCAGCGATATGTTTTGGATGGGCTAGGTGGAGGCCTCAAGGCCCGAGGTCTCTCCAGTCCACCCGGCAGAAAAATCATACTTTACCAATGAGAGATGAATATTGGGAACAAGAAAATATGTCTATTCCTACCACTTTTATACAACATTGTACTGGATGACTTAGTGCCTAAGGAAAACAGCAGGGGATGAGTGTCACAGGCAGACAAATTAGAAAGAAAAGAAGTAAAACTTTTTCAAAGACAAAATGATTGAGTATGAGCAAAAGGAACTCACACAAGAAGCCATTAAAACAAGTAAGTGAATTCAGAAAAGTTTCAGGTTACATGATCAATACATAAATAACTACATTTTTATATATTAGCAACACATATTTAGGAAGTTAAATTGAAAAAACAATGCCATTTACAACAGCACCAAAAATATGAAATATTTAGGGATAAGTTTAATAACATATATAAAACCTGTACACTGGAAAGAAGAAATGTTGCTGCAAATAAGTGGAGAGACAAATTATGATCACAGATGGGAAGGTGCAGTATTGTTAAGATATCAGTTGTCCCCAAATGAATCTGTACTTTCAATACCATATTGTATCAGATCTTACTTTTGTTTTTAAAAGAAATTGAGAAGTTAATTCTAAAATTAGAATTAGAAATCTTTGAAGATTGCAAAGGATCTATAGCAACTTAATTTTTTTAAAAAAGAGAATGAAATATGAAATTACGACTTGATTTCAACATTCTCTATTATGCTATAAAAATCCAGAGATAAATGTAAGACATACAGATTAAGGGAACAGAACAGTGTCCAAAGGGAACAGAATGGTGTCCAAAACTAGACCACACATATATATGTTCAACTGATTTCCTAAAAAGGAGCCACAATAATTCAATGGAGGAAAGGATAGATTTTTCAACAAATGGAGCTGGGACAACTGGATATTGATACAGAAAAAATGAACTTCAACACTTTTATTATGAAATGAACAAAAATGAACTCAAAATGGTTTATAGTTCCAAATGTAACAACTAAAACTCAACAACTTCTAGAAAATCATAAGGAACAACATTTGTGATTTAGGTTAGGCAAAATTTTCTTAAGACACAGAACAGAAAAGACAAGGATAAATTGATAAATTGCACATCCTCAAAATTAACTACTGCTCTTTAAAGTCATCGTAAATAGTAAAGCAAACAAATATATTTATATATGTGTATATACGTCTTAAAGATCTTGATTCCCTAGTACATAAATAATCCTTAAACTCAATAAAAAGATAATATCCCCACCACAATTGGGAAAAAATTTGAACAAATATTTTACAAAGGAAGACATCCATATGGCCAATAAGCACATGAAGCAATGCTCAATATCATTTATCAAGGAAATTCATACTAAAACCGCAACGAGGTATCACCACATACTCATTAAAATAACTAAAATTAAAGACAGGACCAAGTGTTGGTGAGAATATGGAATAACTAGAATACTCATACACTGCTGCAGGTAATGTATAATAGTAAACTCACTTTGAAGGAAGTTTTGCAAAAAGTTAAATATATACAACTTAATATACACACCAACAAATATACTCCCTGGTATTTATTTAAGAGAACTGAAAAAACATTTACCTACATAGAAGATATATATATATATATATATATATATATATATATATAAAGATTTTATTTATTTGTTTGACACAGAGAGAGACAGCCAGAGAGAGAGGGAATACAAGCAGGGGGAGTGGGAGAGGAAGAAGCAGGCTCCCAGCGGAGGAGCCTGATGTGGTGCTCGATCCCAGGACTCTGGGATCACACCCTGAGCTGAAGGCAGACGCTTAATGACTGAGCCACCCAGGCACCCCTACATAGAAGATATATACAGAATATCTTTTAATGCTTAATTATAATACCCTCAAAATGGAAATAACCCACTGATCCAAACAAAAGTGAATGGATAAACAAATTATGCTGTAAATATAGAATTGAATACTATTCAGGTATTTTTTTTTAAAGGAAGATGATACTGGAGTACGCAACAACATAAATTAATCTCAAAAGCATGCTGAACAAAATAATCTAACCCCCAAAGGAATACAGGCCTGTTATACATTCTGTTTACTAAAGTAACAAATTATTACCAAGATGGTGAGGAAAGCGTTGCTGATGGGGCACTGGCTCAGTGATGGATGTCCTCTAGGCCATGGCTAACTACAGGAGACACTATTACTGAACTTAGTTACCTAGTAGCTATTGGGCTGATAGAAACTNAATAGAAACTCATACTAGTAGTTTCCAGGTGGAAGTAAGATGGTTATAATTATCTTAGTGAGCAGCAAGATCAGACAAAGCCAGTGACTGTCAGGGGATCTGACAAATAAAGAGCTACAGAGTAGGTTAATGGAGTATGGTGTTCTTGGGGTGTTACCTTAAGGACAACATGACATAATCAAAGGCTCAGGTTAACTACCCTAANGGTGTTACCTTAAGGATAACATGACATAATCAAAGGCTCAGGTTAACTACCCTAATAAATGTTTCCAATGCTGAGTCATTTCTCAGACTAAGAACCCACAGATTGAAGGAGAGGCCAAGTTCCTGGAGGAGGGACCATTCAGCACTATAGAAACACTAATGATTCCCCTATACCTTCCCAAACAAACTACAGCCACTTGTTGAAGAAATACGTACACTGAAGAAAAAGCAACATCCAGGCATTTTGTTGGATGCAAAATCCAAGTTGACTTTGATATTCTGGGACCAAACATGTTACCAAAACCCCATGTTAGAGTAGTGGTAAATGATGACCATATAATAAATTGAGTCTTGATGCAGATCCAGTTCATTTTTGGGCCTATGAACCTAATTAGTGATTTCTTCTCCAGTCTCCAGTAAAATCGAAATGGGCATTTTTAGTAGGTGGAAAAACCTTCATATTGGTTCTTTGGCCTCTAGGGTCTATGATGTAGGAGCTATTATAGTGATGAAGGCTGTGTGGTAACCTCTGAAAATGACCACCTTCAAGACTGTGAATTAAAAACAGTACCACATTTCAGGGAAATGTCACAGATGAGTGCTATCCTTAAGCACTTAAAGGAGTGAGGAATGGTGGCTCTCATCACTTGCTTATTTAATTCAGCTGTGTGGACCTCCTTCTTAACAGGAAGTTGTATACTGAAAGATGGCAGTAAACTTAAACAAGTAGGCCCCAATTGTAGCTTCTCTTCCAGGAGCGATATTCTTGTTGGAGCAGAGTAATACAGCCTCAGGTACATGGTATCTGGTCAATAATTAAGCAATGGTGCTCTTTTCTACCCTATCAAGAAGGGTAAGAAGCAATTTGAGCTCAAATGAAACAGACAACAGTATATTTTAAGTTCTTGGACCTTCAGGGCTATATTACCTCTTCTGCTCTCTGTCATAATATAGTCCATAGGGATTTGTTCCACAGAACAGCATGTCACTGAAATTGTATCAATGGCATCCTATCAATTTGGCCAGTGAACAGAAGTAGAAAATGTGTTGCAGGTCTCAGCAAGACACATGTCCTTCAGAGAGTAGGAGATAAAAGCTAAAAGATTCAGGGATCCAATGGTTACATCCAAAATGGGGTATGAGCAATGTTAGAGAGCACAAGACAATTGCCTGAGTAGATTATCAAGAACAGCAAGTCATTTTTCACTATTGTACTGATACTGCTCCCTTAGCGCACCTCCATAATCTCATGGGGGGGTTCCTGTGTCAAGTGGATGGAGGAGGAACAAGGTGAAATTAGGCTCATGGATGAGTTAGCTCAGTATGTGAGTGCAGCCAAAACTGGACTGCTGCTGCAATTTGGTTCTGGCTGGCAGAAAGATAGCAGTGAGAGAAATGCTCCCAGCCAACTGAGCTCTGAACTGGTTATTCACTGGATTCTGGTCAACCATTTAATGTGGAAAGAGAAGCAGCCTAAAGTAAGAATATACATAGATTCACAGACAGTGGCAAGTACCTCACCTGTTTACAACTTGGAATGAGATGGATCAAAAGAAAAACGGACAGAAAAAAAAAATGTATGAATGGATTTATGGAGTGAGCAGAAACTATAAAGATCATTTTATCCCATTTTAATACGCATTCAAAACAACACACTATGGAAGACGCAGTAACAACCAAAGAGACAGATAACTCTGCCAAATGACCTTGTCAACCTCTGTTATAGACCACGTCAGTGCTGGTACAATGGGCTCCTAAAAGAACTGTCATGGTAGCAAAGCATCCATCCATGGATGTATGGATCCAACATCATGAGCTTCCTTACAGGAAAGCTGATTTAGCTACCCTTGAGGCTGAATATCCAATCTGCTGGCAACAGAGACCGATTATGTGGAACTCTGCTATGAAGCCATCTCTAAAGGAGACTAACAGATCCTCTGGTGGCAAGTTGATTACATTAAAACTCTATCCTGGAGTGCCTGGGTGGCTCAGTTGGTTAAGTGTCTCACTCTTGATTTTGGCTCTGGTCAAGATCTCAGGATGGTGAATTGCAGCCCCAAGTTGGGCTGCACGCTCAGCAGGGAGTCTGCTTGAGATGNTAAGTGTCTCACTCTTGATTTTGGCTCTGGTCAAGATCTCAGGATGGTGAATTGCAGCCCCAAGTTGGGCTGCACGCTCAGCAGGGAGTCTGCTTGAGATGCTCTCTCTCCCTGTCCCTTTGCCCCTCCCCCTGCTCATACTCTCTGTCTCCCTCTAAAATAAATAAATCTTTAAATAAATAAATAAATAAATCTTAAAATACATACATACATAAATAATTAAATAAACCTCTCTATCCTGAAGGGGCAGCAATTCATTCTGATTGAGACTGACATATTTTGAAGTTGAGTTTGCCTTCCCTGCCTACAGGAATGGGAACAGCACCACTATTTGAGAACTTACAAAACATTTGATCCATCAACATGGGATCTTACATAACATTTTCTCAGACCATTAGGTCCATTTTACAGTAAAGGAGCTCTGTCAGTGGGTTACATAAACATGGGGGGGCCTGGATCCTATCACCATGTAACCACTATGCAGGATATATGAATCTGAGAACCCATGGGGGACATAGAAGTGCTTTCTTCCCCACAACTTTAGGCTCTGGGGTTCTGGAGGTCCTCTTTCTTCTATAACAGATAAGGTTAGAATTCTACTTAGGTTTAGGTTTTGTCTGCCTAAACTGTTCATTTTAAGCTCCTTGTGCCAAGAGATCAGCAGGGAAAGAAAGCAATCATCACACTGGCAGGGGTATCTGACTCTAATTACCAAAACTTACTATGACACAATGGGGGAGTCAAGGAAGAGAAAGTTTGTTCTTAGGTGATCCACTGGATGTCTCTTGGCATGCTGTTGACTGAATTTAATGGTCAATGGACAAGGGCAGCGGCCACAGCCTGAGAAGTAAGTGGTAACCATGGTCTCATATCCCTTGGTGAAGAGGTTGTACATGGCACCACTAAATAAGACAGCTTGAACAGCATTAGAAGAGTATGAGGGAAACAGAATGAGAAATAGAGGAGGAAGGCGAGGGGTATCAGCTGCAGCCTCAGAAGAGCTGTGGCAGTGAGAGGTGTTATTCATGCCACTTACTTTTCTCTGGTATGTTTCCATAGGAAAGGAGATCATACTCAACACTGGAAAAACAGCTCCCAAGGAGGGCGAACGTACTATAAGAAGCAAATTCATCCTTGTAGCACAAAGGGTAGATTGTAGTGGATGCCATAGTGTGACAACCAGATCCCTCCTGAGAACTGAGGCATTCATTTGCCCAGCTACCAAGAGTGCTGACTCCTGATGGGTCACGGATGTTTTATTCTGCAAGCATTGCCTTCAGCCAAAAGAAACTGCTTGCCAAAAGTTATGCCCTCTCTCCAGGGTTAGTCTACATCCTGTATCTACCTAGTATGGGGATACAAAGACCTGATACCCTTGCCTAAATTTAAAATAACTCTGAAAGGCCATTCCATCTCCAGATCTCCCTGTGTGATCACCTGAAACCTCTGTTGTCAATGAACTGCTGTTCCACTTCTTCCTCTCCCTGACCCTGCTTCTCTCATTTACTTACAGGTGTTGCTGTTGAGTGAACTCAATATGTGGACTGTGCACAAATCTCCATTGTAGAGTCTATTTTTAGGGATCTGACCAAAGAAATAGAGCACATTGGAGATAGTGCTTCCCAAACTCCTGCCATTAAGCAGAGGCATATGACTAGCTTAGGGCAATAAAGATGAGATTGAATGAAGTGTCATTTCCTGGATGAAGAAACAAAGCCTAGGTTTGATTTTTTGGTCTTTCAAGAGTTTGGCTCCAGGGGCGCCTGGGTGGCACAGCGGTTAATAGTCTGCCTTTGGCTCAGGGCGTGATCCCAGCGTTGTGGGATCAAGCCCCACATCAGACTCCTCTGCTGTGAGCCTGCTTCTTCCTCTCCCACTACCCCTGCTTGTGTTCCCTCTCTCGCTGGCTGTCTCTATCTCTGTGAAATAAATAAATAAAATCTTTAAAAAAAAAAAGAGTTTGGCTANGTGTTCCCTCTCTCGCTGGCTGTCTCTATCTCTGTGAAATAAATAAATAAAATCTTTAAAAAAAAAAAAAGAGTTTGGCTCCATTTTTGTCCTTGATACCATAAAGTATACCTGGGTCTTTACGATACAATTCTTTTCTGTTTACATTTACTTAACTCGATTTCTTTGTGACCAAAAGTGAATATGACGACTGCCTGTTGTTCTGAGGCTTAACTTAATACCAAGAGATAATTTGTACTGGGGAAGAAATTAGAATGTTTATTTTCTTAGCCTGGCTTTTTCTCAGATCATTAATGGGGCAGATTGCCTTTTGGTCAGAGACCAACAGTTGCTACTGACCAGACCCTTTTAAAATCAAGCTCTCCCTGCCAGGAGTTTCTTATGGGCCTGAACTAGACTGTCCAGTATAAATAATGAGAACACTTAGCTCCATTTAAGCTTGGTTTTGCTTCAACCAAAGTTACTACATGAACTTAATGCCTTTCTTTATTCTACTACACAGAGGTCACCATTGTGAGATTTATTTGATTTTGCAGTCTGGCTAATTAATTTGTTCATTCTGTGCCCTCAGCATCAGTACTGGTTTTTGGAGCAGTGCTACCAAAGCAATAGATTGATTTACACGGTACAATGCAACTAGAATTATCATTACCCCATAGAATTGTTATTGCTTGAATTCTAAAGAGAGAAAAGATGTTTCCCCACTGAGATAAAAAGTTTCTATTGCAGATTTCAGGGGGAAAAAAGAAAATAGAAATGTATATACATTTTTTGAATAGCAGAAGTTTATGGACTTTTTAATTAATATACTATTTCACTAACCATTCTGGACAACAAAAATAGTTTCAAGTTGCAAGGACCAGAAACCCACTTAAAGCTGTCTTAAATTAAAGATATGGAAGAATCTTCTAGAAATTTATGGAGGACATCAAGTATAGAGAACTTCATTGGAAAAAGGCACCAGGACGGCATATTTCTATTTTTCAATTCACAAAACTGCATATCTCTTTTCCATGCCATTCATACTTCCCTGTTTCATTTTTATCTCTGTGCAAATTGCTTCTTACTCTCCCTCATCTATTTGGATATGGTCCATTATGGCTTACCAAAAAATGGCAGCCTAAGCCCCTTAATCTCTCTTGTCACTAGATCAGCTACCCCTTGTCTGTAACTATCTCAGATGAACCTGACTGACTTAACTTGGATCAGGTGAATACCGCAGTCCCATTGGCTGCAGGTAACCAGGGAGATGGAGCCATGGATTTCAACTGGTTCTGTAAGTCCACTCCTTCAGCAATGACATTTAGTGGGCAGGCATGCCCAAAATATGTCTCTAATACTGATCCAGAATTTGTCAAATTTTCTGGGCCCCAACTAGAAAATGGTTTTAAAATTTAGTTTATAGCTGAATTTAATGACAGTTATTAATTAAATTTATGGTGCCAAGTGAGGGTCCATGGTGTAGAATGCATTTAGACTAAGGAATTATATCCATTTTTAAGCAGGTCAGTCTAACAAAATCAGCTGATGTACATAAGTGGCCAAATGTTTAAAAAAAAAAAAAGAAAGACAAGCTGTCACAATGGCAGCCATTAGCTGCACACAGATGCACTAAGCTTTGACTTTTGGAGCAAATACATGCACAAAAATTTAAAAATCTAGAAAATCTTTTTTTTAATTTTTTAAAAATTTTTAAATAATTTTTATTTTGTTATATTATTCACCATATAGTACATCCCCAGTTTTTGATGCAATGTTCCATGATTCATCACTTGCGCATAACACCCAGTGCTCCATGCAATACGTGCCCTCCTTAATACCCATCACCGGCCTATCCCAATCCCCCACCCCCCTCCCCTCTGAAGCCCTCAGTTTGTTTCTCAGAGTCCACAGTCTCTCATGGTTCATTCCCCCTTCTGTTTACCCCCCCTTCATTCTTCCCTTCTTTTTTCTATTCTAAATAAATCCGTATCTTATAACATAAACATTAATTGACAAAGAGAAGTTCAGAACACGATTCAGTTAGAAAGTTTGTTATTTTTTCCCACTAGAACATTATTAGCACAATATATAGTTGAGGTGTTAAAATCTTTCCAGAATTTTTCATACTTTCAGCTACTATTGAGGTAGTAAACGTTAAGTGCCAAAGCCGAAGGAAGTCAACACTTCCCACAGATGGTAATAGTAGTTGTGTATGGTCATCCTAATCTTGGCCCTCCCCATCTTTATCAGTCTGTAGCATTTGTTCATTGCATTTATACCTACTAATTTTATGCTTACAAATCCTATCTTGCCTAATAAGTACAGAAGCAGTCAAAGTGTTGAAGCTGCTGATAAGCCAAGGTTTATAATTACAATAAAACAGGAAAGAAGAAAACAGAACCAAATCTAATGCTGTCAAAATCCATACAACTTTTATGAAATTTAACTTTTCATAGATATGCATATGTCTGAAACTTATTTAGTATCTTAATGGGCATAGAGATAGCACATACCCACACACTTGGGGAACCTATATGTTCATAGAGGAATTTCTATTTGTGTATGATGCATGCACATCTCTGAATGTACTAAACTGCTAAATCTGAAAAAAAGAGTTTTCTTTCTACAAAATTGTTTTGCCATCTTCCTTAATTCCTCAATTTATATAGTTTTACAAAAAATGCATTAAATGCAGATGTTAAATCAAGTAGAAACATGAAATTATTATACTTATATTTATAGACAAAAATATGCTTCCATTATCTAGCCATTAGCAGTAAAAGCTATTTCTGCATAATATTATTAAGATGATTGCTAGATAATTTCCTAACTTGGTTTATGTTATACAGCAAGCTAAATCAAAGTTTTTCAACCAGTAGAATACGTGAAATATTAAGATGCTTGTTATATATATATATGAATACCGTAGAGAATGAAGAAGACTGAAAATCATAGAAGTAAAACCACATTTATTGAAAATATTTCCCCAAATATAATATTGTGTGTCAATTGTACTTCAATGAAAAAATAAAATGTATTCCTGCACCAATATATTCAACTGAACTATTTCTTATTATTTCTCTAATAAAGCTTTATTGAAGTAGGATTCATATAATTCATATAACAAAAAAAGCACAAAGTATGCAACTCAGTTTTCTTTAATAAATCACAGAGTGGTGCATATGCTACAACTGATTTTAGAATATTACAGTTTCTGGATGGAATCATACAATATGTGGTTTTTTTGTGTCTGACTTCTCTCAGCATATTTTCATGATTTATCCATGTTGTAGACTGTATCAGCACTTGATTTCTTTTTATGACTGGTAGGTATATATGGATATACCCCACTTTGTTTATCTACCCATCAGTTGAAGGACATTTGGGTTGTTTTCACTTTTTTGACCATTCAGAAAAATGTTGCTGTGAACATACATGTAGAGGATTTGTGTGCGCATATGTTTTCAGTTGTCTTTGCTATGTATCTGGGAATGGAATTGCTGGGTCATAGAGTGAATACATGTTTGATTTCTGAGGAACTGCCAAACTCTTTTCCAAATTGGTTGCCCTATTTTACTTTTTCACTATCAATGCACTGGAATTCCAATTTCTTTACATCTTCATCAACCATCATTATTTTCCATTTTTTTATTTTAGTTGTCACAGTGAAGTAAAATCTGTAGCTTTGATTTGCATTTCTCTAATGACATAATATTCATAATCTTTTCATGTACTTGTTCACATTCCCTCTTTTAAGAAATGCCTATTCAAAATCCCCATTATAAAATCAGATTATTTGTTATTCATTGTTGAGTTGGAAGAGTTCTTTATATATTTGGGATATAAATTCTTTAACAGAGATATGATTTGCAAATATTTTCTTCCATTCTGTGGGCTTTCTTTTCATTTTTTTGATAGTGTCGTTTGTACAACAAAAGTTTTTAATTCTGATGTAGTCCAATTTATCTATTTTTTTTCATTTGTCACGTGTGCTTTTGTTGTCATAGCTGACAAGCCACTGATGATTAATCCAAGGTCACAAACATTTATGCTTAATTTTTTAAGTGTTTTATGCTTTTAGTGCTAACATTTAGCCCTTTGATCCAATTTCAAGTTAATTTTGTATATTGTAGGAAATAAACATCCAACTTCATTTTTTTTGCACATTGTCCTAGCATCATTTGCTGAAAAGTTTATTCTTTCCCTGTTGTATGGTTTGGTGCCCATGTTGAAAATCAATTGACTATGGGTGTGTGGATTTATTTCTGTATTTTCAATTCTATTTCATTTATTTATGTATCTGCCCTGGTGCCAGTGCCATGCTGT
The DNA here is from genome assembly GCF_002007445.2 of Ailuropoda melanoleuca. Lineage (NCBI taxonomy): Eukaryota > Metazoa > Chordata > Mammalia > Carnivora > Ursidae > Ailuropoda > Ailuropoda melanoleuca. The sequence continues at coordinate 42,424,014 of NC_048221.1, read as the reverse complement.
CTTAAATAATGTTGCATTGTAGTTAGTTTTGAAATTAGAAAGTTTGCATCTTTCTATTTTGTTCTTAGTTTTCAAGATTGTAATGGGTATTCTGGTCCCCTTGTAATTTTATAAATTAGAATCAGCTTTTTAATTTCTATAAAGAAGTCAGCTAGGATTCTGATGGGAATCACACTGAATCTGTAGATCCATTTGGGGAGTATTAACATCTTAACAATGCTGAGTCTTCTAATTCATGAACATGGGATGCTTTTCCAATTACTTAGTTCTTCCTTAATTTCTTTCAACAATGTTTTGTAGCTTTCAGAGCATAAGTTTTGAACTTGTTTTGGCAAATTTATTTCTAAGCATTTTGTTCTTTTTAAAAAACTTTTGGGAAGGGAATTTGTTTCTTACTTTCATTGTGAGATTTTCATTGCTAGTCTAGAATTACAATTGATTTTTACATATTGATCTTGAATCCTGCAATCTTGCTATATTCATTTATTAGTTCTGTGTGTTTGTATGTGTATTCCTATGGCTTTCTTATATGCAAAATTAAGTTATCTGCTAATAGAAATATTTTTTTTTCTTTCTTCAATCTGGATGCATTTTATTTTTATTTATTGTCTTTTAATAGTTAGAACTTCCAGTCCTATCCAGAATAACAATGGTGAGAGCACACACCCATGTCTTGACCCCAGACTAAGGAGTAAACATTCAATCTTTCACATTAAGTATATTGTTGGCTGGTGTTTGAGATGGCCTTTATTATATTAAGGAAGTTCCCTTCTATTTTTATTTTGTTGAGTGTTGTTGTCATAGGGGTAGATACATGGGATCACTTTGTATTATTTCTTACAATTGCATATTAATTTATAGCTATCATCAAAATTTTTCAGTTAAAATAGTAATTATTTTAAGTAATGTTCAAATGTCTCCTCCCTATATATTTCCTCTTATGGGTATTACTATGGATTATACTTAATCATAAGAATGTTTTTGCTCTCTTAAAGATCAACATGGACTGTTCACATTAAATATTTATGCCAGACTCCTCCAAACCTTGGTAAAGCTTTTCTAGGAGTATTGATTATTAATTAACAGGCATTTTCTCTACAGATGAAACCTAACTCTGGAGAGGACTTAGATAAGATACTTTCACTGAGAACCAAGTAGCAATGCAGTATTTTGCTTCCTTCAAAATTTATTGCAGTTCTCATGGTTATGAGTTTATGAATCATCTTTCTCTGTGTTAATCAGTCCTGATGGCCTTCCCTCCTTGCCAGGGAAAAAGAAACTCATAAAAGTCCATTAGGCTTTGATTTCACAATCACTGGCTTTAGGCTCCTTATTTTTATAGTCTTCACTATTCTGATTTTCCAGGTGCTTTTACAGTCTCCGTTACATTTTAAAATGAAAAAAAGGACTTTTCTCTGTGTTATGGTGAGAGAAGAGGAAGCTCAGAGCAAATGAGGCTGGACCCCAGAGTCTTACAGCTCTTTTAATTCACTCATTTGATCAATTTAAATCCACTCCACCCTAAAGCACTCGAACTTCCAGGTTAGCTGGATAGCTTCAAGATAGCTCTCAGTACCAGCTACAAGATTTCTAATTCCACCCCCAACAAAATGGAAACTGAGGTCCTGAACACAACTAATAGAATCTTGAGAAATAGAACATAATTTTTCTTTTTCCTCGTAACTCTACTCTTGGTATTTTTTTGCATGATCCTATGTTTATACACGAAAATTTTTGCAAATAGATATGGACTCTTTATCTTATGTTTGAGGATATCTCTATTATCTTTGGTCTGTGTCCAGCAGCAACAGATTAGAGTACATGAACACCAAAAACTACATACATATCAGTTACAGTCAAGGCAAAAGCTAAACCACTTACAAATAGAGAAAATGCACATTCCCTTTGATATTCTTTTTAAATAGATAAAGGAAATTGTGAGCTGGATTAGTGCCTAATTTTGATGAAAAATACATGCAGCATGGCAGAGCTCTTTTCATGAGGGCCCATAACTCCATAACTCTAGTGGAGAATGCCTGCTTAATGAGGAACCCTGGCCTCCACATTAGCCATTTTAAGTAATGTTCCATATAACTCTAGGAAATAGGAGTTATCTGCATTTTATAATTAAAGAAACTGAGGTTAAGAGTTATTATACAAATAACCGAGACAGGTAATCAATGGCAGAGTGGGAATTTGAACATAAGTCTTGCAGATTTCAATGTGCATAGCCTTTCCATTACATCTCACTGACAGCCTATGAATCATTACCAAATGTGAAAGTAGTTGAGCTAAAAAAACTGAAAAGACAATGAGAAAATGTTGAAAACATTGAGTGTAGTTAAGAAACATTTTATCTAATTTTTAAAGTCATTCAATTTGAATGTTTTCAAATGTGTTGCAAAAAAGTTCAAAGGACTGAAAGAAGAAATTCAAGTAATGACTAGTTTATTTATTATAATAACTATGGCAAGTCATTAGGGAAAATGTTCTCTTTAGAAAATGGTGCTGTAATAATTAGATAACAATATGCAAAAAATAAAATTAGCCTCAGCCCTTACGTGTAACCATATATTAAAATTATTTTGAAACGCATCGTAGATCTAAACGTAAAAGATAAAATAACAAAACATCTGGAAGAAAACAAAAGAGAAAATCTCTGTGACCTTTGATTAGGCAAAGATTTCTTAGGACACAAAAACCACAACACTAACAGAATTTTTGGTAAACTGGAAAATATCAAGATTAAAATCTTTTGGGTGATTTCGATTATATATAAATCATACTTCAATAAATCTGAATTAAAAAAGAACATTTACTCTGAATGTGCAATGTAAGTTTATGGGCAGTGGGTAAACAAAGAATACAATAAAATCCTTCCTCTCAAAGAACTCATAATTTAATGAATCATCTAGACAAGTAAAAATAGCTACTCAAGGGTGTGTTCAGCGTTATACTAGAGTTATGTCATTGGAGCTTGAAGAAACGCATTGCCTATTTTTCCTTGTGAGAGTATAGCGTATAATATCTCCCCCTTTATAGGTAAGGAAATTGAAGCTCAGAAATGTTAGGTAACTTGTCCAAGGATTCACATGAAATCATACAAATACTTAAAAGAAGAAATAGGAAAATGTTATATCAAATATATATGTACACATATATACATATGTATATGTTATATCGTATATATGTGTATATATATATGTATATATGTATATGTACATATAATGTATATATGTATATACATACATATATGTGTGTGTAATGACAAAAATTTCAGAGGCTATAAAAATTACCAACAAAATTGAATATAAAAACAAAAAATATATCCATATGACAAAACATTAGGTAGGAAGTTAATAGACAATTGAGAATTGGGGAAAATATTTTTGTAAAAAATTGTAAGCAAAGAGGCAACTAATTTTCTTAATCCATAAGGAATGCATATATATCAAAAAGAAAACATTCAATAAAAACAGGTAAAGGATATGAACCTCCTTCCTAGAAAAGGAAATGTAAAATAGTCTTAAATATAAACAGAGGCTAAACTGCAGTCATAATAAGGATGGAAATTAAGCAAAAATTGTCTTCTTACTGATCAGCTCTGTCAAATTTTAAAAAAATTAATATACTATATTGGTGTGATATGGTGCAACATGGACAATAGTCACTGATGGTGAAAGTTAAAAATGGTGAACCTAATGGAGAGCAATTTTCAATATTTGTTAATACTTACAATGCACATACTCTGTATAACTAACAGCTTGTAAAATTTAATTTATATTCAATTATGCAAAAAGGTATGCATATACAAAAATATTTTACATGCTCCTTGCAATAATAAACTACAATAAGAAAAATAAGACAATAAAGTAAAAGTCAGGCATAGGCAACCAGACAGGCAAAGTTATCAACATCCAGCTTTAAAAAAGATATTTGAAATCTATGTGAGCAGAAAACAGAAAATCACCTTAAAGGGGAAAGATTAGGTGGGCTTCTCACTGTGCCACAGCCTCAGGCCACATCTGAACAAAGGACAATGTCTACCAAACAATGACAAAAGAATGTTTTACCTGTGAATATTGTATCTGGCTAAAATGTCATTCAGAGATAAAGATCATAGACAAAAACTTGGAAACTTAAAAAAAAAAAAAACCTCAGGGAATTGTGTTCTAAGAGAACTTCCTGGAAAAAAAAGAAAAAGAAAAGAAACCTACTAGACAACAAATTCAATCAATTTCAATCCTGCTGGAACCAAAACTCAGCATCAAAGACAACAAGGCAAGCTGACTTCCAGTTAACATTGCAGATAAACTCCCCAAAATGTTAGAGTGCTGGGGAATGGGGAAAAGTATGATAGTGTTCATATTTTTTTAATCTTGGAGACAAGAGATGATAGACACATGACAAATTAGGAAACAAAAGAATTTCTTCACCCATTACAATGGAATATTAAACAAAATATTCTAGGATTTTAAGCGTTACTAGTTTTGTTAGTGGTTATTGTAACCTTTTTCATTGATTTTAAATTTCTAAAAATTTACTTTTAGAAAGTTAGGGTAGTTAAAATTCTCTGTCTTAAATGTAACTGACTTCCCTCTTTTTAGGTCTAGTCCTAAAGGAGTCAGGAGTGTCATTTGAGAGGCACATATCAGTAAGTATCAATATCAATAATTAAAAATAATTATAGGGGGGATGGGGTGATGGGCATTACGGAGGGCACATGATGTAATGAGCACTGGGTGTTATATGCAACTGAGGAACCACTGAACTCTACCTCTGAAACTAAAAGGACACTGTATGTTAATTGAATTCAAATAAAATGAAATTTAAAAAATAATAATTATAAAGAAGGCACATTCTTCATAAACCTGACCAAAAATTATGTTTATATTTAGACATATATAAAAATAATATATAATATTACATATGTAATATATGTAATATAATCTCTATAGAAGTTATATAAAACTATAACTTAATTATATGTATAAATTATAGTAATATAATTATAAATATAAATTCTACACATAAATATATCAAGTCACACACACACGTAAAACAGGACTTTCTCACTTACAAATAAAAAGTAAATCGGTGTATATGGTATATGTGTCTGTGTATGTGTGAGTGTGTGGTATATATAATTAAGAGTGCAACACAGAATGCTTAATATAGTTTAATAGATATTAGACAAAAGCATGGACTTTGAGGTAAGAATCTTAATGGTTCTAGTTCTGGTTTCTCCAAAACTTCCTTAATCTGTGACCTGTCAGTTTACGTAAACTCTATAAGCCTCGGTTACTCTATCTGTAAAATTGGGTTAATAATATCATTTATATCATAGTGTTAGTACTGGAATTATCTTACATATAAAGTGCCATGCACAATGCCTGATAGGGTAAATGCTTAACACATATTGCAGTTAACGGATACTATTCTAATAACATTAGATTTAAATTCTTGAAAGGAAGGCGAGAAGGGGAGACCATCCCTGCTACCAAGGTGAATGGAAGATAACATGTAATTTGACAAAGCTTGCAAATGATCCTTACATCCTCTTCTGTCCTCTCACTTGAGAATTACTGGTATAAGTAGTTCTTCACCAGAGAGTAGAATGGAGGCTACGATTTTGTAATAGTCTTCATTAGAAGGAATTTTTGTTGTTGTTTATCCATTCATCATTCTTTGGTCTACATTATCTCAGCATAGCAATAAATGAAATATATGTGACGTGATACAATATTTGTTCAAAAAAAATACTTTAAGCTATTGAATTGCATTTCAAAAAACATTGTTTTTCCCAAATAATTATTTTCCTCTTGTTCATTCAATTCCAATTCTTGAAAAATTTCTAATTAACTGCCCCCCCTTGTTTTTTTGGGCTAACTTATTAATCTTCTGGATTTGTCTCAATGAAGTATTTATTCATAGTGTTTTCTGGTCTATACTTGGTATTTCAAAAACTGGCATTTTCCTTGCTTGTTTCTGGACACTAATATTTAATCATATAATCATAGGAATTGGAGATGTTTGAGACCTAACAATTCAGTCTCCATCTGCCTGCCAAACCTGCTGCTGTTTTCCCTATCATTTGGCATTGATTTTTTACAAAACTGGTGATTTATCCACCAACATAGTTTTAAATGTCATATTTTTGCACATATATCTGGAATATCTACTACCCAAAGTTTTATGTACTTTCCATGGCTATTTTTTTAGATGACTGTACCTCTAATAGTAAGTGGGTACTTGTGAGAAGATATATATACAGAATGCCCAAATCACCAGCCATTGTGGTTGGTTTAGTGCACCTGTTATTTCAATGAGCAAAATATATATCAAACAAATGGCTGGGACAAAGATGAATAGCCTATTCAGTCAAAATTTCAGATCCACCTCCAAGTATCACTATCATCACTGCATGATTTTTTAACAATAAAATACTTTCTCAACATTTCAAATTGTATTACAGATTTTATGGTCTTGTACTTCTAAAGAATAAGTTCTTCCATTTTCAAGCTTCTATCCTATTCTAGAGAGACATGGTTCAGGTGGAAGGTTTATTAAATTTCAGATGCATAGTGGTAAATGGATTTCAAACATCAAAACCAATAAATATTACATTCATCTCCAAATATTTTCCTGCCTGAGACTCACATACTCCTGCCTCGAGCTTTCATTGTACTTCTTAGGCTTCAGTCCACTAAGCAATATCGCTGCAAGAATATTTAGAAAATTACCTCAAAATATTGGCTTTATGAGATTACCCTGATAATAGAATGTGATTTATATATGACCCCTTCTTGTAGCTCTTATGTATTCATTGGCAGAGAACATTTTAAATCAAATGATACGAATTAACAGACTGAAGCCTAATCAGTCATCCTCTGCTCTCACCTTTTGTCCAGGACTTGGAACAAAGGGTTCAAATGTCTCCTTTTCTTTCACACAAATCATGAGTGTCCCCATTTGAAAGACAGATGATGATAAATCAATACTGAACCCATATTAGTCAGCTATTTGCTGTTCCTCTTAGTTACACACACACACACACTTCACTGAAATTCACCTTAGCTTTATTCATTTTCCCGCATTATTTCGCACTAGTCTACTCTCCACCCCCACGTGACTGTAAGCTACTTGGAGGGTAGGGTAGTTTTTGCTTCCGCATCCCCTGCATTGTGCACACTGCATGTGCTTCATACCCTCTAAATGAAAATAACGTAAAATAAAATAAAAACCCATCATTTGCTCCTAGTGAGTTGTAAGAAATTACAAGATTTCCTGTAGTTCTTGTGTATAACAGATGGTGAAGTGGTGAGGGAAACTACCTCTATAATTATAGAAGATTAACCGGTCTTTGGAAAATTTTGAGTACCTCTAAGTTAGACAAGGTGAGACTTGCAGCTGATTATACAAAGCTGTTGGCAGAGATAACTGTGAACTGAAAAGCTTTTCACTGGTTTTGAAAGTCCATATTCCCCTCAAACCCCATCCAACCATAGAATCCCAAACACATGTTCTTTAAACTAGCATACCACAGAATCTCTCTTATCTCTCTTCCTTTGAGGGACACTATCACAATCCTATAATAGAAAGATACACTCAACTTACATAATAGAAACTTTAAAAGCTTGCCCTGAGCTTTAAAATCAGCACTTAGGAGGCACCCAGGTGGCTCAGTAGGTTAACCGTCTGCTTTCAGCTCAGGTCATGATCTCCCAGTCCTGGGATTGAGCCCCGAATCAGGCTCCACACTCAGCAGGGAACATGCTTCTCCCTCTTTCTCTGTGTGTGAGCTCTCTCTCTCAAACAAATGAAATCTTTAAAAATAAAGTAAAATAAAATCAGCACTTGGATAATATCTTCATCCAGACTCTTGGTAACTATCTTCCATGGGAGAGTCAGTTATTCTCTCAGTACCTCATTTTTCTCATCTACAAAATAATAATTGGCTATGTTTATCTGGTAGTAATGCTATAAACATAAAATAATAAATGCAATGCTTTTAATCACAATGCCTAGTAACTGTACAATAAGTGACAGCCAAAATTATTAATGTAAACATAAGAGTTACTAAGGCTTGGAAAATATTATCAAAATTTCTCTCTGATTACTTCTTACTCTCCAAATAATTGTTTGACTGGGGCGTGTTAGGGACATCAAACAAAATACGTTTATTTATTTTAGAAAGCAAGAATAAAAGCATTGCTTATTGAAGGACACAGTCCAATGTTATTCCTTAAAAAGTAGTGAACTAGTAGTGAAAAATTATTTAAAGAATAAATAAGAAGAGCAATCACCAAGCAAGATTTGCCATCTTTTAAATTATTTCATCTGAGATGACATCAGCACCTTTCAGTAGTCTTCGGAAAAATTCTAGACAAATTCACTCAAAAAGTGAAGAATTTTAAGACGCCTCTAAGAAAGTTCAATAAAAGAAAAGAGTGTAGGGTGTACATGTAACCCTATTCTGAAGGGTTTGCCTTAAAATAATTTTAATACCCCTAATTACTTATAACCAGGATAAATTCTATGTATTCTAGATTTCCTAAGAAACTGAAATATGGGGGTGCCTGGGCAGCGCAGTCTTTAAGTGTCTGCCTTTGGCTCGGGGCATGATCCCAGAGTTCTGGGATCGAGCCCGGCATCAAGCTCCTCCTCTGGGAGCCTGCTTCTTCCTCTCCCACTCCCCCTGCTTGTGTTCTGTCTCTCGCTGGCTGTCTGTCTCTGTCAAATAAATAAAATCTTTAAAAAAAAAAAAAAAAGAAACTGAAATATAGAATATAACACTATTTCCTAAAATAATACTCTAGAATACTTTTGACATTAAGAAATATGTCTTTTTTGAGAGTCAACAAAAAATGAAAAAGTATGTATAAGCATTTACTCTGGACATCAAGAACAAATACAGGGAGAAATAGAAAACATTCCAGACAAAAGTATGCGTGTGGCTTATTTTAGATCAGCAAAATCCACAGACAAGGAGTGGGCAAGAAATGTGCAAAGTTGGATCTTGGAATCATATAAAATGTGTTAATTCTTTGAATCCTTTTTAGAAATATTTTTTTGCCCCCAATCTGTCCAAAGTTATAATGTAGTTGTCATCAATACATACTTCGTTTCTTCGGTAGGGACCACTGATACATTTGATGTAAATCTGCTATTGTCTTTTCTGTGCCTGAAAACTTTCAAAAAAGTATAATTATAATAGTACATAGAGCAGAGTGGTTTTATCACCTTATACATTTCCAGAATATCTGTTTCATTAAAGAGAAATAATCACCTTTTCACTTTTCGATAATTCTAAACATTTGTTTCAGCTCTGTGTTCTTTCTCAAAAGGTTTTTTGTCCGTTTGTTTGTTTTTGTTTTAGGAAAAAGAGGCACTTACAAGCATAGAATAGAGAGATGCATAGAGAGATATATAGTTATGTATTCTGATCTATAAGCATATGTAAAGAGTATAGGCACTCGTTAATATCTGATATTTGTTGTACTGAGCATTAACTACAAATATCTCATTACAGTTTTGCCAGTCATAATAGCCACCACCACGCTGTGACTTCACCAATAAATGTCCCTTAACGTTTCTGTTTGCTAGGAAAATACTTGACCTAGTATGAGTCAACTGCTACCAGGTACGGAGCGCACACTAATGGTAAAAGAGATGCCCCGCTCCCATCTCATGGATCTATATTTTGGTCAAAAGAGATAGTCAATGAATAAGTTACCAAGTGAAAACACAAAATCTCAGAGAAATGTGATGGAGAATATATTTCAGGCTAAACTGATAAAAGTGACAGAGAAGGGGAGCCACTTTAGTTGGATGAACATTTAGATAAATGTTAATACACACGCGTATATATACACGTGTGTTTATTAAATAAAATATACTGCGCATATTGTTCCACACTTAAGTTTTTCTGGTTTTTAAAAATTTTCGTAGTTTAAAATCTTTCCAATGTTTATTGTGATCAGCATTTTTCTCTTGCCAACAGTGTTGTCGCGACATGTACACACTTTGTTTGCATGTGTAACCGCTTCTCTGTAGTACTTTACAAGAAATGGAATTGCAGGGTCAAAAAGGATGCACACGTAAAATTTTAATAAATATTAAAGCCAATTTAGATCTCTTAACAGAACCCTTTCACTGTATCTTTAGCAGAATATACCAAACTTGTAATCTTTGCCCATTCGGTAGGTTAAAAAAAAAAAACGGACATAGCATCTTTTTTGCTATTTTAATTAACATTTTTATGCCTGTTAGTGATGTTAAGCATCTTTTTCTTTGTTTTAAGGACCATTTTTATTTATCTTCTGTGACACTTTGAGTTGTCTGTTCAAATCTTTTACCCATTACTCTTGGATTTTTATGTATTTTTTACTTATATGTGTGTGCACACATGTATATACATACAGTTGAATACACATTATATACAAATAGACACACTGCATACAAACATATATTCTTGTGTGATCATTAATGTATGCATATATGAACATATAAACACACACGAATACAACAATTTGTATATATATAGTGTAAATATCTCCTCTACTGTTGCCCTTAACATTGTTTAATGTCTTTTACTATGGAACAATTTCAATATCATATAGTTAAATTTATTAATTAAATTCATATGGCTTTTGTGTTGTTCATGTTTCTGTCTTATTCTTGTTGTAGTGTTGAATAATAATGACATATTTTCTTCTAATATATTCACACTTCTATTTCTTACACACTGAAATTTATACACCTTAATTTATTTTTGTATGTTATGGAAGGTAAGGATTTAATTTCTTTTTCTTTCTATTGATAGACAATTTACAAAGCACTGTTTATTACCAGCGTGTCTTTTCCCCACCAATTCAAAATACAAACTTTTCACGCACTGAATTCTCACAGGTCTGTCTCTGGACCATCATCTCTTTCTTTATTTCCATGCCAATGTTACATTATCTTAATTACTCAATTTTTTAATAAGTCCTGAAACACAGTAAGCAAATCTCTCTCTTCCTATCCTATTGATCTTTTTCAAATGTTCCCTTGGTTATGCTGGCATATTTCCCTTCTAAATAAAGTTTATAAGGAGGATTTTGAGTTTCATGAATAACACTAATAGGATTTTTTATTACATTGCAGTGTATTTACAGGTTAATTTGGAGGAGTATTCTTATCTTTACAATATTGAGTCATCCCATTCAGAATATGGCTTAGCTCACCTTTTATTCAAATCTTCTTTAATGTGCTTCAGTAAAATTTTATAGTTTTCTTCATATAGGGCTTATACTTATTTTTATTAGGGTTATCTTTATGCATTTTATAGTTTTGTGGCTATTGTGAAGCAGATCTTATCATCTATTATATGTCCTATCATTGCTGGCATCCGGAAAAGCTATAGAAAATTGCGTCTCTGCCATATGCTGAATATAATGGCATTTTTTCCTCCTCCTTTTGAATATTTATACAATTTATTTCTCCTTATTTCTTTCAATACATATACATCTTATATTTTATTTCTTGTCTCGGTGGATTGACTAGGGGCCCTGGTACAAACGTTGGCTAACAATATGATAGTAAACTTTCTTTTCTTGTCACTGATTTTAAAGGGAATACTTCCAATATTTTACCAGTACACAGGATGCTTGCTTTATAGTTAATAGATAAAATTCATTAAATCAAGGAATTTATTTATACCTTGCTAAGAGTTTTACTTATTAATTTTTAAATCAGAATTTGATGGAACATTTTATAAAACAGCTTTAAACATGGTTTTTCATCCTCTGTAATCATTTAATAGAGTAAATTAACTTGGTTCATTTTTACTGCTGAACAAGCCTTGCCATTTCTTGGAAAACATAAACTTGGTGATGATATATTATTATTTTCAGGCTCTGCTTTATTTGCTAATATTTTAATTAGTATATTTACATTTGTGTTCATTAGTGAGATTGGCCTATGCTTTTATTTGCTTTGCTGTCCTTGCTCAGTTGGATTTTTTTCTCTGGTGGATTTTTTTCTCTTTCACTTCTGTAACATGAATTTAGGAGAATTACATCTTCATCTACAACCTAAGCAGTTTGTAAAACACGGAGATTTTAATCTGTTTTTTAACAGACAAATTACTTTGGAAAATTTTTTAGATCTAACATTATTTTCAGGAGTAGATGTTACTTTGTTTCTTAATTTTTTTTAAATTCTCTTTTGATCCATTTGTGTTATCTCTGAGTTTGAGTCATTTTTTTATAACACATATTCTCAAACATTTCACCCAAGTTTACACATTTGTTATAAATAATGGTCCATATTGTTTTTAACCATATCAAGTAACAGGCCTTTGGTTTGTTGATATTCTTTACTCTGTTTGATCATATTCTCCTAATTACACATCTCCATTTAAACTGATCTTATCTTGGAGTAGACAATTAAATTCAGCCTTTTTAACTCTGTAGGACTCCAAATAATTATATTCTCAGACAATTTTTTTGATGGGGGGAGGATAAAAAATGTTCACTTTCAAAGCTTTGTGATTTACCTTTTCTGCTCTGATAAGGGTCATTTTCACTCTAAACTCATCTCTTTTCTTCTAGTGTCTCACTGAACACTACAGTAAGGAGCCAACACACCTCAACAATGCAATTTTTTTCTACCATTATTCCCTAATTGTACAGGTTCAGTGAGTAAATCATTGGTGTCCAATGTACAAAACATGTGAATTCAAATATTTTGCAACCATCTACAATCGTCCTTAAAATACCAGCTTTAAATAGCGGGTCTTCAATTACCTCGACACAGATAATTTCGTATTTTAGATTATTTTCTTTGTAATACCCCATTCCTTATATTACATTTTTGTAAGGAAACATTCATTTGCTTAAGTGACAAAGACCCTACATATGTGGCACCTTCAGGGTTATTATTAAGCCAGGGCTCTACCTCATATGCTCCATGGTTCTCTTGCTCTACAGTCCTCCATCTGTTGCCTTCATCTGTAGCCTGGTAGCGATATGCCTGCATGAGTTCAAGTGTGACATACAGTCATGATCATCATGGTGGTCCTAGAACAATCATGATTTTGTTGTTCTAGGAATGAGTAGATCGCTGAAACATGGTGGTAGGGAGGGAGCATGGGAGTGGTATTTTTGGGAAGGAGGGAAAGAGGAGTCTGCTATTATCATCTGTTGTAATTTAATAAAATCTAATTAAAACCTGTAGGATATGAAAAAGGACTTTATTTTTGCCTTGCATCAGAAGGGTAGCATTATTTAGTAATCTTTTTTTATTATTGATTCAATTATTCTTTTATTGTTATCTCCATTTAATAATGCTGATCTTAAAAATTGTCAAAGGTAAGCTTTTTCTCCTAAAATGTTTTTGCTTCCTTTACATTGCTCCTCTTGTTTGGAGCTGTACATAGTTATAAAGTTAGCAATACCATTGGTGGCTTTCTATAGTTCAAAGTAGCCATTCGTTTACAAACAGTCTGAAACCATAATTTAAATTCTTTATATCTGGCTTACTGTTGACAACATCAAGGAACAAATATCCTATTTCTCATTCACTAATTCTTTAGTGATAGCATTGTCCATTCTTCAAGAATCAGACTTGGCAACACCAGAACAGTTGCCAATCAGGCTCTCGAATCCACCAAGTAAAAATTAATCAAGTGTACTGACTGGTTTATTATTTACTTAAATGCCAAACATTTGCAGCTAGTAGCATTTAGGCTAAAATATGATCAGTTATGTGAATGTTTTGGCTGTATAATGATTTAAGAAAACACTTTTAGGAAAGTGTCCCTCCAGCCTTCTTCAACCTACAAATTCTGCATTGCTCCAACTCTGAGAATAAGTGATTCAGCAGCACAGCGTCTGCTCCAAAATGTCTTTACCTGGCTCAGAAAGCTTTCTGCTTAAATTAGTTAAGTTTACTGTCTTGTCTTCTTTCTCAGTTCCAATGAATTTTGGGGGCTTTCTGTCTGTGCTCCTATTTCTTGGCTCATTATTATATTTTAGTTTTTCATTTTTGTGCCTCTACTTGCCTAACTCTTGGGACTTTTATAACTTTTGTTTGAATTAGATAACAGAATACACTTTCCAGATCACCGGCTTAGCTGCTAATCCCTGCCCACTCCTTTTTCCTAGCCTCACAACTCCACCTTGTGCTTGGCCACAGGGTACCCTTCTCCTGTCAGGCTTGTTCTGTGCCTGATACTGGAGTCCCACAACCCCAGGTGTGTGTACTTGGGCTCAACAAGACAGCTGCATCTCTATACCTGGCTGCATTCCACAGCCCTGTCAGACAGAATTGATTTGAGTTCACTGAATGGAACTAATGATTTAGAACTTTGACTCTCAACCCTGGCCGTAGGTTAGAATTATGGGGGAGCTTTTAAAAATTAAAACAAATAAACTGAGGGTTTCAGAGGGGAGGGGGTAGTGGGATGGGGTAGCCCAGTGATGGGTACTAAGGAGGGCACGTATTGCGTGGAGCCCTGGGTGTTATATGCAAACAACGAATCATGGAACACTACATCAAAAACTAATGATGTACTGTACAGTGACTAACATAACATAATAAAATTTTTAAAAATTTAATTTAATTTAAATAAATAAATAAGCCTCTCAGTCATGGGCATTTAAAAAAAGTCTCTGGATAATTATAACATGCAACCTCTGTTGAAGACCATTGCTTCAGAGTTAAAAAGCAAAACAGTCAGGGAAAACATTTGTATTCCGTCTGTTTAAAGGGACAGGAATACAACCCTTTGAGAGCATCCTCATCTTTCTCTCACTGTCTATTCCCCCTTTTTTTCTCCCTAGAGCATACATTGACACTGTTTATAGAAGTCACGTCAAAAAGAAGTGAATGAGTGACAGTAGCCTGGGAACGGAAGAAGAAAANATTCAATGCTGCTATGGTAAGTTGTTACAGCAGGCCAAACTAAGACACCATGTGAAACATGGTTGTTTCATCCATCAATTACCTGTTCCTTTTATGCAAACTGTTGCAGATCCCCTCCAAACAGGCAGCGGAGTATCTGGCCTATAGTAAATGTGCAGTAGGTTTGGTGTATGAATTACATGATGATATCAAGCTTAGCATATTTCAAATGAATTTAATTTTCCCTCCAAAACATGCTTGTGCACCTATATTCCCTGTGTTAATGAATGGTGCACACCCACTCAGGACTCCAAGTTAGAATACATAGTTCTCCAGCCACCCTTATACCCCATGTCTAGTCAGACCTTACATTAGATTATATCTCAGGGATGCCTGCTTAACCTCACTTGTCCTTGCCATCTCATGGCCTTGGCCATAAACCTCACAATTCTATTTAGTAACTGAAATCCAGGTAACCCTTCCCCTGTACTTCTTCACTGAAATTTATTGGATTCCAAGTATGTGCCATACACGTTTAAGGCCTTAAATGTATTATCTCCTTTAATCCTCAACATAATCCAATGAGGAGAGTACTATTATTCCTATTAATTTATTTTTAAAGGAATTAAGTTTATAGAGTTTAAGTAACTTTTCCGGATTTGGCCAGTGATTAAAAAATGGGGTGGCTATTCATACAATCAATCTTGCCTATGGCTCATGTTTCACCTACTCTACTCTTCTCCTCCCATTCATGGTTTATTGCAACTGCAGCGGATTTATCAGAGTTGATTCACTGATTAGTTTCTTCCTTCCTTCCTTCCTTCC